>NC_073694.1:84177581-84520682 GCF_029784165.1 Wyeomyia smithii
TGAGAGTAAGATGGAATGGAAATACTTTTGTGTTTTTCATCCCGCACATTTTGACAATTGCATATGAGAGTTCACGTTGGTGCGAGCCAACTAGCTGGCATCTCTATCCTAATTGCATTGCTCTTGTTTTTGCTTTGACCTGTTTTTGTTTTCTTCTCATTTCAATTACCAAAGCAAATGTCAAACCATATCATCTGACTGTAGTGTGAACACCCGAAGTGATAACCGATATCATTTGGCGATATCAGGTGATATGCGGCGTGGTCTGAACAAGGCATTACAGTGCCTCTAATCTAACGATAGAAACTGCAGCTGACTTACCGCAAGGTAATTTTGAATTTCGACTATGGAAAACATTGAAATGTTTAAAACATATCCGGTACACAGCTTCTACTTCGGCTGTAGCTGACGAGTAAATGCCCAAATGCAAGCTCGAACCATTTGTTCAACCCAGGCAACGATATTTGTGTTTGGTGAGAGAAGTTTGCGTGTGGTGTTTCATGGCCGTGTTTTCATAAAACAAACACTGGGAATCATTTTTGGGATAATAATTCATTTTTTTATTCGGTTTAGTATGATTTCACATGAGAGCAATTCTCGCTGAAACCGTCAACCGACATGAGGTCTTTCATAAAGGATATTTTTATGTCTAATTGATTGAAAGTAGCGAAAAAATGAGAAAACCGCTTTGGTTAGTTCATATTGATGGACCCCTCGAGCACAAATCGGTTAAACGGTTTTTACAAAAATTGATTTTTGAGCCTTTCTTGACCTTTTTATTGATTTATTTCTCTTGAATTTGTCATTGAACCCCCTGCAACCAACACATTATTTTCAAGAGGAATGATAGAGCTTTCATTTGAAGTAGAAAAAAATTGGCCGCCATCTTGAATCTCGCCGCCATCTTGAATTCTATCAGAAAAACGTGTTTTTGAGCAAGTTCGCAACCACCGATTTTGAATTAAACGTCACCATTGGAAAGCTGAGAAAAATGCTTTAAGATACATTCAAAATATTAGGTGAGCATTGATGTTATCTTGTCATTCTGGTCACTTCTCAAAATCGAGCTACAAACAGTTCAACGCATGACGCGCGTGATTTGATATTATCATCGCAATATACTGAGCCTGTGGTGTGTGTCTGTGTGTAGTGTATATTAGGGGCCATCCATGTTCCACGTGGACAAATTTTTAGGGATTTTGTTAACCCCCCCTCCTTCCCCTCCCCCACAACTTCTCATATAAATTCTCAAAATTTTGAATGAATCATGGACATCACACATACCCCCCTCCGGAAAGTTGTCCACGTGGAATGTGGATGCCCAGTGCCTGTGTGACTTTGGGTCTGTTCACAAATTACGTAAAGCAAAAAATCATATCTTTGATCCCTTTTCACTGCATTCACATTGTTTATTTTTTCACTCCCTCGCTCCTCCTAGAGTGTAACGTAATTTGTAATTAAGATTTTTTACGATTTTTTTCTAGAACAAAGTTTGGTTCCCTGTACGGTTCCCAGTTTCCGCGTGTTTAGTAATTAAACAAATTAATGTTAGATGTTGTTTTCGCTACTGTTGTATACTGTTGTTTTCATGCATTAAACTACTATCAACAAAGGTATGGTATACCAAGGTATAGTATGAATCAAGTAGGGGAAAGTAGGTAAAGACGGATACTGCGGGTAAGATGGACACTTTCAATATTTCACTAACTAAAATGCATTGTGATAGTTGACTGATGCAAATACCTTCTTTGTAGTGTGTTAATACTTTTGAAATGCATTGTCGGTTTTTAGCAAGCAAACTGTCACATTTGTAAGTAAAACAAATTATATTTTCGTTAACGCGCTATTTAATGTAATTTTCATTTCACGGAAAATAGTGGAAAACTCGTGAAACTTATGTGTTTTCATTCGTTTCCGATAGTAAAGTGTTTAATTAGTCTTTCCTCGGTATTCTAGTAAAGATCCAGCAGATTTTCGATGTTCCGATAGAGAGCTACGATCGTTTGAAAAATTTACAGCCAGGTCGGGCAAGACGGACACACTAAGGCAGGGAAAGATGGACACACGGATTTTCCAAGAATTTTCACATGTAATATCGGTTGTGTAGTACAAATGTTTACATAGTACACCCGCGAGAGAAACCAGCACATATTAATCACCTAGCAGTTAGAACAGGCCATATAGGCCGTGAATTTTTGCCTTTATCCTTACCCACCCTCTCAAACTGTGCACGTGATGTATAGATGGACTCTAATAGCGTAGAGTAGTTTATGGCCATCACTTAACACATAAATCAAAAGAATGCGTAACGTATTACATTTTTTTTGTAAGGGTCCACCTTTGCCATCGTAGTGTTCATCTTATAAATCAATAAAAAGGTCGAGAAAGGCTCAAAAATCAATTTTTGCAAAAACCGTTTAACCGATTTGTACCCGAGGGGTCCATCAATATGAACTAACCAAAACGGTTTTCTCATTTTTTCGCTACTTTCAATTGATTATACATAAAAATATCCTTTTTGAAAGACCTCATGTCATCAGTGGGACGGTTTCAGCGAGAATTGCTCATGAATAATCGCTAAGTCTCTTAGCGATCTTGTAATGAGTTAACAAAATAAATTTTAGTAAAAAATTTTGGTTGATAAAAAAAAACATTTGATAATAATAAAGATACACGCGAAAATCAATTTATTGCTAATATTACTCTTTTTTTTTCAAACAAAATGAAAAAAATTTTTTTTTACTAAAGTGTGTACAACTATTTTAAGTTTTTCCAGTATGTTTTTGAACCTAATTGCGTTTTTCTTCAAAAACGCAAATTTTACTCGAATTTTTAACATATGTTTTAAACAACGTATATTCTAATAAACCAATTAATCTAATAATATCACGTTTTTTAGTGTGTTTTGAACCAAATTGCTATAATATGCGGAAAACTTTGTTTATGAATCACCCAAAAATTCAAAAATTGCAAAAAATGGAAAATTTTTAATCATCTTTTTCTACCAAAACGCAAATTTTCTACAAACTTTAACACATATTCTTGAAGGGCACAAGTCACACTATCAGGTGCTGTGCTTACACGTGCTTACATATAATGTTTTTGATGGTCAAAATTGTGAAAATTACGCATATTTTCAATGTGGCCTGCGACTGACTTTGTAGGGTTGAAATACTTTACCCATACTGTTTTAGGAAACAAATTTAATAAGCTTTCAATCATATGTGAACATACCATGATAGCTTCGGTAGGTTTTTATATATTCCAAAATTTTCAGAAAAACTATTTTTCTCCGTTTCTGAAATAAGTAACTTTGAAGGCATTTTTCAACATGAACCGTTTTTTTGTATCAAGATTTCATTAAAAAATTATGAAAATATAGATAAAATACAACAAAATCATGTGCTCAAAACATCCTGAATATGAAATTCGCATTTTGGTAATTTTGGCCACTCTTTTATATAGAGACCGTCTTATGTGCATTGTGATATGATGGATACGGAAGCGTTGTGACAAACGATTTATTTCACAACAAAATAAATCAAATGTTACTAAATTTCCATCACTGGTCGATTCCAAAAGAGTAAAAGTTTTATTACTTTCGTTTATTTCTTCGAAATTTAACATCCGTACATTCTCCTAATCTTGCATGCACTGCATTGTGAACAAACAAATCCGATAGCACCTGGCGATATCATGCAATATACCGCGTAGTCTGAACGGGGTCTAACACACAATTTGTTAAAGTACAAATTGTTAAATCAACTAATCATAATCGTCTTGCATGAGTACTACATCGGATACAATTGCCTGTTTGAGAAAAAATCAATACGATCGTAATAAAAATCAGAAAGACATACACTTAGAAAACATTCCGATGACAAAGAAAAACTGTGCGCTGTCGCTAAAAACAAAAATAAAACGAATAACTTATCCGGTTTTTTTAAAACTCGTGATTTTTAAATTATTCTTTGCTACTAGCTGGCAACGATAAAAAAGATTTATTACAATAATTTGGTTCGCGAGATAGGATATAATGAGCCTGGCCTAGTACAAGAAGACAATTGCACAGCAAAGAGGAAGCACGAAAGTCCTGTTCGGCAATCCGGTAGTCTGGAAAATTGGGACAAGTTCTACTAGATGTTTTTTCAACAATGTAAGTTCCTTTGCTTTGAAAAATCAGTTTAGTCAGTAGCCATTTTTGCTAAATTGTGTTGAACGTCGTCATGCAAATCTATCAAATGTCGTTAAGACAAACTATGATAATTTGTCTCCTCACCTAACAGTATTGAGATAAATCAAGTAAAAGAAAATATAGAATAAGCATTTGCATCATTCTGTAACTGCGGGATTTTTGGCTTTCTCAACGAGCAAAATTTATATTTTTGCTTAAAAAGTGAGTAACTTGCTCAAACCGTGTTGAGAAGTGTGCACTGTAAAAAAATTTCACGTCGAAGTGAAGTGATTTGCTGTTGAATTCGCACTACTTGCCGAACATTTCAAAGTGAAAAGAAAATCCTTCGAAACATGTTAATGCAAAGAACGGTGAAATCAACAGCAAATCACTTGATTTTCTGTTGTTATGTTCATCTTTTTTGATATTCTTATGTTTGAGATACAAAATGTTGGTCATTTGGATATTATCTGCTAATCACAATAAATATAAAAGGTTTCTGTTTATTTTAGATTTTTCAATTTTATTTTATTCTAGGTTTTCAATTTGATTACAAAATGACCACTGTCGCTGTGGCGGTGTATTCGAATTCAGGATATGTAAAAGAGTTTTTTTATTATTATTTTATTAATATCAAAGATTCAATAGTTCTTACTTCCAAACAAATTTTTAATCTCCGGGGAAAATGTGCTGCTTGCGCCTTCCGCCATCGCGACTATTTTTGTTCCGTTTTATGTTTTTGACGTTTGTCAATTGGAATAGCAGCTGTAATTCAATTGATTTGAACAGTGGTGCAAATTCAAGAGATATTCATTATAATATGATGGTGATTTCCATTGAACAGTTTTCAACGCAAGATCATTTCATTAGAAAGTGTTAATCATTGTGAAATCAACACTAAATCACTTCAATTTGCAGTGTGACGTGACGAATCGAGTCAAGTGCAAAAACACTTGAAGTAATCGTGGCATTTAATAACAGTGTGAGAACTGAACTCATATTCTGAAAATTAGTTAATGTCCGTCTGTGTGTTTTTGTTAGCAGTTAACTAGAGATGGTTTCACAAGAACAGATTCTAGTGTTTTCAGTTGTGTCCGAATGAATTTATCGCTCAGTTGAACAAAACTTAATATACAGTTTCAAAATAATGTATACAAACATTTATATATAACCTCAGTTGATTTATTTCGGCAACATAGGAAACTCTATAGAAATTAGGACAACTTTGCTTAGATCGGCAAAACAGAACAATTGTAACAATTTTATATGTGGATAAGATTCCTTCACAAAAAAATATTTGATTGAAAATCTTGGCCAAACTTTGATTACAAAATAATAAACCCCTGCGGAAGATTACTAGATTGACCTCCAACGGTTGTTACTCTTCTCTGACCATATACGACTAGATTTGTGCAAAATCATTTCAATTGACATGTAAGTACGCAAAAATTCAATCGACTATTTTTGATTTGAATGAAACTTTGCACACGTATTTGGCTTAGCGAACTGAGAATTTTTCACAGATGGAGAGATTTTTTAGACATATGAGTTATTTTCTAAAAGGGCGTATGCGTTTTGGCATAGGTTTTATTCAAAACATGGTTGCTCAGAAACCTTTGGTTGCATAGAAAATCTATCTGAGAATGAGTTGCAGGGAATTAAAAATGACTCATAAAAAATACACTGTAAAAAATTAAATTTTCTAACTAAAACACATTAAAAACAAACACTAAATTTCAATTTAAAAAAAGAGTTTTTTTTCGACTTTTTTTAAGGAACTTGAAGTTATCACGCAGCTTTTAATGGAAAGCTCAGGATGGAGAAATGAAAATGAAATTTTTTAAAGAAATTTCAATTTTTTTAAAAATTTCTAATAATCCCGCGAAGAAGTTATATTCTTCGAGGGGTGGAAGATCTGGAAACGATTCGACAGCATGTGAGATCTTTTCTTCGTTTAACTTTCAATCAATGTTACGGGTGAGGTCATTCGGAATATTAACCGGTTTTATTAACCGGAGTTGATTCATTGGCAAATGTAATTAAGGTAGTCAAATGGTCGCTACCGTGGGGGTCCAGGAATACCTGTCATGTGGTATCGAATCGTAGCGATGTCGAGCATAGGGGAAAATCTAAATCGCTTGGCTGCAATACAAAGCCTTGTATAATAAAAAGCCTTGTATAATATAATATAATGTACAAAGTATAATGTATAATAACAAAGCCTTGTATAATAATAATAATACCTTGTATTGTTATTCGACAAGAGACAACTTCGATGCCTGGAGTCTGGTGGAGGTTGATACTATAGAAAGAATAGCGCTTTTTTATTCCAAGAATTAGAAATCATGGAAGTTCTAGGCCATAGTTGAATTGAGCCTTGTTTCGCAGAGGGGGGATACATGGCATTTGTATTTATTAACCGAAACTTCGATCAAAATCAATTTTGGAGATGATGCTTCTACAATTCCACTATAGAGCAGAATATGATCGCTGCGAGGATGGTTAATTTAGCAGTCAACTGCTTCAAAACCGTTTTTATTGTAGGTAGAAATGGCAATAACAGACTTTTAAGGTGAAACTCCGTGCTCGAATTTTGTTCAAATTTTACAAGGTTATTTTCTCGAAAATCATTAAGATTACAAGTGTAAAACTTTGACCGGTTGTTTGCACTACCGACGCATGCATAGAGTAGCAATTCGAGCCCTATTTATTAAATGCAAACTGAAATTTTTACGCTCAAAATCGTCAAGTGAAATGAAACCTAACCTGAAAATTGTACAAAATAAAGCCACCGTCCCGTTTCACCTTAAGAGGATCACTGTATTTTAAATATTTCAACATATTGAAATATTTAAAATACAGTTCACAATATCTGCAAACTCCAGCAGTTCAGATTGTGGCTTAATCCTGGTTGAAAAAGAAAGAACAGTTGGACTTTTTGATGATATTGGAATTGCTGGAAACTACTTATGGAATGTAGTTTTGCCAATCCCTGAGGTGTTTGCTTCGGCTTTATAACAGCACTTTTAGTTTTTATAGTATCTGTCATTTCAGATGGGTATCTCCTTTAACCTTTCCTAGAGAAGTTTAGGAGAAAAGAGGTTTTTTCTTTGTCTAGACTTCCTCGGCTCAGCAAAAAAAAAAAAAAGATTCTCCAATTGAATCGTCAGAGTCCACTCATCGGATGACAAAGCCTAGAGAAGGTTCTGGGAAACTAGAAAATTTTATCCATCAGTCACCCCTTAGGTAGGCCCTTTTGAAACAGCAGACGTGAGTCTAAATGAAGAACTGTGTAACCGGCGGTTCTCAAATAGACTCTTGGGACTTCATCCCAAGTTTCCTTTCCGAATGAGTACGACTCTATGAGAAATGCTGTCAACATTGCGAGAGGTGAATGTTGACCACAATATTCTTCGCCTTCATTCTGGCAACCTTCCCTCAGAAGGGTGTGAACGGACTCCAGAAGTAATGCGAAAAGATTGCGTAAAAGGGGGTAATAATAATAGCTACACTGTAAATAAAAATCACGTCGAAGTAAAGTGATTTGCTATTGAATTCGCACTACTTGCCTAACATTTCAGAGTTGAATGAAAATCTTTCGAAATATATTAATGCAAAGAACGATGAAATCAACAGCAAATCACTTTATTTTCTGTTGTTGAACATAACTTTGTTGATATGCTTATGTTTGAGACACGGAATGTCGGTCAGTTGGATAATTATATAAATTTGCAATAAATTCAAGAGACTTCTTTTTATTTAAGATTTTTAATTTTATTTTATTTAGATTTTTAATTTAATAACAAAATGATCCTAGAGATGTTCCCTGTTACTGTATCGATGCAATTGATTTCAGGATCTGTAAACGAGTCGTTTTATTGTTATTTTAACTTAAAACATTTAATAAAACTTACGCTCAAATAAATTTCCGATCTCTGGATAAATGAGCTGCTTGCACCGTTCGCCATTGTCACTATTTTTGTTTCGCTTTATGGTTTTGACGTTTGTCAATTGGAATTGCAGCTGTAATTCAATTGATTTAAACAGTAGTGATAATACAAGAGATATTCATTATAATACGATGGTGATTTCCATTAACCAGTTTTCAACGCAAAATCATTTCATTGGAAAGTGTTAATCATCGAGAAATCAACACTAAATCACTTCAACTTGCAGTGTGATGTGACGAATTGAGTAAAGTGCAAAAACACTTGGAGTAATCGTGACATTTTTTATAGTGTACGTCTCTTGTAATTGCGTTGCTGAACGGATGTGGCCGAATATCAAGAATTGTCAACTAGTGTCAGATCTTGGCCCTCTCTAACAACTTTAGCCTCTAGAACTCTCGGCACTTTTTCCGGATGCGTCTTTTCTGTTCTTAACCGCGAAGGCGAATAGAAGTGCGCGACCGGAAATTATATATAAATCTAAAATTTGAAAAAACTGAAGAAGAGTAAAATAGTGGAAAATTAGGATAGAAGTAAACAAGTGAAAGAGGACAGAAGAGAGTTAAATTGTGTTACTAAGATAAAAAGTGTGCTCTAATACATTGTAACAACAACACACGGTAACGCTGCACAAACAGGAAGATTAAAATCACTACGAAAACCTAAATTAATCCACCAAGCGGTGAGACCCAGCCTTTCTCATTCGAACATTCATTATTTGTTGAAATAGATTTACACAAAAAAAAACATAAAAAATCCACCTTGATAATTAAATTATTAATTTAATTTATTCTTCTGCTGGAATTGTTATTCATTCTAAACAACAAATTTTTGGTAGCCAACAGCACAACTATACCGAACATTTACAATATAACTTTCACACACATATGAACATACATTAACACATATACATGCAAATAACATTGAATTCTTTCAACTATATGATGCGATTTTGTTTTTGATCGTGGTATAATCGATTTGTACTCATAAAAAAGCAAAGCCTTGGTGCTACATTCCGATTCGGAACTCGACCTTTTGTTTATTTATACACAGATTTCGCAGCCGACTAATTAGTGTACAGGACTATTGCGGGGCTAGCGCTACGATCCTACTGACACTAACAGTCCCTCCCGAGTCGCGGCTCGAACCTACGACGACTGGCTTGTTAGGCCAGCATCGTACCTCGAGACCATCTGGGTGATGTACTGCGTATAAATATTTAGATTGTTTTTGTCAGTCAGTAGATTTTAAATAATTTTAAATTAAATGTTGTTCCTTATACAATAATTTGAATGATCTTCTCAGTGAAAATGAAATTCCTTAACGCAGTTGATATTACTGATCGTTTCTGAGGGGTATCCAATGAATGGGCAAATACCAAACAATATGGGTTCTTGAAACCTGGATTATACCCAGTGGCCAGAATCCGGCCTCAAACCCCATTTATTATCCAAATGACTACTTTTGGTTGTCTGATAATCATAAAATCCATCATTAAATTTCCGAACTGCCTAATCTGGGTATTTCGATGGCGAAGATCGCGACAGTTTCCGATCAACAGCATAAAGTGACAAATATCATCCAATACGATTTGGGGTAGCGGTATGATACCCGGAGGCCAGAAATTATCTTCAGACGCCATTTTAAATTACTAGACAGTAGCTTCCGGTTCCTGGAAACCAGTCTAAAAGGGATAAACATTACGCAATGTGAGTTTTTCAGTACCCGGGATGATGCTCAGAGGCCAGGAATCAACTCCATACTTCATTTTGAAATACGAATTTGCGACTTCCGGTTTCTGGAAAACATCCTTCAATTTCCAAATATAATCCAATAAAGGTATATCCACTCATTGGACTTTTGAATATTGATGTTGTATTTGAAGGAATAATTGGAGCATAGTATTTGAAATTTGACGTAATATTTGTACTAAATATTTATTCTATCATAATGACTCCTAATTTCGAACTTTGATCAAAGCAGCTAGTTTTAAACAGCCTTTATACCGCGGCGCCAGATCTCTACTTTTGGATACCCTCAGGGCCCGAGGAATACAGCCCTATGTGCCAGTTCGTGATATCCTCGCTCAGCGAAACTTGCCATACATGCTACTTGTTTATAGCTATTTGAAGAGCATCAAGGTGCCCATTTAACAGCGAAACGAATCTCGGATAAAAAAAAACATGTTAGTTTTAGTAATAGATTTAGTTTCAGCTCGTAGTCGGCAGCGGGGATAAAAAATTTGCCTTTAGATTATAAGATATTTTAGACCATAAGGCATTAGATTTAATTGGCTCCGTAAAACATTAATTTGTATTGTGCCGTGTCAAATAAATGTTGTGTGAAAAAAAATAAACAACCTTTGGGTTTCGATTCTTTGTAAGTTTGAGGAACAACCAGTTCGTTTGACACCTGTTTTCTTCAAATAAGTCGTGTAATCTTTGAGAGAATAGACTTTCAATATTTTTACAATTTAACACATAATGGATAAAATAAAAGTCCGATTACACTAGTCAACACAAGTGTGGCTCCGAAGGTCAAACTAAGAAAAAATAAAAAAAAAATATAGCTTTTCCAGTGAACTTTTTTGCTTTCTAGGGCAACTATTATGAGCTTTAGAGCAGCATTTTTTCGATTTTGCCGACCAGTGTTATAATCAAATGAAATGGTTACCAATAAAGCAACTGAACCTTCAATTAAAACTAAGATTGTTGAAATCAGTCATGCCATCTTTGGCAAAACGAGTGAATTTAAAAAGTTTTCTGAACACGTTTCTTTTCATAACTTTCGAACTACATGTTCTATCATCATAAAATTCGTTATTTAGGAGTTTTGAAGACAGTCCGTTCATTTGATACCTATTTTGTTCAAATCGGTTGTGTAATTTCTGAGATAATGGAGTTTCATAACTTTTACATTTTGATACATAACAGACAAAGTTACAGTCCGATTATAATAAAATTCAATAGGATCTTATCAGGCAACTAGACCTTTCTATTGCAAATCTCTGAGAAAAGTGGGTTAGTTCAAGCAGTCTAAGAAACATGTTTCTTGTCATAGCCTGATTTCCCATTATTATACATAACGGGCAAAGTTAAAGTCCAATAACGATGAAATTCAATAGGGTCTTATGGAACAGCAAGACCTTCCATATGACACTAATTTTGTGAAAATCGGTTCAGCCATCTCTGAGAAAAGTGAGTGAGTTTAAACAGTCTTTGAAACACGTTTCTTTGCATAACTTTTGAACTACATGTCCAATCATTATAAAATTATTTCACAAATGGTTCAAAAAAAAGCCCGTTTTTGTTATACCAATTTTGTTCAAACCGGTTGTGCAGTTTCTGAGATAATGAAGTTTTGTGATTTTCACATTTTGATACATAACCTCGAAACTAAAAATCCGATTACAATGAAATTAAATACTGTCTTATGGGACAACTAGACCTTTCATTTTCAATTAATTGCATGGAAATCGGTCCAGCCATCTCTGAGAAAATCGAGTGATATTGGGAAAGCGTTACATACATACACACACATACAGAAAATGCTCAGCTCGTTGAACTAAGTCGATTGATATACGAGATTCGACCCTTTGGAGCACTTTTATACTATTGGTTTTTTCAGTGATACCTATACCTTTCTAGGGGAAAGGCAGAAAGGTCCAGAAAGGGGCTGTTTTTCTGTTTTTGGAACAAATTTCCAAGTTTTTCACTTCAGCAAATATGGAGAAACTCACCGTTCTGACGGGTCGAGTTGGCGGACAATCGGTTCGGAAAGAGGTTAGGTTGACGTGACTTGGCGGAACGATCACGTGGCTTTCGGAAACTACCCGGTTGGGCGGTGAAATTAGCTAGTTTAGCGGCATGGTATTCGGCTTGGCTTATGCGACGGTTCGTCTACCACGTTTGATAGCGATTTGGCCACGATTTCGAGCCATTATACTACGTTCTTGGCGAGTGGGCCACAATATCCGATCATTAACATCGGCATCCGGTATTCGGCAGAATTCCCTTTGTGGGCTGAGGCGCCTCCAACCCAGAGACCCACACACCCTATTTTTTCTGTATGCCTGAAGGGCACTGGGTACTGAAATGCCACTGCGACATTATTGCTGATTGTCTTCTGTGGCGTTGTTTACGGATTGCTTGTACACATTGATGGAGTAGAACTGTTTCACGGTGCTTCCACAGACCGTTATTATAAAAAAATGCACAAAAGTATCTGAGTACACCATTCGATTCGTTATGACGTCCAGAATCTCTGGTCAAAATTTCAAAATCATCGTACGGTAAGTTTTTGAGTAATGCCCTTTTGAAGGTCGTAAAGAACAAAAAAGTGACAGTGCGTCTTAAGCTGCCCGACAGGTCAGACGTGCTTTCGGTTTCTTGTGGACTGGTCTTTGACTGCCTATAGCTTCAAAGTTTGTGTTTTGTCAGTGTGTCTTTTAAAGACTACCTGAAAGTTATTTCCCATCAGTCTTTCTCAAGACTACTTTTGAATTTAACATTTGGTTTAACTTTCAATTTGTATCAACGTTTTTCGTATCACCTGAAATGACAGGTCGAAAAAAGAAACCGCGCATCACTACGAAGAGAAAGAGAGAGCATTCTCTCTCGGACAATTCGGGTGTCTGCTGTGATAACATGTTTGATATTTTGCCTGAGCAAGAAGCCGGTGAAATGGAAGTTATAAGTAATGATAATATAAAAAATGTAAATTCTTTTAAAAGGGAGAAAGTTCCACCTGTTGTGGTAACTATTTCTTCTGAATTTAATACATTCAAAAAGGAACTTTCAACGTTTGTTTCTGACGTTAAAGTTACCTATCAAATTGGCCGTAGAGGTGAATGTCGCTTATTAGCCGACTCAATAAAGGGTCGTGATCGTCTTGTTCAGTATTTAACTGACAAGATGTACAAATTTTTTACATATGACACCAAGAACGCCAAGCCGTTCAAGGTTGTCTTGAAGGGTCTCATCAACGATCAAACCGTTGATGAGATCAAAATTACTTTGACAGAATTACTTGGCATAGCCCCTACCCAAGTAGTTCTTATGAAACAAAAATCACGTAGTGAAAACAGCCAGAGAACTAGAGTTTTCCTTGTGAACTTTTTAATCCATTTTTACCGCAGTTAGTTTAACAACATAAAATTTATTGAATAAGCACTTGCTTTATATTATGTGCGACCGTTAACATGGGAGGTAAACAAAAACCGGTAGAGTATAAAAATATACTTACCCCAGCTAATAATGCTACCGAAAATATTTTTTCTAATGTCAACTGCTTGGGGCCTATTACGGCAGGTAAACTTTCTTTTCTGCAACAGGCAATGTTCGATCTTATGAACGCCATGTTCCAGGCAAAATCCATGTTTGAAGCTATTCAAATTGGAACGAATTTTACAATTCAAACTGTTTCTAATTTGAAATTTAGCAATGATTTTAAATAAAACAATAAAAATTTTAAATTGGAATGGTCGCTCATTGAAGGCCAATAAGAATGAGCTTTTTAATTTTTTAACAGTAAATAATTGGGATTCTATTTATTGTCGCAGAATATTAACCATTCCAATGCACACGCGAGTACAAAAATTATTTCAAAAGTGATTTACAAAAACTCACCAGAAACCGTTCAAAGTTTTTCATAATTAGCGATTTTAACGCTTAACATCGATCATGGAATAATTCTCAGAGTAATTCAAATGACAAAATTTCATTCAATGATTGTTCCTCAGGATACTATTCTATTTTGTCTCCGAATAGTCCTACATGTTTTTTTTCTGTAAGGAATCCATCAACAATTGATTTGGTGTTAACAGATCAAAGTCATGTAAGTAGTGAATTGATCACACATGCTGATTTTGATTCTGACCATCTTCCAATAACTTTTTCTTTATCACATGAATCAGTTTTAAACCCCATGAGCTCTGTTTTTAATTATCACAAGGCTAATCAGGAAAGATATAAAACTCATATTGAGAATAAATAAATTGCAAAACGAAGTGAATATTGATTCCGCTTTGGAAGCATTAAAATGTGCAATTGTTGAAGCCAGGAATTATTCTGTTCCAAAGGCTCAAGTGAAATTTGATACACCAATAATTGACGAAAATCTTCAACTTCTAATTCGTTTGAAAAATGTCCGCAGACGTCAATATCAACGTTCTCGTGACCCTGTTTTTAAAATTATTTATAAAGACAGAAAGAGATTAAACATAGATTTACTCTTCTGAGAAATCAAAATTTTGAGACTAAAGTTGAAAAATTGAAACCATATTCAAAACCCTTTTGGAAGCTGTCGAAGATTCTTAAGAAACCTTCAAGGCATATTCCAGTTTTAAAAGATGGTGAACATTTTCTTGTATCCAATGAACAAAAGGCACAAAGACTCAGTCAGCAGTTTGAGAGTGTTCATAATTCAAATTTGAATTTTGTGAGTCCAATTAGTCACACGTCAATTTGACTTAATTTCTTCCCAGAATTTTTTACCTGCAGAAATAACTGAAACAAACTTGAATGAGATCAAATTAATTATCAAAAATTTCCAAAATATGAAAGCACCTGGTAACGATGGAATCTTTAACATATTAATCAAACATCTCCCTGAGAGCACAATGGAATTTTCAGTAAAAATTTTCAATTGCTGCTTTGAAATTGCATATTTTCCCAAATTATGGAATAATGCAAAAATTACTCCAATTTTAAAGCCGAATAAGAATCCAGCTGAAGTTATCGAGTTATCGACCAATCAGTTTGCTTTCTTCAATAAGTAAACTGTTTGAGAGAATTATTCTTAACAGAATGATGTCACACATCAATGAAAATTCAATTTTTGCAGATGAACAGTTTGGATTTCACCATGGGCATTCCACTACTCATCAATTGCTCAGAGTTACTAATATGATACGAGCTAACAAATCTGAAGGTTATTCCACTGGAGCTGCTCTTTTAGACATGGAAAAAGCATTCGACAGTGTTTGGCATAAAGGTTTGATTGCGAAATTGCAAACTTTTAATTTTCCAATTTTCCTAATCAAAATTTTGAAATTTTTCCAATAAGACTAGGGCTTCTTTCCTCATGCCAAACAATAATCACGTTGTCAAGATGAATGGGGTTATTGTAAGTTGGTCTGACAAGGTCAAGTACTTGGGACTAATTCACGATTTTTTTTTTTGTAAGATTTGGACCACTGCGACCATTATTTTGATCTTTCGTGGTACTAATTTATGATAAAAAACTTATTTTCAAAGAGCACATTGAGAGTATACAAGCCAAGTGCATCAAATATACGAGATGTTTATATCCTCTCATTAACAGGAATTCTAAACTTTGTTTGAAGAACAAACTTTTGATCTACAAACAAATTTTTAGACCAGCAATGCTTTATGCTGTACCGATCTGGTCAAGTTGCGGTTCAACAAAGAAGAAAACGCTCCAAAGGTTTCAGAATGAAATTCTGAAAATGATTTTGAAGCGTCCTCCTTGGTTTGGTACACTCGAATTACATAGACTTACTAGTGTTGAACCATTAGAAGCTATGTCAAAAAAACTATTAACAATTTTCGACAAAAATCGTTGCAATCCTCAATTGCGACGATAAGCTCTCTTTATAGCCAAAAAGTTAGCAATTAAGTTAGTTGTAAGTTTATTTCCCCTTTTCTGACAAGTAGGTTTAAATCCCTACTAACGATAAGTCCTAATTGCGAAAGCAAACAAATCCTAACAATTAAAATTACAAATTTCTAACAGTGTTGAAAAGTCACCATTTGTGATTGGACACACATACTCATTACTTACTAATATCTATCATAAATACTTAAGCTAGTAACAAATCCCCCACCTTAAATAATGAAAAAATACAAAAAACTGATATAAAAACGACGTAATATTTGTTTTTCAATCATCATTTCGTGAAATAACTTCCAAAATAGTTTCTACACATTTTAAGTATTATATTTCAAGGCGATTGGTGAAAAGATTTATTTGAAAATCCCACTGTGCACAGTGGTCTCAATTCGAAAAATAGATTTTTTTTCAGTGGTTTGACTGATTTGAGTCCTTTTGGTACTAGATGCGTTTGTTAGAATTTGTATGCTAGATTTTTATTTAAAAATATACATAAAATTGAATGATAATTTCAAAAGTTATTTTGAAAAAAAAAATAACTTGTGGAAGCGCCTAGTACATTGCAGTATCTCGGAGGTAACTAGTTGAATGATATTATGCGTAGTGTACAAAAATACATTTGGATTACCTCAGCAATGGATATATTGATTTGATTTCCTTGGCTGCAATTGGAATGGTTTGAAGGCTATCTGGTCATCATCGGACATCTGTTTGATCCGATGGTTCATGCAAAAGTTACGGAAAAAAACGTGTTTACATGAGACCAATTAAATATGATATGATAACCATTAAACAAAAAAAATCCTTACATCGGCTTGACCAAATGACGCAATTTGGCTTAGGATTGTTTGTAAGATTGTTCTAAAATCTATTCTAAACAAAGTAAGCAAAGTATTGGTGTTACATTCCGGTTCGGAGCTTGACCTTTTGTTTATTATACACAGACTTCGCAGCTAACTGTTTAGTGTGCAGGGCAATCGCGGGACTAGTGCTACGATCCTACTGACACCAACAGTTTCTCCCGAGCCGAGACTCGAACCCACGACGACTGGCTTGTTGGACCATCTCGGGAGATCCATTCTAAATTCATTTCAATTTACCTAAAAGTGCGAGTATACTTGTCTTGCAGTAGACATAAAACTGTGTAAATGTTGAACAGTGTTCAACCAGGCTGTGCAAGCACTAAATGGGCACTCTTTTGCATTAGCGTATTCGTTTGGATTTGAACCCATATGTGTGAAAATTCTCACACTTGGATGAAACATATGAACACATACTTTTACACATGTCCCACGTAGCCTTTTGATTTTTATATTCATGTTGCGAATTACAAGAATGCACCTATATACATTTCTAAAATCAGTCAAACCGTTGAAAAAAAATCGGTTAGTTTATCAGTTCCCATATAAACTGATCAAATTTTGTTACGTCATTTTATATGAACCTTCGGATCAAAACGATATTTTCCATCAACTAACTAGACTTTAAGCTCTTTCAAACGCGACTAAGAACAATCGAATCGGTTCAGCCGATGCTGAGAAAATCGAGATATATTGGTTGTAAGAATGAAAATAAACACACATACACATACTTGCGCACACATACCTTAGTCGATTTTCAAAACAGGATTTTTTGGTATCTATAGCTTCAGGTATGAAAGCACTCAATGAAAAAAAATGTTTGGGGCAAAATGAAGTTGTTTCTTGTCCAAAATACATTCAAATGTTGTATGTGTGGAAAACCACACACCAGGGTAGACAACGTAAGTTTTTGAATATCTCATCAACCAAAAATATTTTTCCCTTGGAAAAAACGTATTTTGTTTTAAATTGATGGTTTAGTAATTGTCAAGAAATTTCGTCAAAATCGATCGAGAAGTTTTCGAAATAAAAAAGAAACAAAATTCATTTGTGTGGTTTTCCACACAAGGGTAGGTTGAAGGTTAAAATGATTATGCATTTTAAACTAAACTTATGAAACATACATTCCTGAAAAGTTATAGAAATGATATTGAAACATGTTTAATTTGTTAGAAACACATAAACATGTTGGGGTTTAGGTAAAATATGCTGTTTTTCATCATTTTGCCGGTAACCTTTTCGCACTATTCGTTTTTTTTTGTACTCTAATAGCGCTTTTAAATAGAGCCGCTTGTGTTTTATACAGTAACAAAGGTCATGAGCTATGACAATGCCTAAGATTATGCTCCAACTATGAGAAATATAGCATTTTTATATATTTTATTTCGACATATTGTCGCATTATTTCACACTAAATCTCAAATAATATCAATTTCTAGTGTGTTTCAACTGGAGATTCACTCTCCAACCAAAACAATCAAATATAAAACAATATAAAACGAGAAATTCCCAAAATTGTTCGGAATTCCATACAAAACGTAGCCTACAGTGGGGGGTTTACGAGTTACAACTGATATAAGAAAATGACCTCTTTATCAAAAAGGAACAATTGAACAAAGTCCCTCACTCCCCATTATGTAACGAAACGTTACGCCAACACCTACCCCTACGGAGTGTCTCTCCGGGGATTTTTTGTTACGTAACGCTGATCTACCTTCCCCGCTCCCCTATCTAACAAATCGTAGAGCTCAAGGATAACCCGCCCCTCCTATAAGCGTTGCGTAATTAGTGGATGCCGCCTTACATTTTTCAGTGCGTGCGGAAAATCATGCGAAATCAAATCTAGTTGCCATTAGCAAAAAATGGCCATATTTACTGTTTTTCTCTGCGCGTACTGTGCGTATGTGTGATATAACAACGTTTGTAGTTGCTATTAGAGGCCAGATATCCTTCTGCGCACTCCACAAGCATCACGAAAAAGGATATCATGTATTAGCATTTCATGTTTCAAAAATAACCCAAATCCTGTTGAGTTAACTACTGGCAACGTTTTATGCATTAGAGCCACCAGAGCAATTCCACAAAAAACGGGCACAGAATATAACCGAGTTGCTTCGGTGGATTTCGGCTTAATAAACTGTTATACTACAAAATTGTTTCCTGGGCTATTTTAATCGACCATTGTTGGTTTGGTTGAAACTTTAGGGTAAGTAACCAACTTTAGGGTAAGGTTGAAACTCTAGGGGGCATAACGCCCAGTCCAATTGTTCGGAAACACACAAAAAATAAGATATGATACTATTGGGAATTTGATGAGTACAAATATTTTAAGGGTTAAAACGGTTTGTTTGATTGTCTTCGGCAAAGTTATAAAGTTAATGTAATTACTGAACAAAATATATACTCTGACAAAATTTTCTTCAAAAAAAAAAATATATTTTTTAAAAATCATTTGGTTTTTTTTCATAAAAACTTTAAAAAAAATACTATGTAGCAAGTATATGCACATAGAATTTTGTATTGTGCCGTGTCAAATAAATGTTATGCAAAAAAAATGTACATAGAATTTATATCAATGAGGCGTTGTGAATATTAGTTACTTAATATTTGCATGCTTCAAATAAAAATTTCACTTTTAATATTCAAAAACGGTTTTGTGAATAAAACCTTTGATTCGATCACCGCAAGCAAGGCCACAGTCAGTAATTAGCCTTATATTCAAAAATATGAGATCCCCGGCGCTCAAGTGCGCTAATTGCCTTTCACTACCGATGCTACTAAGGCGACGGGATGATTGACCCAGACGAGAAAGTCTATCGACCTTTGCAGTGGGAGAGAGAATCTTTTCCTCTCTATCCTTTGGGCTCCCAGTCAGAATTTCATGGAACGCGATTCGGACCATCCGACCCGCTTCTCTCAAAATTCATGCGGGTTGAACGAAATTCGCTCGAAATACAGGATCTCTCGCATTGGTGTGTGCGCTGGACGCTCTATTTCTGTTTTTTCGTCTTTCTCTCTTTTGGCGCCGAGATATTCTTTCGGTTTTTTTTTGTCTTTCTCGCTTTGGCGCAGGAGCTTATTCTCACCGATAGCAACCGTCGCGCAAACAGATGCACGATTTATTGTATTGGTGTGTGTGTTGAACTTTCTTTATTCTCATCGGTAGCAAACGTAGCGCCCACATGTATTTTTAATTTTTATTCAAGTTAATATAAAAAGTTGGATTATTTCGGGGCGCCGTGAAAGATTTTTTTCGTGTGTTTAGACTGTCGCGGCGGTTTCTAAAGTGTTAAAGGTGTTTATTCGGCTGCTGGCCAACAGTGCGTGGTGTTTTTTTGTGCAAAGTTGTTTGTAATGCAGCAGTGTTGATTTTTTCTACATTCAGATGAATAAAATTGTAAAACTCATGGAAGAGAAGTGTGATGTTTATAATTCATTAGTGTAGTGGATAATCTAGCTTGTTCTAAACGGATCAAAGCTAGATTAAAATGGAATTTGATCCGAGTGTGTTGTGTATTGTTCTTGTGGCATACAGGAAAAGGTGGATGTTAGATATCCTGGAGAACGGATTTCTTCGATTTTTCTATTTCAATAATTAGTGCAATTGCACTCGCCAGGTTAGTCTTCAGCGAAAATCAAAATTTAATTTTACTGCACTCCTCTAAATACTTTTTTTTTTTGCTAGAATAAGAGTGAGAGACGTTGTTTCCTAGTCACTGATAAGCTATGATTAATTTTATTTTGGAAATTGATAAATTAATAAAAAAATCGTTTTTGTATAAATTACGTAGCTGCAAAAACAATATACATATATATATATATATATATATATATATATATATATATATATATATATATATATATATATATATATATATATATATATATATATATATATATATATATATATATATATATATATATATATATATATATATATATATATATATATATATATATATATATATATATATATATATAAACCTATATATTTTTTTTCGTTACGTTATGTCGAGTTACGTTTTATCAAAGTAAAAAATATTTTCATTTTTAATTTATGCAAAAATGTTAATGGTTACTCAAAGATGCGCGAAAACCTATATTCCATAACCTATCAGTATTTTCAAACTTTTCCTTTGCCTATTTAGAAATATTTTCAGAAGCAAAAAATTTTGTTTTCGTTTGATTCAAGAGGTAACTCATAGATGCGTGAAAACCTATTTCCCATCACTTTTTTCCATAACCTATCAGTATCTTTAAACCTTGCTAATGCCCATTTAGAGAAAATTTCAACCAGCAAAAAAAAATTAATTGATATGAGACTGTGAATTGTTACTGAACGATGCGTGAAAACCTATTTTCGCATTAGTATTTTCAAACCTTTCTTATGCCCATTTAGAACAATTTTCGCATTTGTTTCATTGGTTTCTACACTTACTACAAACAGTTTTTTGAAGCATTTTAAACCCCATAAAGGGTTGCTGTATTATTTATTTTCAATTTCAATACATCTCAAAAAGTCACGTTATATCAAGTTATGACTGTGTATACATATATATATATATATATATATATATATATATATATATATATATATATATATATATATATATATATATATAATTATATATATATATATATATATATATATATATATATATATATATATATATATATATATATATATATATATATATATATATATATATATATATATATATATATATATATATATATATATATATATATATATATATATATATGTATATATATATATATATTTATATATATATATATATATATATATATATATATATATAAGATGTAAATGAAAATTAACATTATAAAGTGCGTTGTAAAAATAAAATCTTGCAAAAGTGGTTGTTATTTTGCCAAACTTCGCTGCAGAATGAAAAATATGTGATTAGTTGATCGAATTTGCTATTTTTTTTGTTTCACGTAGTTGACCGGGACTACTGACTCTCAAAAGGGATGATTTCTCAGTCCTTAAAGCTTCAAGAAACTTAGACTTGATCGACTGAACTGGAAACTTTTTTGTCCAGTTTTTTTGTGTCAAATAAATTTATATTCTGTAAAATGATGTAATGTAAAATACAATATGTTAATATTAGTTTAACACAATAGCAGTTGTAGAAAACTGCAATTGTCAACAGGCCCAGGGCATGCTAAGTTTAAATGATGTTTAAAATTGGCTACAGGTAATATCATGCCAGTATGAGCTTGATGTTTTTTTTAATTGTCGGCGTTCTATACAGTTTCTTAACTTTTCGACTGTCGTGGTTCATCGTTACAGGCCGGACTCGATTATCAGGAACATAAAAAAAAATCATTCCGGATTATCGAGTTTTCCGGATAATCGAATCATAGAAAATATATTCAAATTTGTGTTTAACGGATATAAAATAAATATTTCTTTTTTTTATTTTGCTTTACTTGGAATGCCCGATGCACTGGCGTAACCAGAAATTATTACTGATGCGAAAATGAGCAAAATCTTGAAAAGCAAAAAATAAATAAATTGGATATTAATTTTATTTTATTCGAACTTGGTAACAAATATTCCAGAAGGGTTGGTAAGGGCGAAATTTCGGAATAAAAATTAAAAATGAAAGCTACAAAATAAAATTCCAAATAATCGAGTCTAAAATTCCGGATAATCGAGTCCGACCTGTATTAGATTTCTATTTTTCTCGCTTATCAGCGCTTAGTTTTAAATATATATATATATATATATATATATATATATATATATATATATATATATATATATATATATATATATATATATATATATATATATATATATATATATATATATATATATATATATATATATATATATATATATATATATATATATATATATCAAGTCAACGTGTTGCCTAAATGTTGACAAATGAATATAAAATCGAAAAGTTATCAACTACGAATGTTTCACTATCTATTTATGTGTTCTGATACTTAGTATAGTACTTGCATAGCAAGAGACACAACCATGGGTCACTTTTGGCCTTTAAGATCATTTTGTTTATAAAACCATCAAAATCCATCACAAAAGATATTTTATTGAAGTAAAAGCTTGATAATAAGTTATTTTATTGGTTCGTGATGCATTTTCATGCAAAAGTAATAAAAATAGCCAAAATATGGACTGACCCACCATTGTGCACCGAAAAACGTAACATCACTACAATTATGGGTCACTTTACTTATTGCACCGAGCAGAATAAATGTTTTTAGTAATATTTTCAACATTAAATCATTTCAATCGTATGAATAGGGTTACAATTGAGTTATAATAAATACCACTGCCAATGAAAATTGCTCAGTTTCGTGATCGTAGTGTTGTCTTCGGCAAAGTTGTAGACAATATTTTTTTTCCGAAGAAAATACCCTTTTCTTTCAAAAAATAGCAGAAAAATTAGAAACTAATTAGACTGCTCTATTGGTGATTCGAACAATTTTTAAAGCTAAAACGTTTTCTTTGATTGGCATAGTGTCTTCTGCACAGTTGCAGATAACAATTTGGTCCTTCCGAATATAATAATTAAAAAATCTAAATTAATCCACCTAGCGGTCAGACTCAGCCTTTCTCACTCAAACTTATTATTTGTAAAAATAGATTTACGTGAATGCATAAATCCAATAAAGGTATATTCACTCTTTGAGTTCTAAAATATTGATGTTGTAATTGAAGTATAAAATAAGAAATTTGACGTAATGTTAGTGCTTAAGAAATAGCGAAATAAAAGAAATGACTCTCAATTTCGAACAATTTAATCACGAGCGATACCGGGAACGTTCAAATAGTACGATGCCACATTTAAATCATGTTGAGGCCATATATATTGATCAAAGCAGGTATAGTATTGAATTTCTTTTCTTTCCAAAACTTTTGAACAGCATTTCAAATTGTTATGAAGTTTGTTATTTGTAAGTTTGAGAGATGACTCGTTTGTATGACGCTAGTTATGTTCAAATAAGTCGTGTAATACTTGAGATAATAGACTTTCGTTGTTTTACAAATTGAAACATAACGGTTGCTTAAGTTTGGTTACAATCAAATGAAAAGGTAACGTATAGGACAGCCAAACTTTGAAACCACGTGTTCAATCATAATTCATCAGTTAACCCTTAACAAGCCCGTTCATCTGATATCAATATTGTTCAAATCGGTTGTGTAGTTTCTAAGATAATGTAGTTTCGTAATTGTCACATTTCGATACATTACAGACGAAGTTACAGTCCGATTACAGCAAAATTCAATAGAGTGTTATGAGGCAGCTAGACCTTTCATTTGATACTAATTCCGTGGGAATCGGGTCAACTATCTCTGAGAAAAGTGATTGAGTCCAAGTAGTCTTCGGAATATATTTCTTTTCATAGCTGGATTTCACATTCTTAAACATAACAAAGATCCCTTTGCAAAAAAAAATCATTAGGGTCTTGTGGGGCAACAAGACCTTCCATATGACACTTTTATGAGAATCGGTCCAGCCATCTCTGAGAAACATGAGTGAGATTAAATAGTCTCCAGAACATGTTTCTTTCCATAACTTCTAAACCAATGTTCAATGTTAAATCTTCATAAAATTCAAAAGTTAAGAATTTTTTAGTGAGCCTGTTCATTTGAAACCAATTTTGTTCAAATAGATTGTGTAGTTTTTGAGATATTGATGTTTCGTGATTTTTACATTTTGATACATAACCTCTCAACTAGAAATCAGGTTACAATAAAATTCAATAGGGTCTTAGACGGCAACTAGACCTTTCATTTGCAATTAGTTTCATTGAAATCGGTTCAGCCATCTCTGAGAACATCGAGTGAGATTGGAAGAGCGTTACACACACACCTACACATACACATGCAGAAAATGCTCAGCTCGTCGAACTAAGTCGAGTGGTTTACGATATTCGGCCCTTTTGAGCACTTCTATACCTTTAGTTTTTGCAGTGATTGCTATACCTTTCTAGGAAAAAGGCAAAAAGTGAAATGATAGAAATGACTTTTAATTTCAACTTCAATCCCGAGCAAGGCCGTAAACATTGAAATAGTACAATATCAAATTAAAATGATGTTGAGGCCACATATTTTGATCGTAGCTATAGTTTTAAACAGTCTCCGGGTTACATTTCTTTCTATAAGTTTCAAACCACATGTTTAAACACTATGATACTCATTGTTTAAGGGTTAAAAAGCCTATTAATTTGAATTCAACTATGTTCATAGCTTCTGAGATATAAGAGCGTTTTTCACATTCTGACGCAGCGCCAAAACTAAAAGTTTGATTACAATGAAATTCAATAGCAACCTAAGCGGCAAATAGACCCTTCATTTGACACCATGATAGAAAGAATCGGTCAGACCATCTCTGAGAGAAGTGAGTGCGAAAAAAGGTGCACATACACACGTACACACCCACACTCACACACACGTATATGTGTGTGTGTGTGTGTGACTATACATGCATACATGCAGAAAATGCTCGATTCGTCGAACTGAGTCGAGTAGCATATGACATTCGGCCATTTGAATCACTTTACTACCTTTCATTTAGCCAGTGATCGTTAGGAGAAAGTCAATGTGTTTACTTTCATTATGTGATTTCACATTTTTATGAACAACGTACAAAGTTACAATCCGATTGCAATGAAATTCAATAGCAACCTATGGGGCAACTAGACCTTTCATTTGACACTAATTTTGTGAAAATCGGTCCAGCCATCTCTGAGAAAAATGAGTGAGTTTAAACAATCTCAGGATAACTTTTCTTTACATAACTTTTGAACCATATGTTCAATCATAACGAAATTTAAAAGTTAAGGGTTCTGGAGACAGCCCGATCATTTGAAACCAGTTTTGTTCAAATCGGTTGTGTGGTTTCTGAGATATTGATGTTTCGTGATTTTTACATTTTGATACATAACCTCTAAACTAAAAATCCGATTACGATGAAATTTAATAGCAACCTATGGCGCAACTAGACCTTTCATTTGCATTAATTTTATGAAAATCGGTCCAGCCATCTCTGAGAAAAGTGAGTGAGAAAAAAAAGTTGCACATACACACACACACATACACACATACATACATACATACAGAAAATGCTCAGTTCGTCGAAAGGGGTCGAGTAGTATATGACATTCGGCCATTGGGACCACTTTTATACTTTTGGTTTTTCCAGTGATTGCTATACCTTTCTAGGAGAAAGGCAAAAATCAAAATATCTTAATTTGTTTTTTATTTCTCCACGATTGAATCAATTTCCTTTAAAAATCAGAAAGGTCTGAGCAGTAAAAAAAGCAAAGCCTTGGTGCTACCTTCCGATTCTGAACTCGACCTTTTGTTTATTAAACACAGACTTCGCAGCCAACTGTTTAGTGTATATACGGGACAATTGCGGGGCTAGCGCTACGATCCTACTGACACTAACAGTCTCTCCCGAGTCGAGACTCGAACCTACGACGACTGGTTTGTTAGGCCAGCATCGTACCTCGAGACCATCTGGGAGGTGTCTGGAGCAGTAGAACCGATTTAAAGGATGTCTGAGTAGTAGAACCGATTTAAAGTTAATGATGCAAAATCCTTCGTGCAGGTATAGCGGACAGGATTTTTCGTGTTTCTGGCAAGTAGTTCTTTCTGTATCATGCTCATCGCGAGGAATGTCGGAAAAATTATATTTTGGTACATGAACTCCAGTGGGTCCAGTTATTAATATTTTCTTTTGAAAAAAAAGGTAAGATCTCGTTATTTAAAAAAAACTCATTAACTTTTTAACTCTAAAGAATGAAAAAATACTTTTGATCGCGAGCACACAAGTATATAAAAAGACTTAAGAACTTTAAATTCAAATCCTTGTTTAGGCGTTTCTATTGAAAACAACAAAAAGTGCATCAGTTCTAGAACATAGCCGAGGCGCAAAGCAGATGAATAAATGCAGGGTTTTTAAACCTGGTTCGAACCAGTTTCAGTGTTTTTCATGATACACTTTGATAGATCTCAGTGTTTCTAGATTTCAATGGATTTTACTTCTGATGGAAGAGAAAGAATGATCCCGGTTCGAATCACGCTGAAGTTGGTTCACTGATCAAATCGAGCAAACAATTTTTTACTCTTGTAAAAATGCAATATTCTATCAATGACTCAACAAAATACTGCATAGCATACTAATTGAATAATAAGTTTGATAAAAATAAATTCTTTATCGAAAATAATTAGACTATTTGACTGAAATATAAAAAATGCGTACCACGAGCATCGGTAGTTCGAAGTGGGGAGCTGCATAGTCGCAAGGCTACATAGTCCGCTTTGTTAAGCGGATGCTTTATATTAATTACGAGCAGGATCTGTATGTGGCCGCAGCCAACAGGAAGCTGAGACCTATATCTGGTGTGCTTCAAGCTTCCCAATGCCGAACTCAAGTGAAACAAACCAGCACAAAGGGCACTCGAAAAAAAAATAACAGAAAAAAAACTTTAAAGTTGCTGTAATTGTACATAGTTTATGTTTTTCATTGTGAATACAATTTAAATATCATTGTTCAGAATAATAAAAAACCCTGTGTTTGTCATTTTCATTCATTGTTATGTATCTTAACAGCAAATTTTTTAGGCATTTTTCATAAATTTAGAAGTCACTGACAATGTCTTCCATGGTAAAATTGTTGTCGATGGTAGACAAAAGACTTTGAGACTACTGCTGCTGCTGGGACTATTGCGACTGTTGCTGGGACTGGTACCGACGATGAATTGTTGCCTCTAAGCAGCTCCTTGGAAACTCTTGGAACAACATTACACCATGGTTCAACGATCAACTGGAAAGTTCAGAAAGCTCCAAACGGATTGGTAGACTTGTCTCTGCGGAAATGCTAAGGTAAAAATTTAATGTTCCCGTTATAAGAACAGTTGCTTACGTTTTTACTTTATTTTACTTCTTAGATACGAACGGTTCAGCGATTGCGACATCGATCGGGCAAACAAGTCAACACAATTACCAGGAAATGATTCCAGTTAATAAACAAAAAAAAAATCTTAATTCAATTCAATTTAATCTGTTTACGGTATTTTAGATGTTAAAATGATTAAAATAAACACAAAGAGTAAAAATTAAATTTATTGTAAACTTTTGTTTAATGATTACAATACCCTTTCCGACAAGTCTAGTGTAGTAGTGAAGTTTATTTACTTTGCTCGTTTGGTTCAGCGTTTACCGGTTCGTTTGGTTGTTCTTGCTTCAGACTCTGCGCCACTCTATCTATTCACTCTTGTCATACCTGTCCACGTCTTGGTTGTATATATAAAGTTATATGTGAATTAAGCGCTATTCCCACTGCTTCCGGGCAGTGTCCAAGCCGTGGTGCGAATGCAATAAAAAAAACGAAAATATTTCACTGCAACATAGTGTAATCGTTCCATTCTTCTTCTCAGCACCTAGGTGCACCTATATTAATCTTATTTCTCTCATTTGTTCAATTTCCCGTCAAATTTCTGCAAATTTTGAAAGTAAATCTATTTGCTTCTCGATTTTGTCAAGTGGTTGAAAGTTTTACGTTGAAAATATGGTAAAATTTGACGATAAATTTATCAGAAAGGCGTGGTGAGATTAATATAAGAGCGATTACTCTAGTAAAAACTTCGCAAGTTGCTGCTGTGCACTCTCCGGGAAGCAAAAAATATCGTCGGCAACGATATTTTTCATTCGCACGGCGACAACACGACACTGTCCCGGACATTACACGGCGGTTTGGTGTGAACAAGATCGAAATAGCGCTGTATTAAAAATTAGAGGCACGTCATCACTTCGGCTGTCGCACCTGGATATGCCAATGACCTACACAAGTCTAATTATTCATGAACTCAAACACCTGCGACTTTGTGATAATGATACACACCTTTTATTAAATATAATAATTGATTCGATATTATTTACTAGTTGAACCCTTCCGGCGATGCTCGGGATAGCATTGAAATTAACTGTTATGTGCTCGACAAAAAACACCCTTAAATGCCCGACGGGTACCCGGGTATCCATAAATTGAAACTCTTGTAACTTTCGCAATTTTCATCTGATTTCAATAGTTTTAGTACTCAAAGATTCAGCAACTCTACCATCTCCATTGGAATCAGTGTCAGCGGTGCTCCGAAAAGAAATTCTCACTCTCGGAAATCCGTTTTTTTTTCGGTAATATGTTTTGAAACTGAGGATTTTTATGAATATTTGATAATATTATTGGAATAATTACAATTGATGCCTCACGTTCCGGATATACCCATCTTGGCTGACATTCGGCCATTTTTTAATCTTTTACAGAAACCGGAGGTCGCCATTTTGATACTCTAAATGGCTGCTGAGGTCGTTTTCAGGTCTCCGGACATCATTTCGATTCCGAAAGTACTCATATAGGGTGGTATTTAGTCAATTATGGCTGTTTTCCAGAAACCGGAAGTCACCATCTCGGTTTTCTAAATTGCGTCTGGAGTTGATTTCCGGTCTATAGGCACCATCCCGATTTCGGAATTATCTATATTCTCTTCCAGATAGCGGAAGTGGCCATTTAGGAATGCAAAATGGCGTCGGGGTTCGTTTGACAGTCTCTAGATATAATACCGGTTTTGAAAATATTCATAATGGATAGTATGTGACATTGTGCTATCCAATTGTTTTGTATGTCCACTAGAAGCCCCGGTGTAATCTGTTCTGTAAGGGTCATTTCGAAGGCATATCACTATAACACCATAAAAATGGCCTATGGAAGTAGTTTTATAAACTTCGGACCAATAGTTGTAAGATTCTGCTCGAAAATTCATGAAATTCTTCAGTTTTGCAACATATCTCCGAAAACCCAGATTTTCGGCAATGAGAAAATTCTTTCGAGGCACCGCTGAATCTGATTTCAATGCAGAGAAGTAACTGAATCTTTTGATGCTAAAAGTGTCGAAATCGGAAGATAATTGTCAATGTTACAAGAATTACAATCTATGGGTACGCGGGTACCCCGTTAGGAATATTGTTATTACATAAAAATTAATGTTATCAAAAGTTCCCTTTTAATGAGCTTTGATTGCAGTGAACTATGAAATTCCGTTTTATGAAACTTTAAAAGGTACCCGGGTACTCCGTCAAGCACATAACGGTTATACGAATCATTTTTTTTTATATTTCTCTGCCGCACTTCACTTCAGAAATATTACGTTTCACCTCTGATACTCCAATCGTCATTTTAAATACAAAATCTATTGGGCTGTTGTGAATAATTTCTGGCCTCTGGGCATCATCCTGTTTCTGAAAACACTAAGATTGGATGGTATTTGACTACCTCGGGCTGTTCGCCAAAAACCGGAAATTACCATCACAAATTAAATATGGCAGCTGGAGTTGATATAAGATGACCATTTAGGGTTGTTTTTTTTTATTTTTAAGTTTAGGTCTAATAATCTGCAAGATCAATCACGATTGTTACAATGTTTGTAGTTACGTATTTGATGAAAATAGCTTCGTGTCTGAGATTGGCGGCACACATATATTTGTCATATATTATACCGTTCCAACAGAAAATTAAAAAAAATGTTTTGCGTGCGACATTAGATTTTTTTACCTTATGCACAATGCGCATAATGTCGCATCTAGTGCACCGTTTAGCGTAAAAAACCGCATAAGTTCGAAACGCGGAAAAATAAGATCGGTGCTTAGAATATGGATATTCAAAAACATCACTTCGCGTGCACATTTGAATCAACGATTTAGTGTGATTAAAATTTATCAATTTTGGGGCTACTAACTTTCATGATTTTACATGTCTTCGTAATTTTATGAATAATATCTCATTTTTATTTATCAGATTGAGTTAAATTGAGATATTTACATATTTTCTTCATTTGTCATACATCCACAAATTTCATTGCTAAACATTACCGAACATTTTAATGTAAGAAATCACTTTATGTCATTGCTTTGAAATTCGAGTTAGAGGCGAATCACGCAATAAATATCATCATTATGAATGTTTTATGTAGTGAAAAACCTGTTGTTTTTCCTCAAATGTCTCTATTAAACATCATCAAACATTTTTTTTGAAAAAAAAAACATATCATCGCTTTTAATTTTGATTTAGATGAAGTTTGAGCATTAAAAGTCATTATTCACAAAACTGCTTGAAATATGCGTGAAACATATTTCTCCTCAAATATTTATCCGACCATTTTAATGTAGAAAAAAAAGAACTACGTAGAGCATAAACGACATGATTTTGCATTATAAGCCCAGTTTTTAGTAAAAAAAAACCATAACTTTCCCACACATGTCTATCCGAAACAATAACAAACTTTTTATTATAGAAAAAAAAACACAAATCATCGCTTCAGACTTTGATTTAGAGGTAAATCAAGCATGAAAAGTCACGGTTTTTCATGTTTTTTCGAAGTCTTGTGAATTATTTCTTTAGTAATCAAATACCTATAATTTCTTCTCGAATGCCTCGTCTGAATATCAACCACATGCCATCGCTTTGAATTTCGAATTATATGGTGAACGTTGAAGGTTGAACGAAAAAAAGTCAGGTTTTATTCATGTTTAATGTTATGTGAATGATATCACAATTTTTATCATTTAGATGAAGAAAAAAATCACAATTTTTATTATAAAAAAACCGTAACTGTTTCACAAATATATTGCCTCGACCTCTACCAATATTTCCTTGCGATAAAACATACATGCCACTGCTTACTTTCTTGATAACGACGATTTAAAATCATGGTGCTTATTGTGTACCTTAGAAACGGCGGGAATAGTATCAATTAGCTCGGCGTTACGAAATTTCATTTTTATAAAGTAGATAAAAATAATTAATCATGCACCATCCTATAAATGAAGTGCTCTAATCCAATACTGCGCTATCAAAATAATCGAAACAAAGCAACCTGCACATCGTCGTTGTTGCGTCGCACCCCAGTAGGTATAAATCGCACAGCCCCGCCGCCACGTTTTACATTATGTGAATGATATCACAGTTTTCATTCTTAAGAAACCCTACATGTTACACAAATATATTCTTCAAACTCTACGAATATTTTCTTCTAAAAAAACGTACATGTAACAGCTTACTTTTTTTGATTTGAAACAATTTAAAATGATGGTGCTTATTGTGCACCTCAGTAACGGCGGGAATAATATCAATAAAATCTGCGTTACGTAAATCCATTTTTATATAGTGGATAAACGTAATTAATCATGCACCATCCTATAAATGAAGCGCTCTAATCCAATATTGCGCTATCAAAATAATCAAAACAAAGCAACCTGTATAATCAAAACAAACAAAGCTACATCGCCGTTGCTGCATCGCACATAACGAGGTTTGAATCGCATAGCCCCGTCACCACGTTTTACGTTATGTGAATAATATAACAATTTTTATTATTAAGAAACCCTAAATGTTTTACAAATATATTGTTTCGAACTCTACGAATATTTTTTTGCAATAGAACGTACACGTCAAAGCTTACTTTTATGACTTAGAACGATTTAAAATAATTACCATTACCATTGCACCTCAAAAATGGCGGGAATGATATCAATAAGATCTGCATTACGTAATTCCATTTTAATATAGTAGATTAATCATGAAGCATCGTATGAATGAAGCCCTCTAATTCAATACTGCGCTATCAAAATAATCAAAACAAAGCAATCTGTACACCGCCGCTGCTGTGTCGCATACCACTAGGTATAAATTGCACAGCCCCGCCACCACGTTCTACATTATGCGACTGATATCACAATTTTTATAATTTAGAAACCCTAAATGTTTCACAAATATATTGTTTTGAACTCAACGAATATTTTCTTGCAATAAAACGTACATGTCACCGCTTACTTTCTTGATTTTAAACGATCTGAAATGATGGTGCTTATTGTGCACCTCGGTAACGTCGGAAATAACATCAATAAAATCTGCGTTACGTAAATCCATTTTTATATAGTGGATTAAAATAATTAATCATGCACCATCCTAAAATAAATGAAGCGCTCTAATCCAACACTGCGCTATCAAAATAATCTAAATAAAGCAACCTGCACATCGCCGTTGTTGCATCGCACACAATGAGGTTTGAATCGCACAGCCCCGCCACCACGTTTTACGTTATGTGAAAGATATCACAATTTTTATTATTAAGAAACCCTAAATGTTTCACAAATATATTGTTCCGAACTCTACAAATATTTTATTGCAATAAAACGCACATGTCACCGCTTACTTTCTTGACTTAAAATGATGGTGCTTATTGTGCACCTCAGTAACGGCGGGAATAATATCAATAAAATCTGCGTTACGTAAATCCATTTTTATATAGTGGATAAAAATAATTAATCATGCACCATCCTAAAATAAATGAAGCGCTCTAATCCAAAACCGCGCTATCAAAACAATCAAAACAAAGCAACCTGCACACCGCCGTTGCTGCGTCGCATACAATGAAGATTGAATCGCACACCCCGCCATCGTGATCTCTTTGCGGCAGGAGAAGTTTGGTTGTGTTTGTTTTGACCAAGTCCGCATGCCAGCCGCACCGGACTTGCTTCAAAACAAACACAACTAAACTTCCCTCTCGCCCGCGACGCACGAAGACGAATGAACCCCTAGGAGCGAATGAACCCTGGTCCGACATTTTTGTTGCATTTGAGCACGATATCGGACCGATGTTGAGCCAAATGTCCACCCGTTGTCGGACCGATCTATCGGAGAATCGGACGCGAATTGGTCCGACATCGGCCCGACAATTCTTACTGGGCTGGGACAGTTGGGATAGATGATAACTGATCGCGAGAAGAATATGATCTTCGCCCAATTTTGACCTTCGTGCTTTCAGCGCGATTAGATATTCGCGAAGCAGGTTCCGATAACGAAGTTACCGAAGGACGGTTTATCTGAGGACTCTTAGGCCCCTATACTTCACTCTATTCTGTCGCGTATTAGGAAAAGTGTAAGGTGATAACCGCGTGTAAATCTTAAACAAGATCGCTAAATTTCCTTTCCCTAGATAGGCAAACTGTTCCCATTCAGCTAGGATAGTTAGTGTGTGCAATATAGTGTATGCATCTGTGCGATTTAAAGATAAGCCGCTGTCGTATACTAAAGGCCCAAACACAATTGATACGTTTGCGTTGCGTTGACGTTAATTTGACAGAAAATGTGTGGGCTAACTGTCAAATTGCCGCAAACGCAGCCGCAACGTATCCATTGTGTTTATGGCTTAACTATTATGTGCGGTACCGTAAATCATAAATAAACAAATGCTAAATTAATCGAACCGCGCAGGTAACTTCGTTACATCAGCTGTATGTAACTGAACTCAACCTTTGCCTACGTTACAGTATGCTGTTACTAGACCTGGCTGAGTGTATTGCAACGCAGGTGCCCGATTCATATAGCGCGCAAAATGCAGCGTTGCAATTTCGATGCTCGTCGCCCCAGCTGTTTCCTATAGGAGCCAATTTGGCCATGTAAATACACTTATAGAATTAAGTATTTCGGCAATTGCAAATCGCTTTTAATTAAGAATCATTAATTAATTCGCATTCCGCAGCGACTGGTCTACTCCAGTTCGTCTCACCGGAAAAGCTATAAGAACAGAAAGGTCTTATCATTGCGAACGGGTGGGCTTTCGTTGACTCCGTCACCGCTATCATAGAAACCTCCCGTCCTATGTCCCAAAGTTCCGCCGGTTGTTCCGCTCTTAGATTGAATACACGTACCGAGTTCGATTAAACCAGTCATAACAACAAAACTAGTACAAAACTATCAAACCGCAAATGCTCACCGAAAAAAAGCGGTCGCTTCACAGTGCCACGTGTGGCCTATTGTTTCTTTGATAGGTTTGCCAAGACCGCACTACTAACTATCAGTTCCGAAGAGCAACCGCTATAGAATCACCGCCAGGACTAAAGAATCCACCTGGCGATCCACGAGACCGGAAGAGGGTCGCTACCTTTATCGTGCATCCAGACGAGACGAGTCAACTAATCTAGCCCGGTTTCGACAGCACAGCATCCAACGCCAACAGCAGGCGCGCGCAGCGCGCTAGAAGCAGCACCGCGAAAGGGAGAAAAAAGGATTAATTTATCCTCCCAGCAGCAGCAGCAGTTGCAGCAGAGCCGATAAGCAACGTGGGGGACCCCATGTTGGCCCTAGGAGGCAATTGACCAACCAACGAAGCGGAAGGTAAAATCCACTGAGAGTGGTAGGCATGGGCAGCACTGAAAGAGTACGTAACTTTGAAATTGTCCATGCGCATGTGACCGGAGAGAAGGGCCAAGACCCTAGATAATTGACCGATAAATTCAGATCGTGAATGGAAGAAGTTTAGATCGCACAGTAGGAAGAGAAGTAAGATAGCTTAGATGGGAAAGGGAAGGGAAAAGACAGACTAGGCCTAGCGAGAGAAAGATTAAGTCGAATGTTTGACGTTAAGTTTGAAAGGTGCTGAATAAACCCCATGTAATTTGTACCACTGCACTTGTGACTTTTTGGTGATATTGTGCGCTTTCCTCTTAGTATCTTTGGAGAGGTGTTCATGCGGTCCGCGTGACGTTGCTCTGTAATTTATTTTAGAAGGTTTTGTACTGGGGAGGCTGACCCCGAAATCAGCCACGATCTCTCCCGATTCTTACCGGTGGGCAGACAGGTTGGAGTTTTGGGCCTTGCCCGTGATGATAACAACTCTTCCGGTTTGTCTAGCGAGTATTTCAACCGTTTCTTAAAGGCACGGGGTTTAATGCGTGCGCAAGGTCATCTGACGTGATTTTTTTGACGGAGTACTGCGATAGGAGTTGGAGTCGGCCAACTGCTTTCCTCTCACTAGTATAGGGGAAAAAAGGAACCGTCCCCAAAGGGAGTCACGCTGGGCAATCACCGTGGTGGGTGGTCTCTCTTAGGAGAGTGGCGCTTAAGCCACCCACTTAGCATCGGGGTGCAGAAAGGGGGGGGGGGGCAGTTACAGCTATCCTTGATAATTATCGGATCATAGAGAAATAAAAAAACAAAAAGGTCAAAATTTTCCAGAAAAGAATTAAAGCCAGAATGTTTGGTTTGATTAGTAATTAGAAAAAAAAACCTAAATTAATCCACCTAGCAGTGCAGAAACCTTCGTTATACTAACTATCACTGCATATAAATTTATACTAACTATTACTACATATAAATTTGTAATGCCAGTAAACCATAAATCATTTAAAATTATATTCAAAAGATAGTTTTCCAGAGGGTGAACCAAATAACATCACTGAATCAAACCTCGATGAGGTTCTCACATACATTTTCAATACCACAACGGCTTCGTTTTCAAAAATCGCAAAACCCAGAAAAGAACACAATGATTATAGATTATGGATTAGCATCGAAGATTTCCTACGAATTGCAGCAAAGTCCTACAAACTTGCTCTCAAGAAATTATAGTTCAGAATTTTACAGCGCATTAAATGCTTTGTTACCATAGAAAAAATGCTTGAATCATACGTGTGTTTATTTTAAGAAATCAACAAAAAATTTTATAAAATCTGTGAGGAACAAGTGCTAAAAGATTTTATTGAAATATTTATAACTGCTGTTGAAATGTCAGATCCCAGTACACACCAGATGCTGTTAATAATTGTTAAATTAATTCTATTTCAAATGCATTTTTTCAAAATTAAAGTTTTTTGCAAGACTTAAGGATTTTGACTGTTTAAAGTGTACTCGGGAACGTAACTCTTGTTGGAGACCTAGGCTGTATGGTAAAATTTGAAACACTTTCAGAACTTTATAAAACTTGCTGCCAAAACGAGAATCGGGATAACATGGATACTCTGTTTGCACTGACCTCAAAATAAATTTAAACAAATTTAGAAAACAATATTTATATTATACAAAAGTGAAGTGTATCAAGTAAACGAGAACCGGAGCATTGCAGTTTCCTCTGAAATCTATTGAATATTGTTATCAAAAAACTATTAAATAATAAAGGGTTAAATAAAAGGTTGCACCAGTTAGAACGAACTACACAGAGTATGAAATTTATGCACAAATGTCTTTACTCTTAGTTTCTTCTGAGAGATAAATAGTAGTTGAAAAAAAAAGAGAGAGCGAGAGAAAGAGAGATAGTGATATAAAAGAAAGGATAGGGAGAGAAATGATCCAAAAGTAAAATACTCCATGTTTAAAAATTCTTTCGTAAATATTCTAAAATCCAAGCAACCAATAAAAAACTCGCTCAGTATGATTTTCAAAAGGGTTTGGAGCTTCCATTTGCACTTGTTAACACTTGAATCGAATAATGCATTCTGTGAAAGGTGTGATTTTTTTTAATTTTTTTTTGTTCGAATTTGATATACTACACATTTAAACACCATATTTACAAATACTAATGTACATACACACATACACATGTATACAGGCAATGTTCATTCAGACGAACTGAGTCGATTGGTATACGGCACTTGGCCCTCAACAGATTTATTTTATGTTTAAAGTTAAACACTCTTTGTAAAAAATTCTCTTTGATCAATATCTAAAAATCTAAGCCAATAATCAAAAATCCACTCGGTAGCATTCTGGGGGAGCACAGTAGCTTTCATTTGCATATAAAATTATCAAAATCGGATATTGCGTTCTATAAGAAAGGTGCGTTAGTATTTTGCGTCACATACATACAGACAACATACATACACACACACACATACACACGAACAGACATTGCTCAGTTCGTCGAACTGAGTCGAATGGTATATACCACTCGGCTCTCTGGACTTCGGATCTATTTTGCGTTTTTCGACCGATTTTATAACCTTTGTTTAGTATAACAAAGGTAAAACTAAGTTAAATATCTCGAAAGACTGACTTTAAACGAGTTTGATTTTTCATACAAAAACTACACATTATAAGCTAACCAAAGAAAGTTAACTGAACTAATTGAAATAAAACAAAAAATAAAGTGTCTACTATTTTTTTTACTTTTTCACAGTGTATATTATTTTAAAAGGAAAAAATACTATCTTCAAGTTTTTCGAAGACACTTTATCGATCAAACACACCGTTTAGATGCCAAAAATGTCTTTTATCATTAATAGGGAAAATAGTCCCGACGTTTGGTTTATGTCAGCACAAATCCGCGACATCAAGTTTTGGTTTTATTTCCCGCACCTACAACTTTGCCGAATACGTTACACCAAACCGTTTTGACTCTAGAAATATTTGTAATCATCAATACGTTTTCTGCATAATATTTTAACATAGCTTCTCAAAAACGAGTCTTGATTAAAAAAAATATGGCATCATGGCCCCTAGAAACTTCAGCCAAATCAAAAATGGTCGAACCAATTGGTTGCCCGTTATTTTGTGAAATTGCACTATAACTAGCAACCCAATTATTGATGTAAAACAAAAAATAAACAACCCAATTAGAGGATGAAATGAAAGCATACTGATTCAAATCAGCATCTTTACGCACAAGCTTCCGAACATCGACTGGCTGTTGATTTTCTAAGCATTGTTTTACTAGCTCGGAAATATCTGCTTCTGAAACATGACGAGCAATTCTGGAGAAATAAAGCCAGAATTTTTCGGCTGGTTTTGCAACAGTTGCTACTATTGTGCTTCCCATATCGACCGATTTTGTTCCTCCAACAAGCTTCAAATCAGGGCGAGATTTAGGTGTCGTATCACGAGTGCGCTTAATGCTTGGCCAAGCAGTGCGAGTGCGTCCCAAAGCGGCGGAATCATTGGACTGATGTTTGTCGACTAATGTCTTAGTTAGCTCTTTGGTTTCTTGAAGCTCTATCTTTAATTCACACAGTGACTCGCGAACGGCATCCGAAACAACTGCTACAACATCCTGGGTCGTTTTCATGGGATTTTGTTTTATGTACTTCAATCGAGCAATACAGTGGTCACAAAACCACAAGATATTATTTTGCTCATTCACGAAGTCGACTTGAGGTCTTTTCAGACCAACGCATTTTAAATGCGCAGATTGATGACAAAAACCATTACATTGAATCACCTCAATAGTTTTGATCGGCTTAGAGCACTGGTAACAGTTTGAATCCATGGTCCGTTTTATATAAGGTGTGTGTCCGTGCTGTATATTTCAGTTTTCGAAAATAACCACAAGATGTCGCTTCAATCGAAATAATTGAGCGTGACGGTAGTGCGAGAAGCGAAAATACAAACAATGCACTGCACTTTCACCGAAACTAAAAACCGGCAAAACACACTTGGATTGTCTTAGCAAGGCACTTCGAGTCGATCAAACAGACACGAATCACAATATTGCCGTTTGGAGAAACACTTCGGCGGCTTGCAAACAATATAACACTCGAAAAATAGCTAATTCTTAGCACCGTAAACAAACGCGATGTACAAGTACACAGAGTACACGGGGAAAAAAAAAAAAAAAAAAAAAAAAAAAAAAAAATATATATATATATATATATATATATATATATATATATATATATATATATATATATATATATATATATATATATATATATATATATATATATATATATATATATATATATATATATATATATATATATATATATATATATATATATATATTAATAATTTTCTTACAAGGATATATTAATTAGACTACTGAAATGTGTACACTCTATTATAAATTACTTTTGAATCTAACAAAATTCGTTCGTGGAAAATCCCTAGAGTGCAAAACGAGGAATGTACGAATAAGCTATTGCTAATTTTGATTGAAAATGCTCCACTACCCTATTTTCCATTTTTCAAAGAAATCGCGGTGTAATATACAACTCTGCAGTCTCAAGGCTGATTCAAGAGAACCTCTTGTCTTCAATACGTGTTATAAGATTTTTTGAATTTGGTAGCATGAGAACTTTTCTGTTTTGTTAAATACTCTAATCAATCATGTGATCACTTTGAGCTTTTTGATTTGAATTGAGAAAATGTGAATTTGAAATTAAGAAAGTGCTCTGAACCTCCACCTTGAACAAACAATTTCTTAAGCTTCCTGGATTTCTTATCAAAAATTTTGCTACAATTTGAGTTCTCAATTTTCAATTAAAAACTCAATCTATATTTTAATTCCCCAGTCAGAATTTCATGGAACGCGATTCGGACCATCGGACCCATCTCTCTCAAAATTCATGCGGGTTGAACGAAATTCGCTCGAATAATGTGTTGGACGCTCTTTCTTTCGGTTTTGAAGTAGAATACTTCTCTCAGGAAGTTCGGCTACATAGGGATGTGAAATGAAAATCTAAAACCGAAAAAAGTGCAAAATATGTCCAATTTCAAATAAATCGGTTAGTATTCGATGGATTTCCTTCGTTCTTGCAGCAATAGATTGGAAAATCTTCTAAGATTCTTCCCAAAACAAGATAATTGTAATTTTATTATTCACACTATTGTACTATTGAAAATAGTCAAGCCTTGTCAAAACGAAAATTTCGACCCCTGATTGGTCGTTATATGCTTGCTTCCCAAGCACGGTCGACAGAATCATATACCTTGCAATTGAAAACATGCTATTTGGCCTATATAAGAGCCTGTTCCAGCCGGAGCCGCTCATAACAGTTCTGAACAGCGACGACAGCAGTCCTCCCTTAGCAGCAGCGGGAGCGAGCAGTGGGTACCATCGATAGCGGAAAGCGGCCACAACTGTGGCATGGCTGTGGATAAGCGTAGCAGTTCCAGCGGATCTCACCATCGATAGCAGCAGGGCCAGCAGATGCAGTTACAGTGGATACCAATGGCGGCCACAACTGTGGCATGGCTACAGATAGTGTTGCAGTTGCTCAGCAGTTAGGCCAGCGTATAGCGGCCACAACTGTGGCATGGCTATGCATAGCGTAGCATCAGACAGCGACAACGGCAGTCGTCCTTCCTCAGCAGCAGCACTAGCCCTGTGGTTGGTCACCACGTCTCAGGAGCAGCGCGGTTTTTCTCAGCGTGTGTCGCCAGACAGCCATTATTCCCCCCGTGTTGGGGCAGCATGATGATTGTCATCAGGAAATCCAGTTTCGGAAATCAAAATGCCTTTTTGAAGGCAAATAAACAAGTCATTGAAAGTTAATAATTTTTATCAACGCAAGCAAGCATTCTGTGTTGCATCCTAGCAATTTAAATTTGTCGCACCCGTCTAATTTACTGAAAGTGAAATAGCTTCCACAGTGCATGTTGTCCGTGTATCTTAATTCCCCAATGTTAGGGCAGCTCAAAGGTTGTAATTAGCAACCGATTTTGAACCGCAACATGCTTTTTTCAAGGGCAAAAAAGAAATAATTGAAGGTTAATAATTTTCTGGCATCAACACAAGCAGACATTCTGTGCGGGATGCAATCAAATTCTGTTGTAGTTGTCTAATTTTTACTTTCACTTTATTTAGTAAACCCCCCACTGTAGGGGCAGCGCAAAGGCTGCGATCAGCATAACCGACATTGAATAATAAAGTGCCCTGTTAGTACGCATTTACAAAAGCAGTTAGTTCGACTATGCAGAACTAATATGAAGTCGATTCAATCAATCAGCGTAAACAGAATTTCCTCGTCTCCCAGCTGCCAAGTTGCAACATGATGCAACACGCAACAGCGAGCAAACGAAATCGCTTGATGTTACAAACCGCAATAAGATACGGGTTAAAACCGTTGCGTGTGTGAGAGCACCATCGGTGTTTATTCGCTGGGTACACTATCTACTGTCTACTGAACGCAATAATCTGCTTACATGCGACATGGGGACAGGAACATTTTCTTCAACCAAGCTGCACAACACGACACAAAGCATGTTATTTTGTTGCTTCAATGAGAGTGCTATCGGTCCGGCTCGACAAGAAATCATTTTTGTGCATCCGTGCTACGAAACTGAGGAAAAACTTTAGAAACTGAAAAAAGAAGGTGGAGCTTATCAAATGATCGCTCTGAGCCGGAATGAAGTCACACATATTTTTCAAGTTATGTCGATCCACCACGTACAAAAAATAATTCATTCCTATTTTCATCCCTATATAAGAGCCTGTTTCAGCCGGAGCCGCTCATAACAGTTCTGAACAGCGACGACAGCAGTCCTCCCTTAGCAGCAGCGGGAGCGAGCAGTGGGTACCATCGATAGCGGAAAGCGGCCACAACTGTGGCATGGCTGTGGATAAGCGTAGCAGTTCCAGCGGATCTCACCATCGATAGCAGCAGGGCCAGCAGATGCAGTTACAGTGGATACCAATGGCGGCCACAACTGTGGCATGGCTACGGATAGTGTTGCAGTTGCTCAGCAGTTAGGCCAGCGTATAGCGGCCACAACTGTGGCATGGCTATGCATAGCGTAGCACCAGACAGCGACAACAGCAGTCGTCCTTCCTCAGCAGCAGCACTAGCCCTGTGGTTGGTCACCACGTCTCAGGAGCAGCGCGGTTTTTCTCAGCGTGTGTCGCCAGACAGCCATTATTCCCCCCGTGTTGGGGCAGCATGAAGATTGCCATCAGGAAATTTTGGAAATCAAAATGCCTTTTTGAAGGCAAATAAACAAGTCATTGAAAGTTAATAATTTTTGTCAACGCAAGCAAGCATTCTGTGTTGGATCCAAGCAACTTAAATCTGTCGCACCCGTTTAATTTACTGAATGTGAAATAGCTTCCACAGTTCATGTTGTCCGTGTATCTTAATTCCCCCAATGTTAGGGCAGCTCAAAGGTTGTAATTAGCAACCGATTTTGAACCGCAAAATGCTTTTTTCAAGGCAAATAAAAAATAATTGAAGGTTAATAATTTTCTGGCATCAACACAAGCAGACATTCTGTGCAGGATGCAATCAAATTCTGTTGTAGTTGTCCAATTTTTACTTTATTTAGTAATCCCCCCACTGTAGGGGCAGCGCAAAGGCTGCGATCAGCATGACCAACTTTGAATAACAAACGGTTAACGTTTATTCACTAAAAATTCATCCAATTCAAAACAGGTTTTTGTCTGAGAACAATAATTTGCACAAAAAGACATTAAAAATTTTACCGCATTAGTAGACGCGTTTCTCCAGTCATGCCTCGTGAACGTGAAGGTTCCCTATCACAGACATAGATTTCGTGCTCCAGCACATTACAACACGTGGAAATTGTCTTTTCACTAGTGCAACATTTCTTGGAAGTGTTTCATTATTCTCGGGTAAGAGACTACGAGTGCATTTTTTGCATTTATTGAGAAATCCATCGGAAGTGTATTCAGTGCTATGTCTAAATATATGAACGCCAAATACAAGCGTGATGCTCGGAAACGCGCGAAGGACCAGCATGGGGGAAGTGCATCGAAGAAACCAAGTACCAGTACGGAGGTCAATGTAAAAGCAGCCAGAGGTAACACGTGTCCAACCTCTGGTTGGGACGCTGGAGAAGGGCCTTCTACTAGAGGTAGGAAAAATCGAACCATTGATTTATTCCGTATGCTCTCATGTCTAATTTACCTTGTATATAATACTGCGGAAATGATGAAATTTATATATTGTCGTGCATGCAATATAAGCATAACTTTTGAACTCTCCTAAGAGATGTAATAAAAGGCAAAATAATTCTAACTTCCAATTTTATCATTTTCGTTGCATAAACAAAGATTTATAAAAGGTACAACAGTTTACTGAAACAAAAGGTCTGAACTGTGCCTAAAAGGTTCCGCACATGATATACCATAAGTCCTCATCTAAATGTCATATCTGCATAAAAGAGCACGAAAAGTTTTGATTGCATTTTGAAGTAGAATACTTCTTTCAGGAAGTTCGGCTACATAGGGATGTGAAATGAAAATCTAAAACCGAAAAAAGTGAAAAATATGTCCAATTTCAAATGCTAAGAAATCGGTTAGTTTTCGATGGATTTCCTTCGTTTTTGCAGCAATCGATTAGAAAATCTTCTAAGATTCCTACAAAATGCAGGAAATTGCAATTTTTTTATTCGAACTATTGTACTATTGAAAATTCTTAAGTCTCGTTAAAACACAAAATTCGACCTCTGATTGGTTGTTATACGATTGCTTTCCCAAGCACGGTCGACAGAGTTATGGACCAAGTAAATTGAATAATGCATTTGGCCTAAATAAGAGCCTTCATCAGATATTAAACAGATATTTCATCAGATATTAAACTGAACAAATGAAATTTGAAGAACACAAATGAATATTTGAAGAGTTAATATTTTCGCTATAATCCAAAGTTAATTATCTTCATCTACATGCATACTCTGCCTATTATTATATATTTGCGTCGCTTAGTGTTTGGCTACGGTGATGCAGAACGCAAATGACGGCGCGATGCGATTCGGCAAGACGAAATGTGTTGAAATGTATAGCTCTACTTCGCCGTAAAAAGAGCTGTACATTTCACCACGGTAAGACGAATCGCATCGCGCCGTCATTCGCGTTCTGCATAACTGTAGCCTTTGTTCCGTTTCCGTTCAATGATGTCGTATTTAATGTGCATATTACAATTCGGCAGCACTTCAACTGCTCATTTGCGCAAAATTTTAAAAATATTCAATACACTTTATTCAAAATATCAAACAAAATGAAATGAAATTAGAAAAAATGACTGACACGCAAGCAGCCGGGTTATCTTTCTTTCAAAAGTATTCTACTTCAACCTTGCGGTCGTGGCTTTGCATACAACCTTCCTGTGATTTTTTCTGTCTTTCTCGCTTTGGCGCAGACCTTGTTCTCGCAAACGTCGCGCAAACAGATGCACGATTTATTGTATTGGTGTGTGTATTGAACTTTTGTTTATTCTCATCGAAAGCAAACGTAGCGCAAACATTTTTTTATTTTCAATCGAGTTGTGATTGAAGTTTAATTATTTCGTGTCGCGTTAAAAATTCGCGTGTTTAAAGTAAGAAAATACTGTCGCGGCGGGTTAAAAAGTGTCGAAAGTGTTTTTTAGGCTTCTGGGTGTAATTCGGTGCTATGTTTTCTGTAATGGGGAGTGCAGTAGTGAAAAATTTATAATTTTCATGTGAAAAAAAAAAGTAAAACCCATGGAAGTTAAGTGCGGTGCATATCATTCGTGAGTGAAACGGAAAATCTAGCGAATTTAAAACGGATTTAATCCGCGCTAGATGATAAAATAATGCTGGTTGGTAACCAGCAAGTGTGTTGTTTTGGTGTTTGGTGTTTGTGTTTATTCTTCTGCATCTTTAATAAGTGCAATTGCACTCGCCAGGTTAGTGTTGCAGCAAAAAAAAAAATAAACCACAGCAATAATTCCGGCCGGCTGTTTTAGTTGTTTTTTTTTAGACCGCTTATCGAGTCAATTAAAATATGCATTTAATTGTAAAATGTTAGAGATTTAAAGTTGTTTATTTTCTAGCTCATTTGCGTTTGCTTGACGGAGCAGTGTTTACAATACATATTATTTTCACAGGGTTAAAACAAACTTGTTAGAGGGAGTCATCGCTACACCCGATTTACTGGGGTTAGTATGGTTTGACAATTTTCTGGTTGGGGGTTGTTGGGTTGGGAGCTTGAGTTTGTTTGTATTATTAAGTAATTATTAACTATATTTTTTCTAAGATAAATCTAAACTAATTTCTAATTACTAGTGACTGAGTTTTCCATATGTATTACACTGCATTTCACATTGCACCGAGTTATAATTGTTCAATGTGTAGGGCGAAAATTGTCAGTTTTTTTGCAAGCGTTTAATAAAAATGAATCATAAAGTCTTATATGAAACAGGTTGATCAAATTGATTCAATGCAAAATAAGTTTTGTTGTGAAATTTTACTGCACTTCTTTAAATATCTTTTTTTTTGTCAAAATTAGAGTGACACATTGTTTCTTAGCCACTGTTAAGTGGACTTTTGTTAAATTTCATTTTGAAACATTGATTACAAATCAATGGCAAATTCGTTTTTGCAAACACATAAAAAAAATTAAAACAAAAATGAACTCGCTTTGAAATATCAAAGAGTGCATTTTCTAAAACCAGTGCACTTTATAAGAATTGCAAACATGCATAAATCGTTGTAATTTTGAAAAACTTCGTTGTAGAATAAAAAACATTTCGTTAGTTAATCGAATATGCTATTATTTATTTTCACGTAGTTGACGAATAGTCTTGATTCTCAAAAGGATCCTCGATTTTAAAAACTTCACGAAACTTAGACTTGATCGACTGGGCTGGGAATTTTTTGGCTCAGTTTTTGTGTCAATCACATTTGTTTCCTGTAATATTAAAAACTTTTACCCCAATAGCAGTGCATGTTTGTACACAGAAGTTTCCAAGCATGATGCGTGTTTCCGTACCATTGACTTTGCCGCATCTCATAATCGTGGTTAAGAGAGACGGTTTAGAACTTGATTATTTTTTACTGCTGAACTGATCTAGCGAGTATCGAGTGTTTCAAGGTTTTCAATATAAGTTTTACACAATAGCAGTTGAGAAAAACGGCAATTTGTCCAGACCACGCCAAGTTTCAATGATGTTCAAAATTGGCTATAGGTAATATCATGCCAGTATAAGCTTGATGTTTTTTTCTAATTGTCGGCGTTCTAAAAGCAAGATTTCTGTTTTGATTGCTTAGTTTTTAAAATAAATATTACATATTTTGTCTTTCCACCCACAAAATGATGATTATTGAAAAAAAAATAAAATAAAAAGACCCGAATAAAAACATAATTTACTTTGAATAAAAAGCCCGTGTTAATGCTAATACAAATAATTGAAAGAGGAACAGATATGTTTAGTAAACTTTAATCAGTTAGCTTTTTAAACTCTAGCAAAGTCTATGGGAAACATTGTAAGTTTTATTTTTCTTTTCCATTAAATTCAGTTCCCGAGTTTACTATGATGTTTTTCGCCATTTTCAATTTTCCAAAAATATTTGATTAGCTTAAAATGGGAAACAATCAAAATTACTTTCAGTGTGCTAATCCGATTGGTTCCATTTTTTTTAATTAGCAAAATCTTAAAATATATATTTATTTTTGGATGATCAAGGGAATTTTAAATTTGTTTCTTGAAATCATTGAAATTATTTACTCGATCATCGGTTATTTTTGTATGCGAAAGTTGCTTGAAATTGAGAATTGAAATTGTTGTCTAACAACTTGTTTCAAGAAAATCATTTTTACGTTTCAGTCGCTTTTTACACGGCGGATACGCGGCGCGTAGAACAAAATGGGAAATCTTTTCTTCTAAACATTCCAAAAGTGGGCAAGCAACAAACGCGTTTTTCACTTGAATTTCCCAGAAAAATTTAAATGGTTTTTGGTAATTTTCTCTGATATTCGAGTTCATTCGCAGAATGAAATAACACTGCTTTTTAATTTTCAAACATGATCAAACTTTTTACAAGTAAATTTTTTTTACGTGGATTTCAGAATTCACTCGGTATTTTTACGTGGATTTTGAACTTAACGCGTTTTTTGGAAGCTAGCCTTTCATGGCAAACGACTTTAGGATATTAGAATTTTTAAGAGCGGTTTTCTTGAAACAGCATTTTTACAGTCGACTGGAATATTGATTCCAGTTTTTGTTTTTTAGGGCTATTACATACCAAAAACGCGTATGTGGGACTTTTGCCAAATTTTTCAAAAAACAAATTAAATGTTCGTTGTTTTTTAAAAACAAAAACGGAAGTGTTTAGGAAACTCTGCCGTAAAAGCGTAGAATACGTAGAAAAAAAATGTTCTTGGCCCAGGTGAGCTCAGGTTATGTTGTTCGCTGTTTGACTCGTCATTTTTAAACAATAGTTAGTTAATCTAAAGAGTTCTTAATCTAAAAGACTTCCACAAAAATGTCCCAGTTTCAAACTTTGCATAGATGTTTCTATGGGCAAAAGACGCATTGGTTTAATTTTTTGAAACACGACTCTTTTTTGAGAAGCTATTGAAAAATGCTATATTGAAAAAGTATTGATGGTTATGAATACAGTGATCACCCGATTATATCTCACCCTGTTGATTTTTGGCGTGATAAAATAGGGAAAGTGATAAAATCGGGAAATTTTTAAAATTTATTTCTTTTATTGAAGGTGTTAAATCAATAACTAAATACGTGAAATCAGCGATTATAATTTTTTTTGGAAAATTTATCTGTACAAACATATGAAAAAAGCTACAGTTGTTTTTTCATAAATCGATATATCTGAATAATGACTAAAGATAGAGAAAAGTTATCAAGGGATGAATTTGAGAAAACTGTTTAAGCTTTAAAAAAAAATATTTGAAAAATTCAATTTGAGATCCTGTACTGGAAAAAAAATTTCAAAAACAAAAAGTGACAATAAAAAATCGATCATCACTATTTTTTTTAAACATTTTTTTAGATAGATAATTCAGTTGCCTGAAACTTTTCTGAACAAACCTTAAAAAATAAAAAACCTTAAAAAAATCGATGTAGAGGTGCAAATATATTACAATTAAGTTTTTTTATTGTTCATGTTTCTGTTTGAATTGGTAAAATCAATTGCTTGCTTTTTTGTAGCGCAGTACCATGAGCAAAATATTAGATGTTCTCACAACACTAAGCTTTGCCGAAGACAGCATGCTGATATCTCTCACATATTGCAACCAGAAAAATCTTAAAATGTAAATAACGATTTTCAATGCCTTCTCATAGAAAACTTTATGTTGCTTGCAATTTGTAAGAGATAGAAAAATGATGTCTTCCGTAAAGTTTCTTGTTTTGAGATCACCTAATACTTTGCCTAAGACACCAAGCGTCTATCTTTATCTAATGAAAAAGTAAATATTCTATCTCACTTTTAGGAGGATTGATCTTCCAGCTTTCTACATCAAAAGATGCGTTTTCAAATATTTTGAAACTTCTCCGAACATATTATACGGTTAAAATAAACATTTGTATCACTATTCAATTATTCGCACGATAACAGCAAAATGTAACATTGTGCATCGGTTGAGAATTATGAAAAATATCTTAAATATTGAAGCGTGATAGAAAATCAGTTCACCCTGACATTTTTTTAAAGAAATGTTTTATGATGATAAAATCGGGTGAAAAATGTGATAAAATCGGGGGTAGATAAAATCGGTGGCAGATAAAATCGGGTACAGATATAATCGGGTGATTACTGTATTTTAGAGACAAAATGGTTTGTTTGATTGGTGTGACGTCTTCGGCATACTTGTTAATAATAATTTTGTCTTTCAAAAAAAATATACTCTGGAATTTAAACATTAAAAGAACAATTCAAAATTAATTATGTGAAAAAACTCTTTTTTTTAATAATCTGATTTTTTTTAATAAAAAATAAAAAAGATTCCCTAAACATTGCGGACTGTCCGGTCATGGAGGAATCAAGAGAAAAAAGTTGTACTGTTAAAAAAAAACAATTTATTTTGTATTTTTTTTAAAGTTGCGTCCTTGAAAGATAGTCTGCGTCATTTTGACTGCTCGCGTTCTGCAATGTTGTCCATTTTTTTTTGCTAACAGTGCGTTGGTCTTTTCTCATTATTTCTAAAACAATAAAGAAATATTAAAACTTGAATTCTGGGGTGACATTGCGCATTTCGTTTCGAGCAACTCGAATAAAACTAAATGATCGCTGGGGGCGTAATGTTTCGTTTTTCGTATTTTTCCGACTTTGCGGGTTAGATGGGCCGCAGGACAAATGACAATGACAGCTTATTTTAAGCTTAAAGCATAACTGGCAGTATGCGACCTACTCGAAAATAGCGAAAATCGTTCGAATCGAGCTGCGCAATGCCACCCCTGGTTTCTGTTATTTATCGGTGAGGTGACACTGTAATGACCATTCAATGATAATTTAAAGAAAAAAAACCTATTCAATTATTTAGAATTCAGGAGTCATTTCGACGTATGATTATCCTTTTTTTTAAAGTTAAATGAATGTATCGAAGATTAGTTTTTTACGCATATCAAAATATGTTAATAAAATCCAGTAAAAATGATGAACACGAAATAGAGAAAAAACTAGAGTATCGGTAAGGAATTGCATCACATCGACAGAGGTCGCTCTTCGGCAGGTTTTGAATTAGAATGCTGAAAAAAACCGCTGCTGAAGTGTGAAAATCGGGAATTCGCCATGTGATGGAATGTTTACCTTTAAAAAAAAAGTCTAATAGTTTGCAGATAACAATTTTAAACTTGAAAAAAATCGTAATCATAATTGTTTTCGATACGTTTGGCATGTCCAAGTTCTGATCGACACCATTTTCAGGCTCTTGGTACCGCAGTGCCAATTCGTTGAATTAACCCCAATAGTAAGCTCGTTTTGCATCGTTTCAAAATCAATTTGAAATCTTTCAAAAGAGTGTCTGAAAACAGTGCTTCAAAACTTTTTGCTTTGTACTTTTTGTCGTTAGTAAACCGGTGATACACCAATGTTACATAATACCTATTCGAAATTGCTGGGTGCATCGAAGTAACTTGCACTTGGGCAACCTGAAATGATTATTTGAATTACCGCTTTTTGCATTTTTTAAAATAGATACAGGCCAATATCAGTGGAAGTAAAGTATGCGCTCACTATACATATGGCTTTTTACGGTACTAAATACATCTGCATTTATACACTTGTGTTATTTAAAAAAATCGAAAAACTTTTTATTGCATTTTATGAAAGGATATGAACCTTCAGATAAAGCAATAAATATATTCGGATTTTTTCGACTAGAGTATCTTTTCTCAAAATATCATAAACCTCTGAGCAGTAGCACCGATTTGGCTGCTGCGCGCCACACGCCACGAACGATTATCTTGATACTATTTTTTCCAATGTGGCTGTGATAAGCCTGAATTTTAGACAGGCTTGTTTTTAACTTTAATAGCGTGCTCGGAACGAAGGAATTTCAATTTAAAGCCACATTTTTTTCCTACCGAAAATTTTTACTAAAATAACGAAACTTTTAAGAAAAATAATCACCATTTTTGTGGAAAAAATAAAGCATGCAAAATCCTCCATTCATGTACATCCAGGGGCGGATTAAGACGAAAGCGAAGCAGGCGGTCGCCTCCTCGTCAATCATATAAGGGCGCTTAATGTGGGAGCGAAAAGATTAAAAAAATCAAAATTCAAACCACAATAATAATTTGAATGTTCGGAAAGTTTAGTTGGTTGGGTGGTTTTCCAGGCTTGCTCATCAAGTCAATAAAAATATGGATTTGTACATTTGATTTTTTATTTTGAAACATCGATTATAAATCAAATTAAAATTCTAGTTTTTTGGAATACTTAAGAAATGGAAACATGCAAAAACCGTTGTATATTTGCTAAACTTGTTCCGTTTTAGAATAAACACCATGTCAATAGTAATGCTGTTTTTACTCTCACGTAGTTGACGGGGAGTCGTGATATTTAAAATGGATGATCTCCTGATCATGAGGGCTTCACGAAACTTAGACTTAATCGACTGAACTGGAAACTATGTTATAAAGTTTCTTTGTGTCAACTGAATTTGTTCATAATTCAAATATATAAATTTTTTTCATTATTTTTAACTGCTGAACTGATCTAGAAAGTAAAGAGTGGTTGGAGATTTTTTATATAAGTTTTACAAATAGCACTTGGGCAAAGCGACAATTGTCAACAGGACATACTAAGTTTTAGTAAAGTTCAAAATTTATTACTGTTATTATCATGTTGGCATAAGCTTGTCGGTGTTCCAAGAACATTCCCAAAATTTTAGACTGTCGTGATTCATCATTATTGGATTTCTGTTTTGCTTGCTTATAAAGACTTGGTTTTTTTTTAAACAAATATTACATATTTTATATTTCCAGCCACAATATAATTGACAAAGTTAGAAAGACTTATTTAAAAAAAAAATTTACTGTGTTAATGCTAATATAAGTTATGAGGACTTATACAGTCAGGTTTTTTTACGCGGTGTTTTTATACGCGAATTTTTTTACCAGTTTTTTACGCAGGTTTTCGAATTAACGCGGTTTTTTAGCCGGATTTTTTAATTAACGCGGTTTTTTTACGCGGATTTTCGAATTAACGCGGTTTTTCTTACGCGGTTTTTTTACGAGGTTCGTATCTTTCGCGTAAAAAAATCTGACTGCATAAATTATATAAATTAAAGGACAAAAGATATATTGATAAAAGTTTTATTTATTAGCTTTCTAAACTGTAGCAAAGCTAAAAAATGGGGAAAAATCTATGTTTTGTTTTTCGTTCCCATGAAATTTATTGGATATCAGCTACCGAATTTATTCTGACGGTTTCTTTCACAATTGCAAACGTTCATAAAAATTAAAAAGAGTTTAAAATTAGAAAAATTAAAATTACTTTGGTTACATATTTATTTTGGTTGAATGAATAAATGTTAATTTGTTTTGGACATCTTTGAAACTTTTTACTTGACCATCACTCATTTTTGTATGAAAATGTTTTTTTTTGCTTGGAATTGAGAATTAGTTTTGTTGTCTAACATATTGTGTTTGGAGATCTTATTTTTTCTAGTTCAAAACCACTTTTTGCGCGAGGGATACGTGGCGCATGGAACAAACATGAAAACTCCAGAATCAATGTTAATGTTAATTTCGAAACTGTTCTAAGTACTTGAAAAAGCAACTAAATAGCAGAGTCAATTTCACCTGTGAAATGAACGAAACGAAACAAAATTTAGGACAAAAAAGGTCAAATAAAATAAGTTATTTTCCAGAAATTTAATTTGGGAAATTTCGCCGACGTTCTCATCATCAAAACAATTTTTGGAATGGCCGACTTATTAAGAATTTGTTGTAGAAAAAATCACGCAAAAATTTGCGTAAAAAGCAATTTCAGTGTATTTCTGAACGAAAAACCAAGACAGTTTCAAACGGATTTTGTAAATATGAGCTCCTATTTTAAAACAGTTTATTAAATTGTTTAATGAATAGATAAAGGAAGAAAAATGAAATTGGACATATATATATTTTTTTTTTTGAAATTTATGACAAAACAAAATTTCATTGTTCAAAACATTTCCCTACATTTACAAACTTTAACAAAAGCGGATGCCAAATAAAACAAAAATCATTTAACACTTCTGAATTCTTTAGAGAGAATACTACCGTTTCAATTTCAAAAACTCGATTGTTCTAGGACTAGGTGAGGTTAGGTTAAGATGCCCCGTCGATTTCAATCGTTATTTTTAAAACATCAACTTTGACACCATCTAAAGATAAACCACTTGCAAATAATCCTCAAAGGATGCATTTAACTGAATGACAATATAACTTGAGTACCGGTAGAAAATTGCATTACGTCAGCAGCGGTCGCTCTCCAGCAGGTTTTGCATTCGAATGCTGTTGAAAAGGAGCCGAAGAAAACCGCTGCTGAAGTATTCCAAAACCCTACATATTTTTTTACATTTTCGCAAAGAGCTGAATGTGACGTTTAAACTAACAGAGTTGTGATTGTTTATATTACAGCAGAAATTATTTTGGTTCAGAATAAAAGCATAGAAAAACAAACACATTTTTTAGGAATGTTTGATACATGGATCGAAATTATTCACATTCATAGAAATGCAAATGTATAAACCTGCAAATCTGCTGCTTGTGATTTAAATCAAGTTGAATTTGATCGCTTTTTGAAATTTTTTGGATCGCGAAAGTTCAGATAGCTATGTTCTCTCTTCGGACCGCACCCTTTGGAATCCAGGTCCGATGTCAAATACAACTATTGATATAAATTGAAAAATGAAGGGAGGTTTAGAAAATCTGAATCTGATGAAGGGAGGCGTTAAAAACAGTTTTCGCCTGCAGCTCAAATCACTCTTCGTCCGCCTCTGTGTACAGCGTAAAGGTACAACCTACAGGGTTTGTTTGTTTGTTTGTTTATTTTTTTTATTTTATGTTTTGTTTTTGTGTTTCTGATAAGTAGTTCTTTCTGTAACATGCTCACCGCGAGAGACGTTGGAATCATGTTTTTGGTACAATGACTGCTGTGACTAGTTTTTTTTCGAAAGTTTTTGATCAAATGATATGCGTAAATAAATATGCATTTACTTTTCTAAAATATAATGTTTGTCTACACCAACAGAAATAATTTTTATCTATCGCGAGAACAAGTGCATAACCTTCTGAGACAGGAGCTGCGTGGCCGCAAGGTTTTAGAGTCTGCTTTGTCAAGCTTTGTCGGTCGATATCAAAAATTAATAAACATGGGTTTATTCTCAGGTTCCCCCATCACTTACTTTTTCTTTACGTTCAATTCTATAATACCTTTGTGTGAATTTCTCTTAACAAAAATATAACTTGATTTTAGTTGAAAAGTATTGCAGTTTTAGAAATATCTTGCATTCATTCCTAGGGTCCAATGAAAAACAATAAGAAAGGTGAGTACGATCAGCCAATCTACTTGTTTCGGGAAAAAACACGTTTAAAAGTACGTGGTCCCATAAGCTTTTTTACTGGTTAGTGGATGCTTTGTGAGATGATAGTTTACGACATCAAATGTTCAAAATTTTGAGTTGTGTCATTAACCGACGATATAGTGGTATATTCACTTCTTCACAATGCACTTCGTTTGGAGATAAACACTCTGGCGATACGCTACAGTTTTCAAGGAATCATTTGAATTCCTGGAAAGCTGTGAATTGACTTTTACTCTTATCCAGCAAACTATTTTACTACCGGAAACACCCGACTTTGCAGTGTAAGTAAATAAGAAAATAATTGCAAGTGATGAATAAAATTTATTTTTTTGTCATTATGAATAGCTTCATGTTAATTACGAGCGAGATCTGTACGCGGCCGTAGTCACAGGAAGCTGGGGTCTATACCGGGTGCGCTTGAAGCTTCCAATGCCGAACTTGAGTGAAACATACCAGCACGAGAGCATGAAAGAGGTTTGTTTTACTTTTTGTGTGTGTGTGTTTTTTTTTGTTTTTTTTTTTTTTGACCAGAGTAAATCCTAATCCAGAGACTGCTGCTGCTGGACTACTGCTGCTGTTGGGACCACTGTTGCTGCTGGGACTATTGCTTCTGCTGCTGGGACTATTGCTACTGCTGCTGGGACTGCTGCCGAATTGTTGCCTCCATGCAGTTCTGTGGAAACTCTAGGTACAACTATTACTACATGGTCCAACGATCAACTGTAAAGCTCAGAAATATTCAAAGGGATCGGTAAACTTACTTCAGCGGGAGAACCTGGGTAAAAATTCAATGTTTCCGTTATGAGAACAATTGCTTATTTTTTCCCTTTATTCTACTTCTTAGACTGATTCGAAAAATTAAGCGATTGCGACATCGATCGGGCAAGCAAGCCTACACAATCGGAACGCTGCATTCATACACATATCCTGTTGTTACCAGGAAATGATTTATTTAAAGAACAAACAAAATAAAATTCAATGTAATCTAATGTACGCTTTTCCAAATGATAGAATGATCAAAATAAACAAAAAGAATAAAAACTCAAATTATTGTAAACTTTTTTTTTAATAGATTACAATACCCTTGCTAAAAAGTCTAGCGTAGTAGTCAAGTTTATTCACTTTGCTCGTGTACCGTCAGTGTTTGACGGTAGGTTTGGTTTCTCTTGCTCCAGTCATATATATAAAGTTTATGTACGAATTAGAATAACAGAGTTCAGCTATTCTCACTGCTTTCGGGCAGTGTCCAAGCTGTGACGCGAATGCAAAAAAAACGAAAATATTTCACTGCCACATAGTCACATCTTCGCAAGTTGCTGCCATGCACTCTCCGGAAAGCACAAAATATCGTCGGCAACGATATTTTTCATTCGCACGGCGACAACACGGCACTGTCCCGGACATTGCACAGCGGCTTGGTGTGAATTCGTTCGAAATAGCACTGTATTAATAATTAGAGCAGGGGCGACTCGTCCATAGGTGCAACCTGTGCATTGCACATGGGAACGCCTTGCAAAAAATATATCTAAATCGCAAATTTATATTAATATTTTATTGGTTTTTAGTTTCACTTTCAAATAGTAACAAATAGAATGACTTGCGTAATTATGCGAACATGATTGTGATTACTTCCTCAAACTGCGATTTTCAAAATTTGTAGTTGAACAGGTAGGTTCAAAAGCCATGAGTCGCCCCTGAATTAGAGACACCTCACCACTTCGGCTGTCGCACCTGAATATTAGACTGGGACATGGTAATATGGGAAAAAAGCGATGGTGTTATTTTTTCGCTCCCATGCACTTTTCGTGTTCCTTATGGGTCCTACAATAACTGTGTAACTTTTCAGATCGATCGGTGAAACGCCCGATTTGCGCCGGATTTTCAAAGCTTCCATACGATTTTATATGGGAAAAACCACTTTTTCAAAACTTTTTCTATAGAGATGTCCACTTGGCTCCTAAAAATATATCAATACATGATATTTATAGGAAATTTTCCTGGGGGGGGGGGAATTTTCCTGGGAAAAACTCTTCTGAAGACCGCAAAGCGCTACCTTGCTTGTGAAAAAAGATATTCACCCCCGACTAATTGAATATCTGACGGACGGCTCTCCATTGAATTTTACTAGCAATACTGCTGCAGCATGCTGCTGTTGCAAATTCAACCATGTGCTGAGAAATGATATCGCTTAAATTTATCTTGGAGGCTTCCCCGAAGATACTATGAGCAAAAATCACACTTTTAAAATAATTTCCACGCAAAATTATTTCTCATACTTAAGCGAGTTTGCAATAGCAGCATGCTGTAGCAGTGTTGCTGGAATATTTCAAAGGTGAGCCGTCCGTCAGACATTCAATCAGTTTGGGGCGAATAGCTGTTTCTACAAGCATCGTAGCGCCTTACGGTCTTCAGAAGAGTTTTTTCCAGGAAAATTTCCTACAAATATCATGCATTGATATTTTTTGAGAGCCAACTTTACATCTCTAGAGAATAAGTAAAAAGTGGATTTTCCCATATAAAATCGTAGGGAAACTTTAAAAATCGGACGCAAATCGGGCGTTTCACCGATCGATCTGAAAAGTTACACAGTTGTTATGGGACCCATTAGGAACACGAAAAGTGCATGGGAGCTAACAATTATTTTTCGCCCCACCCTACTGGATATGCGAATGACCTACGCAATTGAAACAAAGCGGAATTTTTTTTATGATACAATTGGAACTATGCTGTGATACACCCGAAACACGCGACCCAGTGAATCGTTGTAGGCTTTGCAGACAAAACAGTTAAGATTAAATGTGTGAAGATTTTCTTAGCTTTAAAATTTCAAATTTATTTAAAATATGAACATGAAACTATAAAATGTCTGTGCCGTTTTAAGAAAATTGCACACCCTGATTAGCTGAAGAATGAATAAATAATGAAAATAATGTTGTTTCTCCTTGTTCATGAGCTCAAAAACCTGCAACTTTGTGATATTGATACACTCTTTTTAATTATTCTAAAATAAAAAAATGGCAAACAATGTCAATTGATCAAACCTTCAATCAATTACTTCTTATACACTCGCGGTAGTTTAAACCCGATTCATTTAATAAAATCAATTATATCAAAATCAATCAATATTTCTCTGTCGCATTAACACAACTCACTTGAGAAATACTCATATTCAATTTTATTTTGCGATTAGGGCTGCTCTACAGAAACTGCTTTTGACAGTATTGAAATTATTGGCCAAATACCACTTTAGGCTATATTCCTGATACCGGAGTCGGCATTTTGGAGTTCGAAATTGCTATTGGGAATGATTTCTGGCCTCTGGGCATAATCTTGTTTCTGAAAATACTAAGATTGGATTGTATTTGACCACCATGGGATGTTCGCCAGAAGCCGGAAAATACCGTCACATAATTAAATATGGCAGCTGGAGTTGATATGGGATGACCAGTTAGGGTTGTTTTTTATCATTCTTAAGTTTAGGTCTAATAATCTGCAAGATCAATCACGATTGCTACAATGTTTGTAGTTACGTATTTGATGGACATAGCATCATGTGTCTGAGATGTGAGACACACATTTATTTGTCATATGTTATACCGTTCTAGCTGAAAATCAAAAACAATGACTTGCGACGTTAGATTTTTTTTACCTTATGCACAATGCGCATAATGTCGTATATAATGCACCGTTAAGCGTAAAAAGCGTGTAAAAACTGCATTTATTCAAAAATCCGCGTGAAAAAAATCGTGAAAAATGCGAAAAAAAACTGACTAGTGTGTAAAATATGGATATTTAAAAACATCACATTTGAATCAAACAATTTGATGTGATTAATATTTATCAATTTTGGGGCTACTAATTTTACATGTCTACGTAGTTTTATGAACAATTTCTCATTTTATATTCATCAGAATAAATTATTTGCAATATATTTCCATATTTTCATCATTTGTCAGATATCCTCAAATTCCATTCCCAAGCATTACCGAACCTCTTAATTCGAAAAAGCACTTATCATCGCTTTGAATTTCATGTTTGAGCCGAATTACGCATTAAATATCATGATTATGAATGTTATATGTAGTGAATAATATCTAAGTTTTAGTAATCAGCTACCTGTTGTTTCTTCTCAAATGTCTTTTCTAAACAAGCACAATCATGTTTCACGTAGTTTTGTAAATAATATCTCAAGTTTTAATAGTCAGATACCTACTATTTCTCTTCAAGAATCTTTCAGAATATTTTAATGTAGAAAAAATCACATGTCATTGTGAATTATATCTTTAGTAATCAGATACCTATTATTTCTCCTCAAATGTCTCGTCTGAATATCGATATACAAAAACACATCCCATTGCTTTGAATTCCGAATTATAGCTGAAAGCTAAAGGTTGAATGGAAAAAAGTCAGGTTTTATGTATGTTTTACGTTATGTGAATGATATCACAATTTTCATTATTAGAAAACCCTAACTGTTTCACAAATTTATTGCTTCGACCTCTACGAATATTTCTTGCGATGAAACTTACATGTCATCGCTTACTTTTTTGATTTGGAACGATGTAAAATCTTGGTACTTATTGTGTACCTTAGAAACGGCGGGAACAGTATGAATAAGATCTGCGTTACGTAATTCTATTTTTATATAGTAGATAAAAATAATTAATCATGCACCATCCTAAAAATGAAGCGCTCTAGTTCAATACTGCGCTATCAAAATAATCAAACCAAAGCAACCTGCACATCGCCGTTGCTGCATCGCACACAATGAGGTTTGAATCGCACAGCCCCGCCTCCACGTTTTACGTTATGTGAATAATATCCCCATTTTTATTATTAAGAAACCCTAAATGTTTCACGAATATATTGCTTTAAACACTACGAATATTTTCTTGCAATAAAACGTACATGTAACCGCTTACTTTCTTTATTTAAAATGTTGGTTCTTATTGTGCACCTTAGTAACGGCGGGAATAATATCAATAAAATCTGCGTTACGTACATCCATTTTTATACAGTGGATAAAAATAATTAATCATGAACCATCCTATAAATGAAGCGCTCTAATCCAATACTGCGCTATCAAAATTATCAAAACAAAGCAACCTGCACATCGTTGTTGCTGCATCGCACACAATGAGGTTTGAATCGCACAGCCCCGCCACCACGTTTTACGTTATGTGAATGATATTAGTATTTTTATTATTAGGAAACCCTATATGTTTTACAAATATATTGCTTCGAACTCTACGAACATTTTTTGCAATAAAACGTACATGTCACAGCTTACTTTTATGGTTTAGAACGATTTAAAATAATTACCATTACCATTGCACCTCAGAAATGGCGGGAATGATATCAATGAGATCTGCGTTACGGAATTCTATTTCAACATAGTAGATAAAAATAATTAATCATGAATCATCGTATGAATGAAGCCCTCTAATTCAATACTGCGCTATCAAAATAATCAAAACAAAGCAATGTGTATACACCGCCCCTGCTGTTTCGCACACTACGCCACGTTTTACATTATGTGAGTGATATCAGAATTTTTATCATTAAGAAACCCTAAATGTTTCAAAAATATATTGCTTAGAACTCTATGAATATTTACTTGCAATAAAACGTACATGTCACCGCTTACTTTCTTGATTTAGAACGATTTAAAACGACGGTGCTTATTGTGCACCTCAGAAACGGCGAAAATAACATCATTAAAATCTGCGTTACGTAAATCTATTTCTATATAGTGGATAAAAATAATTTATCATGAACCATCCTATAAATGAAGCGCTCTAATCCAATACTGCGCTATCAAAATAATCAAAATACAGCAACCTGTACATCGCCGTTGTTGCACACAATGAGGTTTGAATCGCACAGCCCCGCCACCACGTTTTACGTTATGAGAATGCTATCACAATTTTTATTATTAAGAAACCCTAAATGTTTTGCAAATACATTGTTTCGAGCTCTACGAATATTTTCTTGCAATAGAACGTACATGTCACAGCTTACTTTTATGATTTAGAACGATTTAAAATAATTACCATTACGATTGCACCTCAAAAATGGCGGGAATGATATCAGTAAGATCTGCGTTACGTAATTCCATTTTAATCTAGTAGATAAAAAAATTAATCATGAATCATCGTATGAATGAAGCCCTCTAATTCAATAGTGCGCTATCAAAATAATCAAAACAAAGCTACCTGTACAAGTGTATACCGCCGCTGCTGCGTCGCACCCAACTAGGCATAAATTGCACAGCCCCGTCACCACGTTTTACGTTATTTGAATGATATCACAATTTTAAGTATTTAAAAGCCCTAACTGTTTCACAAATATATTGCTTCGAACTCTACGAATATTTTCTTGTAATAAAATGTACATGTCACCGCTTACTTTCTTGATTTAAAACGATTTAAAATGATGGTGCTTATTGTGCACTTCAGTGACGGCGGGAATAATATCAATAAAATCTTCGTTACGTAAATCCATTTTTATATAGTGGATAAAAATAATTAATCATGCACCATCCTATAAATGAAGCGCTCTAATCCAATACTGCGCTATCGAAATAATCAAAATAAAGCAACCTGCACATCGCCGTTGTTGCATCGCACACAATGAGGTTTGAATCGCACAGCCCCGCCACCACGTTTTACGTTATGTGAATGATATCACAATTTTTATTATTAAGAAAACCCCAAATGTTTCACAAATATATTGCTTCGAACTCTACGAATATTTTCTTGCAATAAAATGTACATGTCACCGCTTACTTTCTTGATTTAAAACGATTTAAAATGATGGTGCTTATTGTGCACCTCAGTAACGGCGGGAATAATATCAATGAAATCTGCGTTACGTAAATCCATTTTTATATAGTGGATAAAAATAATTAATCATGCACCATCCTTAAATAAATGAAGCGCTCTAATCCAATACCGCTCTATCAAAATAATCAAAACAGAACAACCTGCACACCGCCGCTGCTGCGTCGCATACAATAAGGTTTGAATCGCACACCCCGCCATCGTGATCTCGTTGCGGCAGGAGAAGTTTGGTTGTGTTTGTTTTGACCAAGTCCGCATGCCAGCCGCACCGGACTTGCTTCAAAACAAACACAACTAAACTTCCCTCTCGCCCGCGACGCACGAAGACGAATGAACCCCTAGGAGCGAATGAACCCTGGTCCGACATTTTTGTTGCATTTGAGCACGACATCGGACCGATGTTGAGCTAAATGTCGACCCGTTGTTGGACCGATCTATCGGAGAATCGGACGCGAATTGGTCCGACATCGGCCCGACAATTCTTACTGGGTCTTTTGTTGAAATGTTTGCCTTTCTCCTAGAAAGGTATAGCCAGAGCTGCGGAAAGTCAATATCATACTACTGACATTACGCCAAAATGATGCAACACCAGAATCAGCCAACTACGATGCATGGTTCATTACAAAAGAGTTTGCGGTATTACAATGATTCTCTTATCGTCAACTCTCACTCTCATTTTTTTCGTGCTATCTTTCTCGATCATTCGGGTTTGGCTGTACTGAGATTGAACCAGCAGAAATATAAAGTTCATTTTGACAGCATGATGTTATGAGGATAGCAAACATAAAATCAATGATTTTTCTTCAATTGATAAGTATGATATTAATATATGGTCGGCGTGCGATCAGACCGAACTAAGCGCCGTTTTCTCAGATTGAGTTATTGACACCCAGTGGATATGAGAAGTAATAATCTATCTATTATGAAGTAACGAAATCGTTTGAGCATTTGATAACGATATTATAACAAAAATTCTCTGTAACAGCTTGTACCCAGCAATTGCGGCGGTAAATGTTTTTCGACGCTTGGTTCGGTTTGGCTGCACGCCGACTAAAAGCATTGTCAATAAACAACTATTACTTCGTTTTGTAACTGAGCGTATTTGAGTTTGGTACATTTTGAATCTGTATGATTATTCATTTTTATTCTCAGTAGAGAATATGCTTCTTCATAACACCAATTGTAATAAAAAGAATTCTATTAATATTTTTCAAATGATCTCATGTCTGAAAAATAATATTGCATTTTTATTTGTTTTTTTACAGCATGAGTTTATCAATTTGATTCTTGAATATTGTGCTTGTTGTAGGTTAAACTAAAGACAGTGTTAGTTCGCGGCAAAAAATGAATCGGGGGTGGCAAAACAGAAAACTTTTAAATATGTATGGGTATGTATATTTATATACAGATCCTGTTAAATTTTGGCACGGTTCAACTTTGAACTGTTCAATTTCGGTTCGGAACGGTTTTACTTTTCTTCTAGTTTTCATTCATATTTTCTTTTAACGAAGAGGATGGCCGGAGTTAACCGACTGGTTTCGGATATATGGCCGGAATATGTTTCAGTAACATGGTAACGATGATCAAAGCAGTGCTTAGAAGTGCTTAAAATCCTACCATGCCTCTCATTGAAAAATGTAAAAATGCGGACCTGTTCCGGTTGTGTTCCGAATACTCGGGGTTGTTGTGCCAGCCCATCAAGCGACACCTATAACCACTGGTTTGAAATTATAAACCTAGTTCATTGGTGGCCATATCTTGAGTTGGGATCGTCACGGACCGCAAAGCAGATCAAATTAAAAAAACCCTGATAGCAACAAACTTCAAGCTGGCACTGACATAATCACGCTACTGAAACGATTATTGATATTCCAAAAATCCCCTTGATTTGCATTGCAGTGATATTTCCGAGTGAACTCTGTATATTCACGACGATTGACAATGAGAACCCGAAAATGGCAACACAAGAGACAAGATATTGAATCACTTGTCGGATCTCCACGCTTACTGTGATGGTTGCTGGCTATTTATGAGAGAAAGAAACGAGTGCGATGATATTTTTTCTCTCGGCATAGTCAACATGTTGCTTGGATTAATCGCAGCTCTGGGTATAGCAATCACTTGCAAAACCGAAAGTATAAAAGTGCTCCAAAGGGCCGAATGGCATATATCACTCGACTCAGCTCGACGAGCTGAGCATTTTCTGTATGTGTGTGTGTATGTGCAGATTTTTATTCTCACTCACTTTTCTCAGAGATGGCTGGACCGATTTTCATGAAATTAATTGCAAATGAAAGGTCTTGTTGCCCCATAAGACCCTATTGAATTTCATCGTAATCGGATTTATATTTTAGAGGTTATATTTAAAAATGTGAAAATCATGAAACATCAATATCTCAGAAACTACACAACCGATTTGAACAAAATTGGCCTCAAAAGAACGGGCTACCTAAAGAACCCTTAACTTTTGAATTTCTTAAAGATTGAACTTGTGGTTCAAAAGTTATGAAAAAAAAACGTGTTCTGAAGACTGTTTAATCTCACTAATGTTTCTCAGAGATGGCTGTACCGATTTTCATAAAATCAGTGTCAAATGGAAGGTCTAATTGCCCCATAAGACCCTATTGATTTGCTTTGCAATCGGACTATTACTTTGCCTGTTATGTTTAAAATGTGAAATCCAGCTATGCAAAGGAACATATTACTTTACGAACTAATTTCATTTTTTGTCATATTGACTTACATTTTAAGTTTAGTAAAACGGGCAATGTATGTAGTTTCGCGGGAATGCGAAGATGAACGAGAATAGAAGGTGTGACTAGAATTAGAAAAAAATTTCCCTCGTCCAGACGGGACGGGGAAAAAAAAATTTTTTTTCTAATTCTAGTCACACCTTCTATTCCCGTTCATCTTCGCATTCCCGCGAAACTACATACATTGCCCGCTTTACTAAACTTAAAATGTAAGTCAATATGACAAAAAATGAAATTAGTTCGTAAAGTAAAATTAGCACAACGGAGCTCTTCCGTGATACGCCTTCCATGGGAGTTGGCCACCAACTGACGTGTCTCATCGCTTGCGCCGCTGTAGATATAATAAGTCAATATACAAGTGTGCGTAAAGAGACCACTCTCTCAGTTGACAGAAATAAACTTCCACAGGACAGTGTGTGCAGTTTCATCGCGGCGTGCTGAGATGCGGGAACACAATAGTAGAGGGTGATTCGACATTGGTCTTAGGAAGAGTTACCCTTACCCAGTAGTTTAATTGGCCAAAACACCTTGCCGGAGACAACGGAGATTGCGGGTTCGTGTCCCGTCTGGACGAGGGAAAATTTTTTCTAATTCTAGTCACACCTTCTATTCCCGTTCATCTTCGCATTCCCGCGAAACTACATACATTGCCCGCTTTACTAAACTTAAAAGGAACATATTCCGAAGACTACTTGCACTCACTCACTTTTCTCAGAGATGGCCGACCCGATTTCCACAAAATTAGTGTCAAATGAATGGTCTAGCTGCCTCAGAAGAGCCTATTGAATTTTACTGTAATCGAACTGTAACTTCATTTTTAATGTGCCGACTTGTATATCACGAAACTTCATTATCTCAGAAACTACACAACCGATTTGATTATTATTATCAGATGAGCGGGCTAGTTAAGGGTTAACTGATGCATTATGATTGAACTCGTGGTTTCAAAGTTTGGCTGTCCTACACGTTCCCATTTGATTTGATTATTATCGAACTTAAGCAACCGTTATGTATTAAATTGTTAATAAAACAACGAAAGTCTATTATCTCAAAGATTACATGACTTATTTGAACATAACTAGTGTCAAACGAACGAGTCATCTCTCAAACTTACAAATAACAAACTTCATAACAATTTGATATGTGGTTCAAAAGTTATGGAAAGAAAAGAAATTCAAAGACTATTCAAAACTATACTTGCTTTGATCGATATCTGTGGCCTCAACATAATCTAAATGTGGTATCGTACTATTTGAACGTTCCGAATTCATTGATTCGATGCGATGTGTTAAAAGTCTGCAAGAGGATATGATCAAAGTCAAATAACAAATCGTTTGAAATGATTGGTTTTATCTAAATGACAACATCCTCGTCTTTTGGCTTCTGTACATCGCCTTAATTCTGAATATATTCATATTGGGTGGTATTCTGTCATTATCAGCAGACTTTCTGGCATCAATCTGACACCGGAAATACCCATATTGGGAGGTATTTTTGGTTATTTTCCAGAAACAAAAAGTGGTCGTCTTCAAATTCAAAATAGTGTCCAGGGTCAATGTTTGGTTTCTATGCATCATCACGTTTACGGAAATATCCATATTGAGTATTATTCGGTCATTTCCGACTGTTGCCTATAAGTTGCCATTTAGCAATTCACAATGGTGCCTGAGGTCAATTGTTAGCTCCTTGCATCATTCTGGTTCCAGAGATACTCATATTGGATAGTATTTGTTTATTTTAGGCTGTTTTTAACAAACCGGTAGTCGCCATCTTAGTCTTCAAAATGGTATTTAAGATACTGGTTAAAGAAAAACTCATATTGGGTGATATTTGGTCACTTTGGACTGTTTTTCAGAAGCCGAAAGTCGTCGGACTTTAAAATTGCCTGTGAAATCAATTTCTGTCATCTGGGCGTAATTCTGGTTCCGAAAACATTCATATTGAATGGTATTCGGTCATTTCCGTCTGTTTGCCAGACACCGGAAGTCACCATCTTAAGATTCAAGATTGTGTCTGTGATCAATTTTTAGCTTCTGTGCATCTTTCTGGTTCCAGAAATACTAATATTTAATGGGAATCGTCCATTTCAGCTGTTTTCCAGAAACCGGAAGTTGCCATCTTACAGTTCAAAATGTTTTCTGAAGTCGATTTGTGGCTCCAGTGCATCATTACCGTTCCGGAAATACCTATATTGGGTGGTATTTGGTCATTTGCCGCTGTTTTTCCAACACCGGAAGTCGCCATTTTGGATTTCATAATGGCATTTGGAGACAATTTCTGACGGCATACTTCTGACAATTTTGAACGGCATACTGGTTAAAGAAAAACTCATATTGGGTGGTATTTGGTCATTTTCTGCTGTTTTCAGAAACCGGAAGTCTGTGGTCGATTTTAGCTCCTGTGTATAATTCTAGATCCAGATATTATTATATTGGGTGGAAATCGGCCATTTTCGGCTGTTTTCCAGAAACCGGAAGTTGCCATCTTACAATCCAAAATGTTGTCTGAGGTCGATTATGGAACATATTTGTTACCACTAAAAACATTCACCTGCCAATATGGTTTTTTTTTTCCTCATATATCATTTATTTGACACGGCACAAATACAATTTAATGTTTAACGGTGCCAATTATATCTGGTGACTTAAAAACTAAAAGCAAATTTTTTATCCTCGCTGCCGACTACGAGCTGAAATTAAGTCTAACTTAAAACTAGCATGAATTTTTCAATCATTGTTTTGTTGTTGAATGGTCGTCTGATGCTCTTCGAATGGCCGATGTCATGAGCTGGGGCAGAGGTTTGTATTCTCGGGTCCTGGAGATATTGTGCGGGGTCTAGTTGCTGGTTATGGTTCGTTGTTGTTGTTCCTCTAACACACACAATATTTATTTCACATTTATGGAGTATTCTTCTTGGAGATAAATTCTGATGACCAGAAGACTTTATGTTGAAGTCTGAAAGTACGAGTGCACAATACAGTAGAAAGGGATTCTTTTCAACAGCATATCACCAAAACAAGAATCGTGTTCATTAATTTTAATTTATGCAATTGGCTAATGAACTGGTGAGATGAAGTAAAATAAAAGGGTTTCCGTACCAAAAGTTCATGGTTGCGCAAAGCTAGTTAATATCCATTAGGTACATAGAGCTAGGTAGACCTTTCTTGATTATGATTTCAGTTTAATCGTATATTTTATAACCAAGCAACATAAATTCGTCTGTGGCTTACAAAAATTGTTGTTTAGATAACCATGGGGAAATTTTGATAGAACATCGTATTCACGCCACATGGATCAGCGCGCTCAATACAAAGCTGTTAAGAAAACTGAAACAGTTTTTATTTATATATTTGTTAGGGAAACATAGGCTGTACTGCCGTGATATAACATTATGACGTACATCCATTTGATCAGTTTTTCAATACGGCCCAAAAACGAACGGGTTACTTGTCACTTTTGTATTGAAATGGTGCATACGTCATTTCGTTTTCTTGATTTTATGCAACGTAAGAATAAGTTACAACTAAAAGAAAGATACCGAAAGATGGGTCTTCGAATAACGAACAAATTGGCCTAAGAACCCTAAATTTGAAAAAATAACACTTACGTCAGTCGGCGAGAATGCGACAGTGTAGGCCTGTTAACCCCACGCGCTCAATATTACAATAAAATAAATTTTAAGCAAAAATACAATCAATTAACAATCACGTCCTTCAAAATATTACCTTAGTCTGTTTTTTTTATTTGCTTAACTGTTGGGACGGTTTCGGAACTCCTTCTAGCAGTGGCGTTGTTGTGTTATTATATAGAACTTCGATGCTGTATTTTTTATGAGCAATAAACTTTTAGATTGAAGATAAAATTATTGATAAATGGTGCTTCACAATTTTGATCTTATAAATACTATCACTAACAATTTGAATTATTGATAACTACTGTTGTACTAATCTACTGTTGTCAAAAAAAGGTGGATGACCATAAAGAAAAACTGATTTATTTATCATGAAGGTACATTCATTATGAACTAACAAAAAAAAAAATGAACATTTGATAAAGGTCCGTTACCGGCCTTCCGACGAAGCTTTTTTATGATGCCGGAACAAGAGCGTTGTACGGCCTTCAAGTCCGCTTTGCGAATGCATCTCTGGATTCTACCAATCAACCCTTCGCAATTCGTTAATCTGCAGCTATTTTCGTACCAAAAGAAACTCACAATCCCAAAGAAATCTTCGATTGGACACACTGAGGACACATTCCACGCTCTTCTACGCCAAGGCATCGAAATTTCAAACTGCATGTTTAATCCAGAACTGTTGTGTGGGTGAAAAAGGACATATTAAACTTCACGGAAAATGTTTGTTTCGTTTGAATTGACATGCAAAACTTTATTAAACCATCAAATAAAAAACACTCATAAAAGATTTAAAAAATCGCAGTCTTGACACTACTTTTAAAAAATATGCTTAATACCATTTATTTTGAAACTATGGGCAGAATGTAAAGGGTTTTTATGGACGTATTTATGGTTTAAGCGCAGTTATTACTAATATACAGTAGATTTAATTGGTAGGTCATTGAAAAACAGTCCCATTATTATGGTGTCGTGTTACGAAAATTGTTGTTTTTTCGTGTTGTGCAAATGATACACACTGTAGAAAAGTAGTATTCAGGATTTTCTTAGTACTCGATGAGGCCTTTCTTAGCATATGTTGGTATTTAAAATTGGTGCATTCTAGTCAACGTTACAATAGGGTCAAAGTTATGGTGTCGCGTTATGGAAATTTTATGTGTTTTCATAAAGTTACCGAAAACGAGTTTTTGAGCTTTTATCAGTGTATATTGATGATACAAAATGGAATCATGATGTATAATAGTCATCTATAACAAATTATATCCACCTAGAAGTGAGGCAGTTGACTTAATTGCTTTTTGGCGTTAATACTGCATTTTGCATCCGTATGTTTTACGAAAATTACATCAATAATAGATTACCTCCTTTTTTAAACATATTCAATAGATTTGGCTTATAGTTACGTTTTCAATCTCATTTCGCTTTTGCGCTGTCATATTCTGTTTTATTTTTTAATAAAAAAAAACCCTTTAAATGACCTTTGTTTAGATGCACCAACATAGAAAAACGAATGAGCAGGTTTGAAGGTAGAGTTACTCAAAAATAATATTTCAATTCTAGGGACCATAATTGTAGGACAAAATAAAATAAAAATTATGACTTTTTATTACAAAAAATTCTATCTGCGAAATTAAAACGCATACATCCTTCAAAACTTCATATTATATGAGCTTTCTGAGAAAATGTCAAACGATGGGGCCTCTTTGGTCTTCAATGCTAAAAACTCCGAGAGACGAAAATGACCAGGCTAATTCCACGCCACCCTGTTCCTTGGAGAGTTGCTGGTTAATACCTTTTCAACATTAATTCAAGCTCATCAAACCCTAGTACAATATAAATTAACAAAATTCCTACCGAACTCACTCAATACCTGATGGTCACGACACTAACTAACATTTCAACACACAATCTACAAAATATCCAAAAGACGTATTCATTCATGTTTTTAACATATCTTTTGAAGTAATCAAGTATGTTTTGATATTTTTTCTTGAAAGTATCAACAAATACCTGCATTTTTTGCTATAAGATTTGAAATCAAGCGAGGGACTGAAAAGTTACATATTTTTAAAGTAGTCATTTTGGTGAAAAAGTCGATATTTCGCGATACCCTAATTCAGGAAGGACATTTGGGTGGTCAAACAAGAAACACCACGGATCTAATTATTCTGGACAGAGACGAATTTGTGCAATTCAGAGTAAGATTGTAGCATAAAAATGCATGTATTTCAAACGAGACGAGTTGCTCGCCGAGGCCTCTGTAGAAGGGCCCAAAATTTCATAGAGATACAGCTACTTTTGTTTACCAGTCGAAAAGTGGAGGATGCGAGAGGGATGGCTTTGCATTAGCCCTCTAGTGCCTAATACCCTAGAGTTAAAGTTTGGACGATTGTCACTGAAAAGTTCCAATCGAACTGTCAAAACTCGTTCCAATCGAGCATAAGAATGTTTGACATGTCAAGTTTGTCTTAGTAGATGGGAAGTATTGTGATTTAGCAATAGCAAAATGCGAAAAAAGATATGAAACTCGAATATAACCAAAAACAAAACATCGACATCCAAAAATTTTTACGATATTTTCTTCAAATAAATTTCTTTTTGAGCGTCTTATTAGAATGGAATTGAATATTGAGAATAGGTTATGTTTCCATTTGATTCTACTACAAATTTTGTAGTAGAATTAAATGGAAACATAACCTATTCTCAATATTCGATATTTTATTTTTTAAATGGTTACAAAAATCCTAACGCCATAGACATCCTTTCTATTGTCTTTGATCTTTTTTTTTTCTTCATCTATAGTTTTTTTGACACGGCACAAATACAATTCAATGTTTAACGGCGCCAATTATATCTGGTAGCTTACTTTCTAAAGGATCTTAATAACTAAAAGCAAATTTTTTATCCTCGCTGCTGACTACGAGCTGAAACTAAATCTAACTTAAAGCTAGAATATTTTGCATTAAAAGCACAGGTTTGCTGTTTGATGGTTTTCATTGCCATAGGTAAGCAGCATATTAAATTTGTTCCGCTGCTGGGCCAAGATATTACGGACTGGCATATTGGGTTATTTCCATCGGGCCTTGAGAGTATCGTGCGGGTCTGATTGCTGTTTCCGGATCCGGGGTCTTAACGTGTTCTTGTCGTTTGGTTGGATGTAGGCGGAAGGGGATAGAACTAAACTGGGGCGTGGATGGATTTCAGGAAAACGTATATAAGGGAAATGTAGGATAGGTCACGGCTCGCCAAGACATCACGAACAGGAACAGCCGGCTGCCTACCTTCGGCCTGCAGGGAAGCTATTAATCTAGACCTGGCGTCACGGTGTACTGGGCATGACCAAACAACGTGCTCTATGTCGTGATAACCTTCACCACAGACACAGATACCACTCTCCCCGAGCCCAACACGACGGAGATGCGCGTCAAATCTATAGTGATTGGACATAAGCCGGGACATCACGCAAATGAAATCCCGACTTACATCCAACCCCTTGAACTACGGGTTCGTCGATACCTCGGGGATTATGGAATGTAACCACCTTCCCAGTTCCCCCTTGGTCCAAGAATTTTGCCAACTGATGATCGTATTCCGACGTACAAATGCAAAAAATTCATTAAAGGCAATTGGTCTTTCATAAATATCACCGTTTGTTGCGCCCACCTTAGCCAAAGAGTCCGCTTTCTCATTACCCGGTATCTAGCAGTGAGAAGGGACCCACGCTAAGGTAATCTGAGTAGATTTTTCGGATAAAGCACTCAGATGTTCCCGTATTTTCCCCAGGAAATACGGAGAGTGCTTAACATCTTTCATCGATCGGAGAGCCTCAATGGAACTGAGACTGTCCGTAAAGATGAAATAATGGTCCGTGGGCATTTTTTCGATAATCCCTAGGGTGTACTGAATTGCAGCTAATTCTGCGACGTAAACAGAAGCATGATTATCGAGCTTATGGGAGACGGTTAAATTGTTATTGAAGATACCGAAGCCAGTGGACCCATCAAGAAGTGATCCGTCAGTATAGTACATATTGTCGCAGTTGATGTTTCGATATTTATTGGAAAAATTTTGGGGATCTGCTGCACGCGTAAATGATCCGGGATTCCACGAGTTTCTTCTATCATGGATGTATCGAAAAACACAGTAGAATCAGAAGTATTTGATAAGTCGACACGATTTGAAATATTCGAAGAAGGGTTAATATTTTGGGACATGTGATTGAAATACAATGTCATAAGCGGGTTTGAGAATTAAGTTCGATTAACCTTTCAAAATTTTCAATCACGGGACGGTTCAAGACCTCACATTTGATAAGAATACGAGAGGACAGGCTCCAGAAGCGGTTTTTTAATGGTAGTACTCCAGCTAAGATCTCCAAACTCATCGTATGGGTCGATTGCAAGCAACCCAAGGAGATACGCAAACAACGATATTGTATTCGCTCCAGTTTGATCAAATGTGTGTTTGCTGGGAGCGGAAGCAGAAACACCCGTACTCAATAACAGACAGTATCGTTGTTTGGTAAAGCCTTATAAGGTCTCCTGGGTGGGCACCCCACCATTGTCCGGTTATTGTACGAAGAAAATTCACTCTTTGTTGGCTCATTTTCATCAGATACCTCACGTGACAACCCCAGGTGCCTTTAGAGTCGAACCAGACACCAAGATATTTGTGTACCAAAACCTGAGAAATCATTTTACCCATTAATTGTGTTTGAAGCTGAGCAGGTTCATGCTTCCTAGATAAAACTACTATCTCAGTCTTCTCCGGAGAGAATTCGATACCTAGCTGTAGAGCCCAAGCAGACAAATTGTCCAAGGTATCTTGCAATGGTCCTTGCAAATCGGCAGCTTTGGCTCCTGTAACAGAGATTACACTGTCGTCTGCAAGTTGTCTTATCGTGCATGAATTTGCCAGACATTCGTCGATGTCATTTACATAAAAGTTGTAAAGAAGGGGGCTTAAACATGAGCCCTGGGGAAGTCCCATGTAGCTAATGCGAAAAGTTGCCAAATCGCCGTGCGTAAAATGCATGTGCTTTTCAGACAACAAATTGTGCAAAAAATTGTTCAAAATTGGAGAAAATCCACGTCGGTGAAGTTTACCCGAAAGAATGTCAATAGAAACGGAATCAAAAGCCCCCTTAATGTCCAAGAACGCAGACGCCATTTGTTCTTTGCGAGAATACGCCAGCTGAATATCTGTTGAAAGCAACGCAAGACAATCATTCGTCCCTTTGGCACGGCGGAAGCCAAATTGAGTATCTGATAGTAGACCATTTGATTCGAACCAATGGTCTAAACGACGGAGTATCATTTTTTCCATCAATTTCCGGATACAGGATAGCATTGCAATCGGCCTATAAGAGTTGTGATCAGAAGCTGGTTTCCCTGGTTTTTGGATGGCGATCACCTTCACTTGCCTCCAATCCTGCGGTACAATGTTTTGCTCCAGGAACTTATTGAACAAGTTCAACAAGCGCCTCTTGGCATTGCCGGGTAGATTCTTCAACAAGTTGAATTTGATTCTATCTAACCCAGGCGCGTTATTGTTACAGGACAGAAGGGCAACTGAAAATTCTGCCATCGTAAAAGGTGATTCTATCGCGTCGTGGCCCGGAGACGCATCCCGAACAATGTTTTGCTCAGGAACAGAGTCCGGACATACTTTCCTGGCAAAATCAAATATCCACCGACTTGAAGACTCCTCGCTTTCGTTGACCGTTACGCGATTCCGCATTCTTCGGGCTGTGTTCCAAAGAGTGCTCATCGATGTCTCCCTCGACGTCTCGTTCACGAACCGACGCCAATATCCGCGTTTCTTTGCTTTAGCCAGGCTTTTAAGCTTGGTATTAAGCTCCGAATACCGTATATAGTCGTCGGGTATACCTCCCTTCTGGAAGGCCACAAACGCGTCGGATCTTTGCGTGTAGACATCGGAGCACTCTTTGTCCCACCACGGAGTTGGAGGCCGCTCTTTGATCGTTACGCCGGGATATTTCTTCGTTTGGGCTTGCAACGCGGCGTCGAGGATTAAGCCCGCGAGGAGGTTGTATTCTTCAAGTGGTGGGTGATGTTGAATCGACTCGACCGCTTTTGAAATGATTTCCTCGTATAACTTCCAATCGACATTCCGTGTGAGGTCATACGGAATGTCAATTGGTCGCATGCGAGTTGACCCGTTTGTAATTGAAATAAGAATAGGCAGATGGTCGCTACCGTGAGGATCGAGGATTACCTTCCATGTGCAATCCAACCGTAGCGACGTCGAACATAAGGATAGATCCAGAGCGCTTGGGCGCGCTGAAGGTTTCGGGATACGTGTCATTTCACCGTTGTTTTAAATAGTCATGTCGAAGTCATCGCAAAGGTTATAGATTAAAGAGGAGCGGTTATCATTGTAAGGGGAACCCCAAGCCACACCATGAGAGTTGAAGTCTCCCAAAATCAAACGTGGCGAGGGAAGAAGTTCTATTAAATCAAAGAGCAGCCATTGCCCAACCTGTGCTCTGGGAGGAACATATATTGAGGCAATGCAAAGCTCTTTACCTTGAATTGTCATTTGACATGCGACAACTTCGATGCCTGGAATCGAGGGGAGGTTAATACGATAGAAAGAATAGCACTTTTTAATCCCTAAAAGTACTCCTCCATATGGGGTGTCTCGATCAAGGCGAATAATATTAAAATCATGGAAGTTGAGATCAATATTTGAAGTAAGCCAAGTTTCACAAAGGGAAAATGCATCGCATTTGTTTTTATTTATCAAAACTTTAAACGAATCAATTTTTGGTAAAATACTTCTACAATTCCACTGTAAGACAGAGATAGAATCCTTCATATACGCAGTTGAATTTGGCATCGAAGGATACAATCGCTGCAAGGAGGGGCCATTGGGCAGTCAACTGCTTCAAAAATGATCTAACTGTTGGGAGGAATGCTGTAAGAAAAATTTTAATTGGTTCGGGTACATTGAAATTTTCAAAAATCCAGTCCACAATGTCAGAAAATTTTACTAATCCAGAGTTTGTTTCATCAACTGGATGTGCAAAAGGAACAACTGGGGTTTTAGATGTTCCTGGCAGTGCTGGGAACTCCTTCTGGGACTTTAAATTTGCAAGCCCAGGAGGAGTTTGCTTCGGTTTTTCCGCAGCCCTGTTTGGTTTGTTCGTACTTTTCATTACACTTTGGGAAATCTTAGGACCTTTACGGGGAAGTTTAGGAGAAGAAACATTTTTCCTCTTCCTAGACTCCCCAGGATTGGCATAAGATGTTCCCGCTGATGAATCGTCAGAATCGGTTTCATCAGAGGACAACAGATCAAAGGGGTTCGATGTAATGGGAGAAGTGGTCACGGTCTTCTTCAGCATCTCAGCATAAGAACGCTTTGAACGCTCCTTAAGTGACCGCTTGATTTTATCTCTGCGCTGCATGTACACCGGGCATGTGGAGAGCTCATGCTGGTTTTCCCCACAGTGAATACATTTTTCAGAATTAACACTGCAAGAATCTTCCGCATGAGTCTCCCCACACTTGCTACATCGTGCCTTATTGCAGCAGTAGGCGGCTGTGTGGCCTAACTGCTTGCAAATGGTGCAATTCATAACACGGGATACATACAATCGCACAGGCAGACGAACCCGGACGATCGAGACGTGGCTAGGGAGTGCAGATCCGGCAAACGTAACGCGAAACGAGTCTGACGGAGTGTAAACTTTTTTACCGCCGACGAGAGACATGGACCGCAATTGCTTACAATCCAAAATCTTCGCCTGTGTTTCGGTATTTTTGAAGCAACCGGTTGCGCTTTTTAGGATACACTCGACAGACAGACTCGAATCGGTTATGACACCGTCGATCTCCACGTCTCGTGCGGGTATGTAAACGCGATACTCGCGTGTGAAGAGCTCAGAGCAAGCGATAGCATTGGCCTGTGCCAGATCACTGACCACGACACGGAGCTTGTTAGGTCGGACCTTGGAAATTTCGGTCACGGCCTTGTACCCCTTCGTCAGGTCTTTAGAAATTTGCAGTATGTTTAATCGCTTTGAATTCACTCCTGCCTTTGGACGAAAATAAACAGTATAGCTGCCCTGTTGAGATCCGTCCGGGTAAGCCTGGGGCGAGGGGGGACTGGAGAATTAACAGGGGAGGGGGTAACAGAAGGGTCAGGGTCAAGGGGGTTCGGGGATGGTGGCACGGGAGGCGAGGGATCTATATCCATCGCGCTAAATGTAGCGCACTAGCGCACTAGCGCCGACAAGAACACGTACCTATTTACTTCTTCCTTCCAGCAGTGGTTGTCCGATCGTTCGAAGCTGCACCCAAAGCAGCCAGCAGCACCAGTACAGCAGCACCAATACAGCCACCAGCAGTGAGCCGGGTGTGAGATCACTCAGCACAGCGACACGACTCGACTGTCAAATGATGGCCTTGAATTAGAAAGATCTATTCACTGTGCACAGATCAAAACTGCAGCTGGTATTTTGCACCAATACAGCCAAAGTTGCGAGCCGGGAACAGAACGTAGCGACACAACTCACAATCTAGTTGGCCTTTAGCGCAAATAATACACTCTTTTGTTTGGCTATTCGTACACACGGACCGGATTGTAATAGAACGACCACTTTGCACGTCCGTTTCTGTCGAGTGTTCGACGCGGAATGTCTCTGATCTCTTGCTTCTAATTAATTTTTAATTTTGTTTTTCCTCACTGTTGACAACTGGATGAGATTCTGAGTTACTACGGCTGTTGGTGATACGTGGAATTTTGAACGGACATTGGGTAGCATGTTTGGAGTGAGCGTAATCAAACGACATATTATCCGGTGTCTCACTGAGCCACAAACTTACTAACTAACTTACTTACTAACTTTTCCATTCTCCGACACGAAGCATAAATCATCGTGATTGAAGTGGAACTGCAAAACATTTTTTTATTCGGATTGATATTTTCAAAACGCCAAACTTACGCTACAAAGACGTGTCGTTTCTGTTATTGAAAAATCCTCCTGTAATTCAAAAAATTCAAGCCATTTTCGAGGATGATTTTTATTGGTGGGGAATCGAAAATAGCTCATGTTTTCAAAATTTCGTGATGTTCGATTTGAACAAAAAACATAACAGCACTTTATTTTTTCACTACTATATGTGGCAAAACAAACTGAAACAAAAAACTATGAAACTGAGAGTACAAGTAGTCATGTAATGACTTTTATTTTTTGCAATGTTGCTAGTTCTTTGAAATTTTAGAATGGCTGCCAGATCGACGGAAGTTCAGTCGGCCAAACTTTAACTCTAGGCCTTTACTAGTGCCCAGTGCCGCCTTTAGGCGGTGTTCTGTTGAACCTCTAAAAAGCTTCAATCAATACTTAAAAAATGTTTAAAAAAATTCATAGTGATTTTTTCGAAGTTCGCCTGACAATTAACTCGGGCACTAGAGGGTTAACTACTTGTTTCCCTTTTAAAGAAAACGGAACATATGCCCAGAAAAAAAAACCAGGGTCCAACAACTTACGGCAGAGCTGATATCTGAACGTAGGCCATCGATGCTTTGTTGAAAAAGCGAAATTCAGCGATGGTGTCGCGTTACAAGATGTATCCGGTTGCAGTATATGTTACGCTGGAATGTGTCTGAGGAGGATTCGGTGGGCTGCGTATTTGGTAAGAGGAGGAAACTTTTCAGATAGAGCTTATGTTTTTTTGACATTCGTTCTTGTATACATTTTGATTGATAGGCAAACCGCTAGGCTTCAACCATGATTTCAACAAATTATAGTTGAGGTTTGCAAGAAATCATGCACAATAGAAGCCGGCAGATTTTCGATCTCAAAATGGTTAGTGAACTTTTTGCCGAAATTGTTGTGCAGTTCATAGCGATGCGCTTGCGGAATGCTCCTTGTTTCAACGCCATTTTGAAAAGTACTGGGCATGCATAAACAAAATAAAACATACTATCATGAGGAGGAGAGAAAGAGCTTTCATATACGTACTCTCATTTCTCTCTGAGCGTAAGAGAGCCTCTAAAAAACTCCAAATTTTCAATTGTCGCCCGTTATTTTCTAAATTATTAACAACGTGTTTCTTCCCGGCGCACAGTGGGACAAAACCTCATAACTCCTGGACAGTTGTTTCCACAGTGTTCATATCTTCGGCAATGTTGTTTCTAAGAGCTCCTCCATTTGGCATGGCATAGATACTGACCGTTTACTTTTGTTTAAGACACTGTTCATCCAATAACAAACTGTTTCCTAGTACTAATAATTATTTCTGAGGGGTCTTCATACTTCTGGACGTCAGTTTTGAAAGACCTCCGAACATGATTATGGTCGTGTTGCATACACCGGCATTTAGCAAAGCCTGTTGTAGGAAAAACATCGATACGGACCTTGCTGATTAACGATTTTTTACATTAATTGACATGAAAATAATCGTTGCGAAAACTCGAATAACTCGGTAAGTCGCAACTAGTAGCAGCTGATTTCTGGTTTAGTACTAACCAATACTTTGTATTTTAGTACAATAATAGTGTCATAGCAGAACAACGTAGAACTTTATGTTTTTCATATTGCCGAAAATGAGGAAAAATTACAAAAAAAAACTTGTTTAACATACTATGCTTCCTTCGAACCTAATTTCAACAAAACTGTCTTAATATCACATTAATTTTTAGTTCATACTCTTTTTTATCAGGGTCATATGAGTTAGCTAATTATTTTCTAAGGCTACTGACATACCCAGGCGTCAAATTAAGCGAAGCGTTGCGCGTTTGAGAAGCGGAATAAACAGAAGCGTTGAGTGAAGCTTCCTATGACATACTGGAGCGACTGGAGCGAGCGATGCAAATGCGTTGTGTTGTCATATTCCTAGATTCCAGCAGCGGTTTCGTTTAAAGGAAATATGAATTCTTCCAATGAAGATTTGTTTGCTGCTTCAAGCACAGTAAATCACGTTTTTAGTAAACATAGAGATTTTTTTATGAAGTAAAATAATATTTCTGAAGTCAGTTGCGCTACAGACGTAGTAAAATATATAAGAAATTATTCTAAATTTTAAACCCGCTGACCCCAAGTAACGTTCAACTAGTTTATGATATCTGTTCAGTATGTTAGGCATGCAATATCAATCAAAAATACCAGTGTTATTTTCCTGACGACCTGAAAATTTTTCCCGATATTTTCTATATTTAAGACCAAAATAAAACGAATAAAAAGCACCTGGCGATATCAGGTTTAGTCTGAACATGGTATTACTGCACTAACATTTTTTATACATTTTAACATTTTGTTAACCGAAAATGTATTCTATTTGCTTTTTTTCAATTACCAAACCAAAACAAAGCAAATGTAAAGCACCTCGCGATGAAGATTTTGTCTGAACAAGGTATTACCGCGTAAGTATACGCGCGTCAAGACACTACTCGTTCTGTTTCGCCGCCTCTACCGACGCGTCGTTGCCGCTTGAGTATGACCGGTTTGAGCGTTTCATATAGACGTTCGAAGAAGTAGCTCGGACGCTTTTGCGACGCTTCTTGCTCCGCTTCATTTGACGCCTCAGTATGTCAATAGCCTAAGTATTTGCAAGCCCTACTGGAAAATATCTGTGAAATTTTTTTCTTTCATTTTACAAGCCTTGTAAATCCTCACTTCCACAATATCTATTTATATATATATTTTCTAAATTATTTTTCAAATTTCAAAATTATCATGATTTCCAGTCGGGCATCAAAACTGAATTTCGTTTTTTTTGAGTTTTGTCGCGACTTTTCCGGGTTCTGCCCCACAGTGCGGCGGTGTTAATACTAAGCAGGGATGTTATGGATATCCACATTCACATCCTTAAATGCGGAACACCCGCATGAAAATTGACATCCGCATCATGTATCACGAGATATCATGCGAATGTTGAAAAAATATCGCTGTGGCAAAATTTTCCTTGGTGTCCTATTTGTTACGGATGTTACGGATATCCGCATCGGCATCCGTAAATGCGGAACATCCTCATTCACTTCTGCATCCGTATTCACATATCTGCAAAAATCATATCCATAACATTCCTGATAATAAAGCCTGTATTACACTCTTTGTCTAATGGACAAATATTCGACCTTCTGACATAATGATCAAATTTATCTGACATCATGGTTGTTGTTTGTCCGTGTTTGTCCCATGTTAAAATTGGAGGGTGACAAACAATTATCTTTAACCAAATTTCTATCTGTCAAAAAGTGACAAATATTTGACGCTTAATCAAAGAGTAAATTTGTTTAGAGCCTTAAGTGAGAGACAATTGGCTCTGGCGACTCTGTTGATATTGTTTTGGTTTTTGCTTGCGAAAATGTAGAAAGAAAATATTGTTGCTTTTGTTTTTACGGATAAATTGTCAACTGCATATGAGAATTCGCGTAGGCGCGAACAGCCTTAAAAATCTCTTTCACTTGTGTCAGGGCCAATGCAATGGTGAAAAGAAACGAATTATGAAAAATGAACAGAGTATATGAGATTGAGGATATCGCATGTTCAAGTGAGCAGGGTGTTTGACATTGAGGCTCGCGTGGCAGAGAGGTTGTGCCCCTAACTTTTAGACAATAATGAGACTTTACGCAGTAAACTGTTTGGAAAGAAGTTCGTGAATCTTGTCACACGAAAGAAAGTTTTTCATGGAGTATCCAAAAAAACGGTATCAAATGCCAAGGGGTAGGACGGTTAAAATGGTGCTTTTGGTCAGCTCAAATGTACAGCACCGGAAAATGAAAGGAAAATTCTGCTGCTTTAGTGTAGACTGCAGGTCACCAAAGCGCTGGATCAATACCAAATTTAGAATTGAATTGTTATTCATCGAACGTGTGTGTTAAGGCAAACTGACATAATAGCCTCTATACGCCACAAAAGCGACATAATGAATAACTTAGAACTAGCCTTGTAGGGAAATAACGTTAGGGATCATTCAAATAATAAATAACGCTCTAGGGGGTGGGAGGGTATTCAGCGGAGCGTTATATTGCATGTGGCCAACATGTAAAATTGCGTTACATGGGGGTGGGTGGGTATTGAAAATTGCCGAATTCCGCGTTATGTAATATTTGAATGGTTCCTTAGGTTTTAAAAACAGTATTTTTATTGTATCTTGAATTTAAAATAAAATGACACATCGGTACGTACATCTCTTTACTATGAGCTCATTTTTTAATGCTTCAGTCGTTTAAAACCACCTATTTAATGTGTTTTCATATTATTGACAATGTCACTTGTTGAATAATAAAGAAACGGGTAAATGAATGGATAAATTGTTCAGCTATGATTTTGATAAGTCAATTTAACTGTTTACAAATTTACTTTAACAAATAATGTCGTCGCGCTCAATATTAATACTTTCTTGGTTCTTTTCATTTTGACAGCTGATTTTAAACCATTTTTTCTCTTTCTAAGCGAACACTGAACTAGAGGTACACAAGGGTTTGAAAACCACTTTTCTGTGAAGCAATGCTACCACTCTGTTCTGATTACAAGGTACCTTTTTTTTTTTTTTAAGGGGGGATTTGTTAGTAGCTTAAGTATTTATGATAAATATTAGTAAATAATGAGTATGTGTGTCCAATCACAAATGGTGACTTCTCAACACTGTTAGAAATTTGTAATTTTAATTGTTAGGATTTGTTTGCTTTCGCAATTAGGACTTATCATTCGTAGGGATTTAAACCTACTTGTCAGAAAAGGGGGAATAAACTTACAACTAACTTAATTGCTAACTTATTGGCTATAAAGAGAGCTTATCGTAGCAATTGAGGATTGCAACGATTTTTGTTGAAAATTGTTAATAATTTTATTTGACATAGCTTCTAATGGTTCAACACCAGTAAGTCTATGTAATTCGAGTGTACCAAACCAAGGAGGACGCTTCAAAATCATTTTCAGAATTTTATTCTGAATCCTTTGGAGCGTTTTCTTCCTTGTTGAACAGCAACTTGACCAGATCGGTACAGCATAAAGCATTGCTGGTCTAAAAATTTGTTTGTAAATCAAAAGTTTGTTCTTTAAACAAAGTTTAGAATTCCTGTTAATGAGAGGATATAAACATCTCGTATATTTGATGCACTTGGCTTGTATACTCTCAATGTGCTCTTTGAAAATAAGTTTTTTATCATAAATTAGTCCCAAGTACTTAACCTTGTCGGACCAACTTAAAATAACCCCATTCATCTTGACAACGTGATTATTGTTTGGCTTGAGGAAAGAAGCCCTAGGCTTATGCGGAAAAATTATCATTTGAGTTTTAGAAGCATTGGGAGAGATTTTCCACTTTTGCAAGTAGGAAGAAAAAATATCTAAACTTTTCTGCAATCGACTGCATATGACACGAAGACTTTTTACTTTTACGGAAATGCTTGTGTCATCGCAGAACAATGACTTTGTGCATCCTGGAGGCAAATCAGGAAGATCTGAAGTGAATATGTTGTACAGGACTGGACCCAAGACTGAACCTTGAGGTACACCTGCTCTGACAGGAAATCTATCAGATTTTGAATTCTGATAGACAACCTGCAGAGTTCGATCAGTAAGATAATTTTTTAAAATTTTGATTAAGAAAATTGGAAAATTAAAAGTTTGCAATTTCGCAATCATACCTTTATGCCAAACACTGTCGAATGCTTTTTCTATGTCTAAAAGAGCAGCTCCAGTGGAATAACCTTCAGATTTGTTAGCTCGTATCATATTAGTAACTCTGAGCAATTGATGAGTTGTGGAATGCCCATGGCGAAATCCAAACTGTTCATTTGCAAAAATTGAATTTTCGTTGATGTGTGACATCATTCTGTTAAGAATAATTCTCTCAAACAGTTTACTTATTGAAGAAAGCAAACTGATTGGTCGATAACTTGAAACTTCAGCTGGGTTCTTATCCGGTTTTAAAATGGGAGTAATTTTTGCATTTTCCATAATTTGGGAAAATATGCAATTTTGAAGCAGCAATTGAAAATTTTCACTAAAAATTCCATTGTGCTCTCAGGGAGATGTTTGATTAGTATATTAAAGATTCCATCGTCACCAGGTGCTTTCATATTTTTGAAATTTTTAATAATTGATTTAATCTCATTCAAGTTAGTTTCAATTATTTCTGCAGGTGAAAAATTCTGGGAAGAAATTAAATCAAATTGACGTGTGACTTCATTTTCAATTGGACTCACAAAATTCAAATTTGAGTTATGAACACTCTCAAACTGCTGAGCAAGTCTTTGAGCCTTTTGTTCATTGGATACAAGAAAACGTTCACCATCTTTTAAAACTGGAATAGGCTTTGAAGGTTTCTTAAGAATCTTCGACAGCTTCCAAAATGGTTCTGAATATGGTTTCAATTTTTCAACTTTAGTCTCAAAATTTTGATTTCTCAGAAGAGTAAATCTATGTTTAATCTCTTTCTGTAAATCTTTATAAATAGTTTTAAAAACAGGGTCACGAGAACGTTGATATTGACGTCTGCGGACATTTTTCAAACGAATTAGAAGTTGAAGATTTTCGTCAATTATTGATGAATCAAATTTCACTTGAGCCTTTGGAACAGAATAATTTCTGGCATCAACAATTGCACATTTTAATGCTTCCAAAGCGGAATCAATATTTACTTCGTTTTGCAAATCAAGCTCATTATTGAAATTTCTCTCAATATGAGTTTTGTATCTTTCCCAATTAGCCTTGTTATAATTAAAAACAGAGCTCATAGGGTTTAAAACTGATTCATGTGATAAAGAAAAAGTTATTGGAAGATGGTCAGAATCAAAGTCAGCATGTGTGATCAAATCACTACATACATGACTTTGATCTGTTAGCACCAAATCAATTGTTGAAGGGTTTCTTACAGAAGAAAAGCATGTAGGACTATTCGGAGACAAAATAGAATAGTATCCTGAAGAACAATCGTTGAATAAAATTTTGCCATTGGAATTACTTTGAGAATTATTCCATGAACGATGTTTAGCGTTAAAATCGCCGATTATGAAAAATTTCGAACGATTTCTGGTGAGTTTTTGTAAATCACCTTTAAAATAATTTTTGAGCTCGCGTGTGCATTGAAATGGTAAATATGCTGCGGCAATAAATAAAATCCCAAGTTCAGTTTGAACTTCAATTCCCAAAGTTTCAATAACTTTCGTCTCAAGATGGGGAAGAGCACGATGTTTGATTCGGCGATGAATAACGATTGCAACTCCGGAACCCTGAATCCTATCATATCTATGAACCACGTAATTGGGATCATATATTAATTTGATGTTAGGTTTCAAAAATGTTTCAGTAATAATTGCAATATGCACATTATTTACTGTTAAAAAGTTAAAAAGCTCATTCTCATTGGCCTTCAATGAGCGAGCATTCCAATTTAATATTTTAATTGTTTTATTTAAAATCATTGCTAAATTTTAAATTAGAAACAATTTTAATAGTAAAATTTGTGCCTATTTGAATGGCTTCAAACATTGATTTTGCCTGCTACATGGCGTTCATAAGATCGAACATTGCCTGTTGCAAAAAAGAAAGTTTACCTGCAATAATAGGCCCCAGGCAGTTGACATTAGAAAAAATATTTTCGGCAGCAATATTAGCTGGAGTAATAGGTGTACAATTATTTTCTAGCGTGTTTTGCTTACCCATATTAACGGTCATTTTCGAACTACCAACACTAGGCGGTATAATGTTCGAACTACCTGTAACCTGTGCATAAGTTAAACGGGTATGCAAAGGAGTAGGTAAACTATGCGTCACTGGTACGCTTGGAGAATTTTGTTTAGAAGTTGGTTTTAATTGAGAAATTGAATTTTGTTTACCTTGCCTTGCCTTAACAATTGCTAAACGGACTGGGCATTGATAAAAATTTGACATATGGTTGCCGTTACAATTCGCACAGCGAAAATTTTTACTCTCTTTCACAGGACATGTGTCCTTCTTGTGAGAAGAGTCTCCACAATTAAGACATTTTTGGTCCATGTTACAGAATTTGGAACCATGGCCATAACGTTGGCAAGTACGGCATTGGGTGATATGCTTTTCACCTCCGCCATACTTCCTATAAATTTCCCACTTTACACGCATATTATACAAAGCATGTGCTTTATCAAAAAATTTTAAGTTGTTAACCTCATTGCGGTTAAAATGAATTAAATAATTAACAAGGGAAATTCCAGTTCTCTGACTGTTTTCGCCTCGTGATTTTTGTTTCATTAGAATTACTTGGGTAGGGGCTATGCCAAGTAATTCTGTTAAAGTAAGTTTGATCTCATCAACGGTTTGATCGTTGGTGAGACCTTTCAAGACAACCTTGAACGGCTTGGCGTTCTTGGTGTCATATGTAAAAAATTTGTACATCTTGTCAGTTAAATACTGAACAAGACGATCACGACCCTTTACTGAGTCGGCTAATAAGCGGCAATCACCTCTACGGCCAATTTGATAGGTAACTTTAACGTCAGAAACAAACGTTGAAAGTTCCTTTTTGAATATATTAAATTCAGAAGAAATAGTTACCACAATAGGTGGAACTTTCTCCTTTTTTAAAGATTTTATATTTTGTATAGTTTCATTATTGGTAACTTCCATTTCACCAGCTTCTTGCTCAGGCAAAATATCAAAAGGATTGTCACTACAGACACTCGAAGTGTCAGAAAGAGATGCCTCTCTTTTCCTCCCCGCAGCGATGCGAGGTTTCTTTTTCGTCCAGCCATTTCAGGTGATACGAAAAAAGTTAAAACAAATTCAAAAGTAGGTAGTCTTGAGAAAGACTGATGGGAAATAACTTTCAGGTAGTCTTTAAAAGACACACTGACAAAACACAAACTTTGAAGCTATAGGCAGTCAAAGACCAGTCCACAAGCAACCGAAAAAACGTCTGATCTGTAGGACAGTTCAAGACGCACTGACACAAGGTACCTTTGTGTTTGGTTCTTCACATCCAACTCTCACTTTGCAAAGTAAACAACATGATGAAACGTTAGGATTAAAAAGTAGATGCGGGAGAAATATTTATTTCTACCGTTGTCAAATTGGTTTTTGCAGTAAAGCCAAACCAAAACTACATAAAATTTTCGTATTTGTTTATATATCCTTCCTCACCAGGCAAAAAAATGTCAATTTTGTGTATTTTAAGTTGCAGATTTCTTCATCAGTGTGAGATTATTGATAGCAAGTTATGTGGTGTTGTCATATTTAAAAAGTGGCAACATAGAAGTGATACACGTATTCGATTGCCTTTCGTTGTATTATCTGTCACAGCATGACGAACATCTGAGCATTTTTTAAAGAGAGACGTGTTCACTGTTTATTTGGAATAAATACAGTCATTGTTCAATTCTGCTCTCAAGAAAATTTCAATGGATTCAAATAAAGGACAAATAGGGGTCTTGCACCCACAAGGATTGGCTAACATCGAGATCAGTAGGAAGCTGTCACATCTGAATTTCAGCAGATCATTCGTCTACAGGACCATCAAGCGTTTCAAGGATACAGGCACGGTTGTTCCCGAGAAGAAACCACAAGGTAAACATTCGAGTGTTCGGATTCCAGCGGACATCAAAGCAGTGAAGGAACGTTTCCGGCGAAATCCAGCCCGTTCAGCAAGAAAAATGGCGTGTGAAATGCACATCAGCTACACTTCCATACAAAATGTTGTCGAAAATGATCTTGGATATTCATCTTTTGAGAAGCAGAAAATTCACGGATTAGCTCGTTAAAATATTGTCGACAGGGTTGCGAGATCTTGGTTGCTGCTGGAGATGCACGCAGGTCACAACATTATTTTTTCTGATGAAAAGTTGTTTACTCTGGAAGCAACTTTGAACAAGCGAAATGACCGTGGTTATGGAGTCTACGTGATATACCAGCCGATAAAAGAGCAGTCCACAGTGGTTTAAAACGTGAAAAACGTGATCGTCAGATTTTGAGTATAAAAATGCCATTTAAACGCTTAAGTGTATTCGACAAAGTTTTTGTAGACCTTAAGAGGCAACTTTTGGTGCAAATAAATTTTTGAATAATTCAAAATGAATTAATTCGAATCGAAATGATTTTTGATTTTACATTAAAAAGTACGAAAAGCATTAATATTTACGGTATCGTGCATTATTTGGAAACATAAATATAGAAAAAGAATATTTCTTTCCGAAAAAAGTTGTTATGTCACTTGTGTATGCAGATGCCAAGGTTTTTCTGTTTCAACAAAATCAGCAACATTCATTGACGTTTTTCCAATGTTTGAATTCTGAAAAGAAAATGTCAGCTCAGAGATAGATACACCTTTTTTTTTAATTTTGTCCATACGATGGTACCAGAAATATTACATCATGTGGATGTTTCTTACAATTACTTTTCTTCTTTTCAAAATAAATATTAGCTCTTTCATCTGTGAAAATAAGAAGCTGGTTGACTATATCATGATTAGTATTGTCTCGACTATTTTTGCGAGTGAAATGTTCTCGGGCATATTTAATTGTTTTATTACTATTCTCTTATGCTTCTTCAGTAATTTTTTTATAGGTAGTATAGTGGTTTGAATATTTTTATAGCCAGAAATTAAAATTTTTTGGGCATAGCTGCAGGCATATAGTACTAAGGGGGTACAAATCGATGTAACGTTTTGCTGTGTCAATACAATAATCGGGCTATTGTTAGCCGGAATTTGATAATATTTCATTTGCTAAGATTTGATACTTCAATCAAGTTTTTTAACAGCAAACTTTATAATCATAAATAGAAAAGGGCTGAATGTTTTCAATATTGTTTTAGACACGTATTTCTTCAACTTTTTAATGATAAATTCTGTGATTTTATCTAAAATTTATATTTAAAATGAAGGATCACGGGTTAATGTCAAAATCAAAAATTTTTATTAATGGAGTATCATGGTTGTGATAAAATGAAATCCTGGATAAAATTTTAACATTAAAAAAATATAATGAAAAAATCTGCTATCTGTCTGCAACAATTTGCGCAGTTTTGCGCTACAGCGGGCAGTATGCATTGAAAGCTTACGTTCTTACCTAAATTTTGAAAGTAGTCACAACCGTGGCAAACTGCGGCAACAAAACAATTAAGTTAGTTTTCTACAAAAAATGACCACTTTTATTATTTTTTTCAGTGCTAGGTCTACTATGACCTAATTTTACAATATCTAATGAAAGAGATTTGTTTTGCATAGTATTTCTGCAGAGCGTTTAAAAGTAATGTACTTCTTTCAAAAATATGTCAAAAAACGTCAGTACGCCAAGCTTTGAAAAATCATAAAAAATCAGATTTCATGATATTGCGCCCAAATTTTGGATTTAGACACTTGTATATCAGAGCAAAAAAGGAAAAATAATATGAAACAGCTGACGTAAAAACTGCCGTGTCAAATAAACTATTTAAACAAAGTTGACGTAATTTTTTTTTTTTTTGGCTGATGGCCAGCGATTCCCCACTGCAGTGGACTGTGCACAGTGGTCTAAGCTCGAAAAATCGTGATCGTTTTAGATTTGACTGTGAAATATTGATTTTATGTACCCAGTGTCTTCAACAAGTTTATTTTATATAACAAGGCCTTTCTTTTGGCGTTTTCGGTTTTTTGATCAATCCCCCTAGTAGTTAGATATTAAAACTGTTTTTTTCTAATTTTCAAACTTTCTAATTTTCTAACTTCGAAAAGTGTCTACGGGCTGTTATTAAACACAAAGGTGAAAGATTTAAACTAAGTACATTGTAGTTTTACTACTTATAGATGTTATTGAAATCGATTTTGAAGCGAAACAAAAACTGGTTTGAGTTTTATGACATGAATAAGCCCAGTGCCACCCTGTATTATTAAATTCCGTTAAAATGAAGATGCAATAATTACGCGTAGTTGTTTTTTTTTATCTGTGACTGATTATCCTGATTATGTAGGGGTACCATCTGGTGGAAGCTAGAAGTCAGGACACTATTTTTTTCGGCACAAATTTGATCTAAGTCATTTCCATTTTTCGAGGTGAAAATAAATATAAAACGTAACATGTGATTTGCGTTTCAAAAAACTCTCAATTATTCATTTGTTTATTCAACGTATTTCTCAGACCAACCTATTTTATAAAAAAAGTTTTCAATTATTAGGTATTAGTAGATACACTAAGGTCGCTTTTTACGCGGGGGATGCGTTCCAAATTTGTATGGGCCCGCGTAAAAAACGACTTTTTTGAGTTGCAAATATAACAAAGAAAACCGTCCTAAAACGTTCAAATCTCGTTTGAATATGATAGTGGCCAATCTAGAGACCAAAATGCAATATTTTAAATTTTGAGTATTTACACCAAAAAAAGGGATTTTTTTTTTTGAAAACTGGTGAAAATGAGGTCGATATCTTATACCGTTTTTCAGTAATGGAGGAAAGCAACCCGCGTAAAATAACCGCGTAAGAAGCGACCTTACTGTACTTTAATTGAACCTCCTAGCTGGTCTCGAGATACAATGCTAGCCTAACAAGCCAGTCGTCATATGTTCGAAAGCCCAGCAACTGTCCTGTACACTAAAAGTTGACTGCACAGTATGTATCCAAGGAATATGGAATTTTCGGCTAAATTTAAATAAAGCCCCGATATGTGGGCGACTGTCAGACGTGTAGAGTTTAGATTGCCATCCTCTTGAAACTAACTGAGCTTCAATCACAGAAAAAAATCGTTCGCTGCGAGCGTTGTGTCCCGGAATTGAGAAAAGTTTTTGAGTAATGAGCATGAGCATGAGCATGATTGACCGCCCGCGGTTGCTACTCCGTTATTGCCAGATCAGCTGTAATTACACAGAGAACCAATGGATGATGCTTGGGATTAACATTCATACTCAATGTGTAAAAACTGGTGACCTTAATCTTTATTAGGCAATACCAGCGCTGGCCGCATCCGAATGCAGGTCAAAGAAGGAGGGTGTATAGGAATATGTTGACGTGATACTCGCTTTATTGGAAGCCGAGAACACCTCTGCACTTCCACGAGTAATCACTGGGATGTTGGAGAAAAGAGTAAGGTTTGCAGCAGGTTTCGTTTTGGTAAACGATGCGCTGAGTCCAAGTACCGGGTTCATTATAACAAATATCGCGCGTACGAGTTCATTATAACTTCTACGGAAATCATAACGCGATCCGAACTCATTCCGGTTGATGATTTAACACCGCAAAAATAAAGCGTACGCGAGGATACCGGACCTATGACTCAATCAAGACAGATTCAATCTGTTTATGAAGTCATCATGCAACTACCGAAACGTATATCTCATTGATTTATCTCAGCTGACTACAAAATGTTACGAAAGCTACGAGTGTTGAGTCTACGTTAACGCCTCGCCACTCCTATCACTTCTTCGTGAAGTGACCCTCTTTAAACCGAAAATTATAACACGGTTATAACCAAACAGTAGAAAATACGACCTCATGAAAGGTATCGACGCGAAGTCTCTAAATATTCGGTGAACCGGACATCTGGCTTTGTGCTTAGCAGGTCGACTAACGACGTTTCTTGTAAATTGTGCGTCTGATCTTAAAAAGCGATTTTCTGATTTGAGACCGATTTAAAGCAGAAATAAACAATAGAGTGTTATTAGGGCAACGCACAGGTGTGTGTGGTATATCCTAGTGAAACGCAAAATGTTATACTACACTATGTGTACGATTTGAACTAACATATTATAGAGTTGGGTCACTACATTTCGAAAACATTTATATGAGCAGAACTCTCCCGGGCCGGAGACGCGTTTACACCGAAGCATTATGCACGACCGCTCAATCCACGCCTACCGACGGAGACGCTCGGGAGCACGATATTTCACGCCGATTCTCTATTAGCTGTTGATGCGAGTGTTGCCTATCAAATAGAAAAATCGGCAAAGTTTCATGCATCCAAAGCCCCAATAGTTTAAAAAATGCAAATATGCAAATTGACCAAAATATATATCTTAAGTTTGTTGACAAAATGCCAAACTAGTCATAATTGGGACATAGTATACAAAAACCTCTGCTCAAAAGCTAGAAAAATCGAAAAAATTGAATCATAACGCAGGTAGCAGTTTTGACCAAATACAGCAGGAAGTCCCTTCGTGGCTATGAGAGGCAGGTGGTGCAGAATATGGCCGCTTTATGTCAAAACACAGATTGCACTACTATACCTGTAACATCAACAAATCACTTGCTTAATAAACGACGCATAACGAAAAAATTCGCGTTTATCAGATGCGCTGGTGGGGACATGTATATAGGCGGCATCGATCTCATCCACTTCGTTGTGCAGCTCGGTTACAGGCTAGTCGCCTACGATCATGCAAGGCCAAGTTTTACTTGGTGGGATAGCATCCATCAGACTATTGAACGATATGGAGACCTATCCTACGATCAATGGAAAGAGTTAGCATCAAACAAGGATTTTTTTTGAAAAAGCTGGATACTATTAACGATATTAACGAGTCGGATATCAGCGACCACGGTAACTTCAACTTTTTAAAGATAAATAAGCCAAGCTTTCACTTTTCCTTTTTCAAAAAATTTCTCTAATGAGATTTGACTGTTACGACTGGCCGGATATCCTTGTGCGTTATGAGGGATAAATTGAATAAAATTCGGTTGAAGGGCTTTCCACATGAGAGAAGACTATAGCACCAAACTTATGTTTATGTTTAACTTGTTTCAACAATCGCTCAACAGCAAATGTCTTCAATAGCAAATGTCTGTAGTTTGGAATAAGGTCCCCTGTTCCAATCTGAAAGCTAGTCGTATCTGGTAAGCTTATTCGGCAGATTAAATTCTGTCCGAAATATCCAGCCATGAAAACACAACGATAAGAAAAGAAAGAAAGGCAAGATCGTTTCGTAATCAGCTAATAATATCCAACCTTGTGCGTCCGCTCAGCTCAGCATCCGCGAGCGAGCGATTCGGCGGTTACATGAATAGGTACGTTCTAATTTGCTTCGTGTGAGAAATCTTCAAATAGGCTTTGCAATCCGTAGTCTGGTTTGACATTAGTGCTGTACACTAAGGTCGTTTTTTACGCGGGGGATGCCTTCCAAATTTGTATGGGCCCGCGTAAAAAACGACTTTTTTGAGTTGCAAATATAACAAAGAATCCGTCCTAAAACGTTAAAACATCGTTTGAATATGATAGTGGCCAATCTAGAGCCCAAAATTCAATATTTTAAAATTTGAGTATTTACACCAAAAATTGTGATTTTTTTTTTTAAACTGGGATATGATCACTCGTGGCCTAAAACGGAAAACGTGATTGAAATGAGGTCGATATCTTGTGCCGTTTTTGAGTAATGGAGGAAAGCAACCCGCGTAAAAAAAACCGCGTAAAAAGCAACCTTACTGTACTCTGTCTACTCCTTTTGGCAACGAGACGAAGCGATCCGTCTGCTGGTTCAGATTGACCTTAAAATGAGTCTACATCCTCCAAGAAATCGAGGTGCTCTCCTCTGATGACAATGTAGTACATAAAACCTGCTGAGGCTTCCATAAGCAAAACCATAATTTTCTCTTGTTGACTGTCGTTTTGTTTTGGGCCCCACATAACAAGGCAGAGACTCACCCAGAGCTGGTCTGCAAATAGTGGAGTACACTGCCGATCTGCTACTATACATTGCATTTGCAATTTATTTGATTTTTATTCCAAATTAACAATGTGTCAAAAAAAGTCAATGGAAAGACGGTGCTCACGGCTGCCTGTCGAAGATACACAAACAACGATTAATTGAATTTCATAAGATATGAACTCGACACAGTTATCAATTTTAAGCAAAGCTACTCTTTAAGTCGATGTCGGACTCACTGTTAAATTTCACCATGGGTATTGTTCAATCTTCACATTATAGTCACAAAAAATAAGAGAAACTTTAAAACGGGATCCAAAAATTAATTATCGCATTGGTTTTTCGCACATTTTTGTTTTGTTTACCGCTATAATGCATACCTCTGACGTTCGTAGGAGTAGAAATCACACAGAGCGGCAAACAGCCAGGGATGCCACATATACATATTTATCCTTAAAATACAGATTTTTGGACATTTCACATACAGATTAAAGATTTTCGCAAGAATATATTGATTCCTGTACATTTTTCACAAAAACTGCAGATCTTATACAAACTTCTATGTTCAAATATGTAAAACATTTTTAAAGTATAAAATATATATTTAAATGTGACATCCCAGTGAACCACATATGCTACCAAAACAAAGTAACCCCAGGGTCAGTGATGTATGTGTGAGTTCTTCGATAGTATAAAGAATAAACCAGTGTACTAAAGATTTGGACTAAAACAAGTGTTGCCAGAAAGTTAAACGGATCGATGAAAGATAGGTATTTAGAGAATTAGCAAAAAACTTTTTTGTTTATGAGTTATGACCAGAGATGCCAGATATACAGACAAATCTGTATTATACAGACTTTCTGTGTTGCGATACAGACACGCATAAGCCTACAGATTTTATACAGACATTTAGTATAATACAGATATTACACAGATATCTGATATTCTACATAATGGTTTTACCAGTATACACAAAAAAACGAACACAAAAACCAAAAGTCACTGTAGCCGTTGCTGGAAAAAGTGATCTAGGAACTGAACACTTTGCTGAACATATTAATCTTGCGTTTTTGAGAGTGAAATCATGACAACGGGAATCGAGTCAGGCTATCGGGGTTTTTATCGGCCCCGTGGGCACTAATCTGCCTGTTTCGCCCCCAGTAACAAACAGCTGATTGTCTCGATCGATTGCCATGCAGGTTATATTGGTGAAAAGACCGTTTGTTCTATTCGGACGTTGAAGAATTGCTTAAAATGTCCCAAACCTTGAAGGTACTATTTTTATAACCGCGAGACTTCTGCCATCATGTATCAGTTTAGCTACATTACGACGAACGACGATTTTTATCACGGGAAAGACTCTTACTTCTATGTGTTACTTAGATTTAAAAGATAAATTAGTTATCGATTAATCGACCAACTATGATAGACTCGAAAAAGAACAATCAAAACAAGCAATAAAACAAAACAATCTGACAGGTCGACAAATAATTAGGTATCAATGTATCGGTAACTTTTTTTCGCAGCGGTATACAGACTTATACAGACATTTTTATGGATTATACAGACTTGCCAAAAAAAAGTCTGGCATCTCTGGTTATGACAATGTTCCACTGTACTCACCTGGATTCCATGTGGTTATTAATTACTTACAATCTCAAATATTCGTTACCTTGTACTTGACACAGTCAGATTTATCTCTCAGACAGCAGCAGTATCTCCAATGTATACCAGTGATGTACTGGAGCGTTGCTCGTTGCATGCAGCAGTAAGACATACCCTACTCATTTGCAATCATGCCCCGCAGCACCAACACAAATGCTGCTTAGCGGAGCCCCTTGTTTTGCACTCACTAACACAAGATGTATCTGGATACATCAAAGCACCGACACCACAGCAGCAGCAAAAAATTCGCCTGACGCTCACACGACCATCTGTATACAAAATGGATTCCACTGGAAATGATGATGATACTTCAAAAATCACAAATTGAAGCACCTTGGTCACCCGAAGCTCAGAACCACCGATACCATGATGAAAATCACGTCCACCAGAGACAGACCTACTACATTCCGGTATTTTAGGGGCAGTACAAAACTACAAAATTAAGCGAAGATCACGCACGACAAAAAAGGTATTCAGTAATACTATACAGTGGTGCCAGTCCCCCTTGAGAATAGTTTTTGAGTAATTTATAAAAAGTCTGCCTATTATTACCATGCTACAAAACTGAATTTGTTGATAAAATGAGGACAAATGCTAGAATATGAAAAATAAATCGAGACACCCAAATTGGACTTTTAATCAGGACGGATGGTATCCCTATAATTATGCTTTTTAACATACCATTTCACCATAATTAAACACACCATGGTATAAGTTTTACAGATGTCTCCAACCTAGGTACTGAATTAATAAGGTAATGTAGTTACAGCATGTTGGCTGTGTGGCAATTCAAAGCATCGCCTGTGGAGGTATTAAACTACAATTTCGTTGTATACAGTTTCCTGATTTTTGTTTTTAAAAAGTTAAATGATGCTATAGTTAGCGTCATCACTTGAGTAACTGTAATTTTAATGTTTTTTTGGCTCTAACACGAACAAATGATACTATAGGTCACAAACATAGCTTTCCAATGCCTTCGATGATTAAATGTTTCCGATACTCTTTTCACGTAGCACCATCAAAAAGTGAATTATTCTGTAAACAATCAGAAAAATGAATTGTTATGATTGCTGCAATCAATCTTATTCAAATTACCCGATTATCAGCAAATTCACTCCAAACACTGCCCCAATTACTAGTAAATAAAGCGAAGGAGCACGGTCAATGGTATAATTATAGAGATAGGTGAGAGAAAAGAGCGATAATATTGGCATTACAGCTTTCATGCAAAAATCAATTGCGTATGTTTTTCCTACATCTTCTTTTGGCAGTATAGCGGAAAGAATAGACCTAACCGCAGCTCCATCGGTTCCTTTCAGTGGTGTCAGAATGGTTAAATATAATTGCCAATCCTGCCATGATAGACCTTTGATTAAATAATCAATTATGTGATTAATGGTCGATATTGTGAGGAGAGCAACATCTGATACTTTGAACATTTTTTTCAAAACTGCAATTCCAAACATATTTCCTAACATTATTGTTGCAAATTCAGCGGCCAACCATAGTCTGTATGAGTTCGTATTCCATTGAAACTCATATCGTGTGTATAAGAAAAATAAAACTCGCCCCGCAGAGGCGAATTCCACAAGCCCTCCGAGCACGATTAAAAGCCAAGTAATAGAGCGTTCAAAGTGTGGTCTCGTTTTTGTAACAGTTGTCATTATCCTGCAGATTAAAGTTATGTTAAAAATTGCTTTTAGTTTATCAATATATGAAAAAGTTTGATCGACGGTGGTGCTTTCTTCTAATGCTGCAGTGAGGTAAATAATACTAATCAGAGCTGTTAACGCTGATACGATGAATAATACAGAGAGCGATGTAAATTCACTAAGATATCTGCTTACTAGCAATCCACACAATACTCCAAGCATTGTGCACCCATGCAACACTCCCATTCGAACTGTTCGGTTGTGCTGATTTGTAATATCATGTATGTAACTGTAAACTCCGACGTTAAAAACGGAACAGCCTCCTAGGAACGCCACAGGAATATGTGCCACAACATAAAACCATGGACTAACGATATAATATGAAGACAAATAACTAATAAAAGCAACCAGTAAATTAGTAAACAGATATCCTAGAAAACATGATTCTTATTGTTTGACCTTCCTTTACGTACACTATAAATTACCGAACAAAGCAGAGACTATTATTCCCTTTCGACCGAACTGGTCCGACCAGGGAGCGAGCAATAATGCTGCTAGAGCAGGTATTACCGATGAAAGAATTACTATGGTCATTGAAACCTGAGATGCATATGGTTGGACAATTTCCTCCAAGTACATGTTTATATCCTCTGCTTGCATACTAGAACATGTTTTTGTACCAAACGTTACCGCACATGACTGATAAATGATTTGGTTCATCAGTTGGAGTTCTGAAATAGAAACGCTGTTCAACGGTTATTATGAACAATACTTTTTAACTAACCTGAAAGACTCCATCCAAATGTATGTAGCAATACTACTGGTTCGATAGACACATTTTTGAACAACATAAAAAAACTTCTTCTTGCATTAGTAGTGTTGGATAAAAGCGGATAGTTTTCGTTACTTTTACGATTTCTTTTCATTTTAAGGCACACTTCACTGTCTCGTTGTTCAAATTGAACTAAATAATCAGCTTACTAGGTCGTCCGAAATAAACTACCTATTTATAAACGTGATTGTTCCTGACACACGGAGAGAATCGTAACGATTTTTTGCAATGAAAATTTCATTTATTCAATGCTTCGAGTGTGCTTCCTGAAAGAAAAAAATAAAGCAATGAATTTGTGGAATTGTACCCACCACTGGTTACAGCATTAGTTCCTGGTAAAATCAACGCGAAGTTTACTTTTCAAATTTTGGAATACAATAACATTGATTCCATAATGGAGGAAGAGGGTATTAATGAGTAGATTAATACTTATCGAGGAGGCACGTATTTCCAGTAACTATATGTGAAATCTGGTGATACAAATTTATTGAAACCTCGAGACATCTCACGGTACGCGGAACATTTTAGATGAACGCGGGACATTTCGCAGGATGCATTTCTAAAAGGGACATTTTGTTTAAAAGCGGGATTGTCCCGCGAAAGACGGAACGTCTGGTTACTTTACATTCTGTTTATTATACGCAGCCAATTGTTAAATGTACACTAAAATTGCAAGGTAAGCGATACGGTCCCACTAACACTGACAGTTTCTCCTAAGCAGAGACTCGAACCTACGACCACGATGAAGGTAAATGAAATTGTTCTATTTCAATCAATTCAATTATGTTTACATAAATTCGATTATATTTTCAACTTAAATGTGAAAAGTGACTTAAATGTGACTGAATTAGTCACGTAAACTGCAGAAAACATGTCTCCGTAAACTACTGCCAAAGTTGTTCGATCCCCTGAATTGGAATGGAGTATCTTGAATGCACTTTTCTTGTTCCTTAGGGGCCGTTCCTAAACCACGTGGTCATAAAGAGGGGGACGGTGGGGGGATGGGATTGTCAAAAGACCACGAAAGACCACACACCATATCGATTTGGAAATGACTGAACCGATCGGCGTGCAAATTTGTATGTAGGGATTTTTTAGGGTCGGAGAAGGTTCTTATGATAGATTGAGACTCCTCCCTTCTCTTGAATGGAAGGCTCTCATACAAATAAAGCACAAATTTCTGCAGGACTCGCGAGCTAGTGAGCAAATGGAACCAAATTTGACATGTGGAGCAATAAATATTTCTGTAGGGGTCCTAAACCCTTTCCTATTCTGGAAGGGGAGCTTATATACAAATGGAGCACAAACTTCTACATAACTCAAGCACTAATCAGGCAAATGGAACCAAATTTGGAAAGTAAGCATTTTAGAGCCCAAGAAACGTTTCAATGATGGTTTGACACCCTTACCGATTTGAGAGAGAAGGTGATCCTGCACAAATGAAACACATATTTCAACCAGCTTTTTCAGGAAACAGCTTCGAGATGATTCACAGAAACCTAAAATAGACCCCGGACATCGTTTTATAATTCTAGTTCCTGGAAAGCAGTCCAAAACGGCCGAATTGGGTATTTCTGATACCCAGAGGTCAGAAGTTGACCCCACACCTCATTTTGATGTTTAAGATAACGACTTTTGTTTTCCGGGAAACGGCTCAAAATGACCGAATACCATTCAGTATCTGTATTTTCGAAATTAGAATGATGTGCAGAGGCCAAAAATCGGCCCCACATTCCATTTTGAATTGATGGTTACATTCGCTCTCTGGAAAACAGCACACAAAACAATATTAAATACATATATATATATAAATATATATATATATATATATATATATATATATATATATATATATATATATATATATATATATATATATATATATATATATATATATATATATATATATATATATATATATATATATCTCCGCAGAAGCGATATGCCTGAACCCTGAACAGGTATGTTCTAAACTTTATCCAGAACGGATTCAAAAGTAAAAATAAGCTTACACCTTACACTACACTATTTACTTCCGACATTGAGCAGCGGTATGCTGTTCTTATGCGTCACGCAAAACCGTATTAACTCCTTGCGCACTCTTATATCTTTTGGTAATTTATATAAGTGATTATCCAAGTCGGATCTCTTACTACACCCGTATTTGTACGCTTTGTACTTTATTTTGAATGCTCACTTGAAAATGTTCTAGATTATAACGGTTGACATCATATAAAACATAAATCAAAACAACGAAACATGTTGTTCAGCAACACTGCCAGCAAGCCTGATGATAAATTTTAACGCACTCGGGGTTTTCAATTTCAACCAATCAGCGAGTGGTTCCCAAAGTGGATGCAAATCTATACCCAGTTGTCTCCCCTTAGGTAAATATCACCGTTTGTTGCGCCCACCTTAGCCACAGCACAGACAGACGTCCAAGCAAGAATAACATTGATCGAAAATTCTGTGTAAATTTTCAAAGAGAATTGCGTTATAAATCACTTGTACACTAGCGCCGCCTGGTGACCTAATCGCTACAATACATTTTTTTCGCTTGTGTACGAGACTGGCGTCACTGGTAACGCTATCTGGTTACGAATTGCTACTACAAAATACTTTACACAAGTTTGGAACTCAGCTTGGACGTCTGCCTGCGGCCAAAGTGTTCACTTACTCATTGCCCGGTATCGAGCAGCGAGAAGGGACCCACACTAAGGTAATCTGGAATGAATTTTCGGATAAAGCACTCAGATGTTCCCCAGGAAATACGGAGAGTGACATCGGACATCGGAGAACCTCAATGGAACTGAGACTGTCCGTAAAGATGAAATAATGGTCCGTGGGTATTTTTTCGATAATCTCCAAGGTATACTGAATTGCAGCCAATTCTGCGACGTAAATAGTAGCAACTTGTAGGAGACGCCAAAATTATTGTTGAAGATACCGAAGCCATTGAATAGTGATCCGTCAGTATAAAACGCATTGTCGCAGTTGATGTTTTTATATTTGTTAAAAAATATTTTAGGGATCTGCTGCACGCGTAAGTGATTCGGGATTCCACGAGTTTCTTCCATCATGGATGTATAGAAAAACACAGTAGAAACAGAAGAATCCAGTTGACACGATTGGAGGTGTATGAGAAAGGATTTATACTTTGAGACATGTGATTGAAAAACACAGTCATAAAACAGAATTAAGTTCAATTAGCCTATCGAAATTTTCAATTATCAAAGGGTTCAAAACCTCACATTTGATGAAAATACGAGTAGTCAAATCCCAAAAGCGGTCGTTTTAATGGGAGAACGCCCGCCAGAACTTTCAAACTCACCGTATGGGTCGAATGCATGCAACCTAAGGCAATACGCAAAAAACGATACTGCAATCGTTCCAGCTTGATTAAATGGGTGTTTGCAGCGGAGCGGAAGCAGAAACACCCGTACTCAAGCACCGACGATTTCGTTGTTTGGTAAAGCCGTATAAGGTCTCCTGGGTGGGCGCCCCACCATTATCAAGTAATTGTCCGGAGAAAATTCACTCTCTGTTGACAGTTTTTCATCAGATACCGAACGTGTCATCCCAGGTGCTTTTCGAATCGAACCAGACACCAAGATATTTATATACCAAAACCTGAGAAATCGTTTCACCCGTTAACTGTAAGTGGAGCTGAGCAGGCTCCCGCTTCCTAGAGAAAAACTACTATCTCAGTCTTCTCCGGAGAGAATTCGATACACAAGCAGACAAATTGTCCAAGGTATCTTGAAATGGTGCTTGCAAATCGGCAGCTTTGGCTCCTGTAACAAAGACCACGCTGTCGTCTGTAAGTTGTCTTATCGCGCATAGATTTGCCAGACATTCGTCAATGTCATTCACATAAAAATTGTAAAGAAGGGGGCTTAAGCATGAGCCCTAGGGAAGACCCTTGTAGCTAATATGAAAAGTTGCCAAATCGCCTTGCCTAAAATGCATATGCTTTTCGGACAACAAATTATGCAGAAAAATGTTTAAAATTGGAGAAAATCCTTGTCGGTGAAGTTTACCCGAATGAATGTCAATAGAAACGGAATCAAAAGCCTTCTTAATATCCATGAACACCGATGCTATTTGTTCTTTGCGAGCATACGCCAGCTGAATATCTGTAGAAAGCAACGCAAGACAATCATTCGTTCCTTTGGCACGGCGAAAGCCAAATTGAGTATCTGATAGTAGACCATTGATTCGACCCAATGGTCTAAACGCCGGATTATCATCTTTTTCTTTTGCAATCGGCCTATAAGAGTTGTAATCAGAAGCTGATTTTCCCGGTTTTTGGATGGCGATCACTTTCACTTGCCTCCAATCCTGAGGTACAATATTTTGCTCCAGGAACTTATTCAATAAATACAATAATCGCCTCCTGGGAGTGCCGGGTAGATTCTTCAGCAAGTTGAATTTAATTCTATCTAATCCAGACGCGTTATTGTTGCAGGACAGAAGGGCAACTGAAAGCTCTGCCATCGTAAAAGGTGATTCTATCGCGTCGAACAGAGTCCGGACATACTTTCCTGGCAAAATCAAATATCCACCGACTTGAAGACTCTTCGCTTTCGTGGACCATTATACGATTTCGCATTCTTCGGGCTGTGCTCCGGGGAGCGCTCATGGCTGTCTCTCTCGACGTTTCGTTTACGAACCGACACCAATAACCGCGTTTTTTTTTTTGCTCGGACTAAGCTTTTAAACTTGGTCTCAAGCTCTAAATACCGCTCAAAGTCATCGGGTTTACCTTTCTCTCAAAAAAGGCCTAAAACGCGTCAGATTTTTCCGTCTAGACATCGGAACATTCTTTGTCCCTCCACGGAATGGAAGGCCGTTCTTTGATAGTCACGCCGGGATATTGCTATGTTTGGATTTGCAACGCGGCGTCGAGAATCAAACCCGCGAAGAAGTTATATAGAATCTTTCATCTCAACCGATGAATTAGCCATCGAAGGATACGATCGCTGCAAGGAGCGGCCATTTAGCAATCAACTGCTTCCAAAACGTTTTAACTGTTGGTAGAAATGCCAGCAAAAGACTTTTAAGAGGATCAGTTATGTTGAAATTTTCGAAAATCCAGTCCACAATATCTGAAAAATTCAGCAGTCCAGATTCTGGCTGAATCTTGGATGAAAAAGAAGGAACAGTTAGGTTTTTTGATGTTCCTGGAAGTGCCGGAAATTCTTTACTTGAATTTAATCTTGCCAATCCCGGAAGAGTTTGCTTCGGATTTTCTACATCCCTTTTTTGTTTCTTAGTTTCAGCCACTTCAGATGGAGACTTTCTCTGTCCCTTCCTAGAAAGTCTAGGGAAAGAGAGGTTTTTCTCTTCCTAGACTCCCCGGGTTCAATAAAAGAAGGTTCCCCAACTGAATCGTCAGAATCAGACTTATCGGATGACAAGACCTTAAAGAGATTCGGGGAAACCAGTTTGGTGGCTGCGGTCTCTTTGAGCATTTCTGCGAAAGTGCGCTTAGAGCGCTCTTTCAGAGACCGCTTGATCTTCTCTTGGCGCTGTTTGTACGCGGGACATTCAGACAGCTCACGCGGAGTCTGCCCACAATAGAGGCACTTTGCAGCATCCTTATCACAGGCGTTCTCCACATGTTGCTCTCCGCACTTGCCACAACGTGCATTATTGCCACAGTGGGAGGCCGTATGGCCCAACTGTTTCCACTTGAGGCAATTCATTACCCGCGGTACATACAAGCGCACGGGTAGACGCACCTTGTCTATGAGCACATAGCTCGGCAGAGCAGACCCGGCGAAAGTCACGCGTAAATAGTCTGATGGGGTGTAAGTTTTTACACTCTTGTCGACCGGAAAAACACAACCCCAATACCAGCTTTGCCCTCCGGATACTGCTTCAGCCGATGGGTGGATTCCTGCTGGGCTCCATGTTTCACCCTTGGAACTTTGTATCCGGGAGGGCTAGGCGGTGGAACGAGTGGGTTTCCATCCCCGCATTCGGTCATGCCACCATCTTCGTCCATGTTGGACACGAGAGCCACACACACACACAAAATGCCAATCAGCAAATAATATTGTAGAAAAAAAAACAAGGAAAAAAACTACTTAGCTCTTAAAGCTGCTCTTCTCCACAATCAGCGCACGGGCGATCTCCAGTCTCCAATCTCCAGTCCTTCACAACAAGCGTCTGGTAGCAAAAGACGATGATGCGTTCCTTTATCTTCAATAGACGACGGCAACGAACAGCAGTGCACACGCGACACAATACACGGTGACCTTGAAGGCGGATTACTGGTCGGCACTATCGAGATCGAATAAAAATTGCGACCGAACACGACGAGAGCTGAACTCGGAATGTACCTTGAATCGTTCGTATAAATCGAATTCACAGTTCTGTACAAACGTCACTATGCTTTGTAGTGAATGTTCATGATACACATCATGATTTCAGTTATTCATGCTCTTTAAAGCTGGTCGTACGTTTAAACGTGGTTGATTGGAAATTCAAATATCAGGACATTGTTTCTTGCAAATTTCAGAATTATTAAACCGATTACCGTATATTATGTTAAACACCGACCGCGCAACTAAATATCTCTCTCAGTTCCTGACGAGCATCGTGCATCATACCTTTATTGCTCTTAATTGCATCGATGATAAGGAAATTGATTAACTGGGTATACTGATCAATCCCACTTATTTAATATTATTGAATACTTGCACGGTCAAACTCAATTCGTCTTCGTATTCAATAATAAGGATGTATGCACATCACGAATGACAAATTTTTTGAATCATCACCAGCAATTTGAAAATCGTAGAGGCATATGCAAATATTTCCGATTAAATCCGTGGAATGATTGATCATTAATTTTTCTAAGGTACGTGATTATATTTTTAAACGTTTTTTGATATCAAATGCAAGTTTTTATTATATAGGTATCAGGGATGGTATTCTACGGGATTTTTCGGGACTCGTAAGTAATCTACGTAGAAAACTGTATTCTACGTTTTCTACCGTAGAAAACCTCTTGCAAGTAGAAAACTCTCAAACACTCGAAAATTCACAGTATTACCCCGTTCATATTACACCGCATATCACCTGATATCAGGCGATTCGTGCTATCGAGGCCATATCACCATCCATATTACCTGATCCTTAAGGTCCTAAAGATATACCGGTTTTTATATATCATTCAAAAAAGCCGCGTTTTCTGAGCAAAACGTTTTTTAAAAAAACGTTTATCGTTTTCCTTCGATTTTTAAATGAATAATAAAAAAACTGCTCGAAAGGTCTAAGATGACGTTTCGCCCATGTACGGTATATGAGAGAACTGTCATTTTAGGCATTTCGAGCAGATTTTTATCCTTCATTTAAAAATCAAAGGAAAATGCTAAACATTTTCTAAAAATCACGTTCTGCTCAGAAAATTGCACTCTTCCAGCTGATATATAAAAATCAGAAAACCGTTATAAACTTTAGGACCCCATTAACGTTGCATGCGGAAGAGACGGAGAGGAATATTTTTGCTTTTGTCACCCCTAGGGATACCATCCGTCCTGATTAAGCAGGACATGTCCTGATTTTGAAATCCTATTTGGACGTCCTGATTTATTTTTTATATTCTAGCATTTGTCCTGATTTTTATAAAATATGCAATTACCTGTAATCACCAAGCTCATATTGCAAGGCACAAGTCGGTAAGTTTTTAACAGAAAAGTGAATGTTGCCTGAGATTAGGAATTGTTGGAGATTGCCCAGTTTTTTTTTTAATTTCTGGTTGCCATTTCGAATTCGTCGCTGGTAAAAATAAAAACAAAAGGATATTTTTCTCCGATAAAATTCTAAAAGTATCATTTTATGAGGTAAAATTGTAAAATTTGAAGTGATGACCGTTTTGCGGGCTAAAGAAAATAAAGGGACCTATAACAGTCAACGAGGTGAGCAGCGACTTACTCGCCTGACCAACTTAGATATAACAGATGGTGAGTCTGCTGGATCTCGGACGAGTAGCTCGTCTGCGAAACTGCTCCACTCAGCTGTCACCAGCCAAGTTTCACTCGCGTTTCCTAACACAACATTTTGCTCGTCAGTGACTCTAGGCGAGGCAAATTGCTTGCCTCGTTTTCTTTAATCGGTCCCAAAATCTGAAAAAATCTGCATTATTTTTGAAATATCTGGGAGAATAGATATTAAACCTGTCTATCTTGATACATGTTCAATAATGTGGATAATTCAGATAAATCTCGGTACCTTACTACACAACGCTTAGTGCGTAAATTATTTCTTTAATCAAGCCCGAGTAAAGTGAATAGTGTTAAACATCTGACAATTTTTGTATTTAATTTTAAACAGTTTACATGTGCTGAATTCTTTGGAACCATACAAATTCCTGAAAATTCAAAGTTGCTTGATAAAATTGGATCGTTCGAGATACGTGTTAAAAAAATTAACAACCAAATCGCATTTTGAAGTGCAAATCACATACCACCAGTTTAATTTTAAAATAATTTAGATCAAATTTGTGCCGAAAAAATAGATGTCCTGATTTGTACCTCTGACCAGATGGTATCCCTAGTCATCCCGCACATTTTGACAATTGGGTTGTTAAGCTATTCACGGATTTCTGATTTTTATATATCAGCTAAAAGAGTGTAAAGTCTGAGCAGAACGTGATTTAAAAAAAATGTTATCATTGTCCTTCGATTTTTGAATGAAGATTAAAAAATAAATCTAAATCGCTATCATGACAGTTCGCCTATATACCAACTGTCATTATAGCGATTTCGAGTAGATTTCGAGCAGTTTTATTTCATGATTTAAAAATCAAAGAATAACGATAGAAAATTTTTGAAAATCACGTTTTGCTTAGAAAATGCAGCTCTTTCAGATGATACAAAAAACTGATATAAACTACCCGTCATAAGTTTGGAATCGCTTCACTGAGTATTGCAACACCCAGTTTGAATATTGCAACACTTCCAGAAAAGTTTAGCTTCACCTGGAATCTGCTGATATCTCGTGTTTTTTGACAACCTAGAAAGTTGCGGTTTTCAGCAAACTTGTTCAAATGGTCAAAGGCTACTGTATGGTAGCCAATTCAGTGTGAAATTTTACCGCTATGTGGCGCTAGTGGGTACACAATGTGTCGAATTTTGAACTTAACTAATATCACGATTCCGACCTGCTAGAAAGTTGCGGGGTTCAGCAAACTTGTTCAGGAAGCTAAAGGCTTCTATATGTTAAACAATTTAATACTGAATTACCCGGTTATGCGGCGTTAGGGTGCATGCAGTTTTTCGTATTTAGACTTCAACTTATCGTGTGATCATTACTACCCACAAAGTTGCGGTGTTCGGCTTGTGCCACCAGTTCTGGTCAAGCATATTGAAATACAGTATAACGCCGCATGTGTGTTCCAAACTATTCCATCGAGTTTATTTTCATTACAATACAGTGTAATACGAAATGCTCTCTGTGGTGCTCAAATCCTTCAACATCGGATTAGAGGCATGTCTACTGCAACTGTTTGCAACCGAGGTAATCAATTTAGTCGCGATATCGTCAATTTACCCCATTAAAAACGGGTTGTGAATGTTGGTGATCAAACTGTCAACATACCAACACAGTCGCATGCTACATGTTGTAACCTCCTGAAATGAAAGCATTTCTTTCTAATAAACACACACACAAGCTTACGTATTGTGTGAAGTGATCAAACTGTCAACACTCAAATTGGTTAAACTTCGTCATTTGTAAACAATCAGTGCTTCTAGAATCGCGTAAATAAAAAGTGTTACTGTGTTACTGAATATCGCAACTATCTAAACAGAGTTTAAGATATAGTAAGTTGAAAACACTAAAAGCTTTATGCACACTAGCAGCACATTGAAGAAAAATTCCGAACTAAACTGTTAGCCAACCAGAAACTCTTGATCTTTTGAGTAACTTTGCTGAATATCGCAACTCTCTAAATGATGGAATTATTGAGCTAAACTGAATTCGAAACGCTCAAAACTACATACACACTTGCTGAATACCGCACTATACTGTCTGCCAATTACAAGCCCTTGACCTCCTGAGCAACTTTGCTGAAGACCACAAATATCAAGGTTTCTAGAATCGAAAGATAGAGTTACATAAATCTGCCCATTTTAAGCAATGCTGAATTTTCGGGGTGTTGCAATATTCAAACTGGGTGTTGCAATACTCAGTAAAGCGATTCCAAACTTATGACGGGTAGTGTAGCTAAACAACCCAATTGCATATGAGAGTTCGCGTTGGTGCGAGCTAACCAGTGATGGCATGAACTCGTGCAAAGTTGAGCTGAGTAACACTTTTCCAGATTTGAATCCAACTTGAATCTGCTTCCTCTCGATAGTTTGAAGTTTTTTTTGCACCGCACACTCTGATCGATTGAGTTCAAACGCATGCAGTGCACGTTGTATCCAACGATGCAGGCGATGATGTGACGCGATGAGTTTTGTTTTTAGATCGAATTTATGCTTTCAAAGGACAATGCAACAAACTGTTGCAGCAGACGCGGCGCGAATTTCATCGCAATTCGATTTTTATGCAATTGTTGTTGTGCAGGATTCAAACTCAAATCTAACTCAAGTGTAATGCACTGTTAGTAGGGTTTACGTGCAAACCGAAAATAAATGTGCAAGCAAGTTTTAAAACACACTTAGATACGAGTGCAAAATCACACTGCCTACTCTGGAGCTAACTAACTGACATCTCTATCCTAATTGCATTGCTCTTGTTGTCTTGTTTTTGTTTTGACTTGTATTTGTTTTCTTCTCTTTTCAATTACCAAACCAAATATCAAACCATATCATCTCAGCGTAGTGTGAACACTCGAGGTGATCCGATATCATCTCGCGATATCAGGTGATATGCGGCGTAGTCTGAACAAGGTATATGAGTCATAAAATGCAATTCGATGGGCTGATTAGGTTCATTACCGTAACGCAAGTAACGGGAGAATTATTATAACAAAATAAAAGAAACACGAAGAAGCAAGAAAGTATTTTTCCGGACTATTTTGTGATTATGGCGAAACAGGCAATGATAAAGAAACACAAAAAAGCAAACAAAGTTTTCACTCAATAATTTCCATCGTAATTCACGGTTCAACAACATATTTGTTGTCATCCAAAAATGCTAATGAAAGCAAAATCGCTTAATATACGTCACACACAAAATCAGTGCAACAGCAAAGGCATATCTAAGGCCTGATTTCTACTGAACTATGCTATCGCTGTCAAATCTCATATATTTAGAGCGTACCCAACATCTTAATGGTTCATGGTTCCCCTGGTATATATATATATATATATATATATATATATATATATATATATATATATATATATATATATATATATATATATATATATATATATATATATATATATATATATATATATATATATATATATATATATATATATATATATATATATATATATATATATATATATATATATATATATAAAAAGCCCACCAGAAATTGCATGCAACTTTAAACGGTTGCAGGAAGAATTCTTTACACCCTCGGGAAAAATAACTCTAAAATGAGTGAGATTCGACGCATTTTCGTAAAATATGGAACAACTCATAAACTGAGTAGCTCTGTAAATACGCATAATTGAGAAACAAGGCGTTTTAAAAACTGAGTAACAATCACTCACTTTTTGGGTACAGTATTCCTAAGTTTTGAGTTAAGTTATTACTCATTTTTTGGGTTCTGAATTGCTACTTAATTTAATTTACAAATTTATATAAAGTTTCGAAGATGAAATTGAACATACCTGGGTTTGTTGTTTGTACTGGCTAGAAAGCTCTAGAATATTTTGCAAACGGGAGGTATTTCTAATCCGAAAACTATGAAATACATCAAAAACGAATTCAATAGATGGAGAATAAACGCAACGATTTTAAATGTCAAATTCGTTCTCAATTCACACAAAATAATCATCACAATTAAAAATAAATAATATTTTTAAACTTAAATTTCGTTCATTCTTCATGTAATTCACCACAAAAATCTCTTTGCAGGTTTTCGTAGAATACTCGTTTTTGGTTAGGTATTCTACCAGAGGTATTCTACGTAGAAAACTCGTCGAAAACTACATGAGATTTTTTACATGACATCCCTGATAGGTATGCTTACTGATTAGAGTGGGATAAAAAATAAATGTGAACTCCAATGCACTCTTCGTGTTCTGGACGCATGGAGACTCTAAACATAAAATTGGAATAAGGAAAATAATATTGAAACATAGAATGACTGATTTGTTGAACCAACATAAAAACTCAATGTATACAAGAAGTTGATGCATACACATACATATTTACAGTACATGACGTTACATATAGATACATATTTTTTCGTTAGGCTATGCTTGCATTTTTTTTTACCGGTAGAAACAATTTGTAATCAATAATTATTACGTACATAAGTTACAAAAATGGAAGAAAAAATATTTTATAGATATTACAGTAAACTGAATGCTTCAAACAGACAATACTAGCTTTCCGTGCATTTTTTAATGATAACCCAAGCCTGCAACTGCTCAGCGCGAAATGGTAAACAGTAACTTTTGGAGATAATCAATACGACGATGTTTTTGGAATAGACTCAATATCATGTGATGAACTTCAGTCCTTACTGGTGGCATGACACAATTTATTTTTCAATATTTTTTTAAATACTTCTGTATTTCTCCTGTATCCTATAATTTTGTTGAAAAAGTACATGAGCAAGATCGCGCGAAATGACCTATGGTCGAATATCGACCATTTTTGATTTGAATGAAACTTTGCTCACGTATTTGGCTTAGCAAACTGAGCATTTTTCACAGATGGAGAAATTTTTTACACCCATGAGTTACATTCTAAAAGGGCGTATGCCTTTTGGCATAGGTTTTGTTCGAAGCATTGTAGCCCAGAAACCGTTGTTTGTATAGAAAAACTGTCTGAAAATGAGTTGTGGGGAATTAAAAATGCACCATACAAAAATATACACTGTACAAAAAAATTTTTTTTGACCAAAAAAATTAAAAATATACATTAAATTTCAATTTAAAAAAAAGAGATGAATTTTTTTTTATTTTTTTTTTAAGAAACTTGACGTTAATACGCAACTTTTAAAAAAAAAGTCCAGGATGGAGAAATAAAAAATATTTTTTTTATGGTAGATTAGTTTTTTTATGAAAATTCTAATTCAAACATTTTTCAAAATATTTGTATTCTGATGATTTTAAAAGATGCAGAAGGTCATTTTGAATCAAACAGCTTTTGATAGTTAACATTCTAAAGGCATCGGTTTTCGAGTTATTTTAAATTTAAGCTCAATAAATTATTAATATTTCGGAAAATACACGTTTTTTTTAATTTGTCCATAGTTCTCCAGCAAAAACCATACGTTCATTGGAATGCTTGATCAAAAATATACAATTGATTCTTTGACAACTAAACGATTGGATAAATAACTCAAGCGCTAAACCTTAGCCTACCTACACTTTCCCCCTTGCCGAATGTTTTATAAAAAAAAATGTTTGTCGTGCAACACTACCTACTTGTTTACTAATAATAACTGTTTGTAAAGTACGCAACTAATAACTACTGGGTTACCTATAAAATCTGTTTTCGTTTATAAATACGATTGCACTACTCCACAGGGCTGCCATTCGCACACTCATTGCGCTCAGTGTGTTAATTTTACGTCAAGGCACAACGAGAACGGTACCTACACATTTTGACAACCAACAGGGACATAGAGAAAGAGCAAAAACGAAAAGACTATGAAAGATATCACCAAGTGAGAAATATTTCAAGAGAAGGAGAACGGAACAACACTTTGTGCTGCTTTTTGTGACACATTGCGTGAGAACAAAGAGCTTTAGTTTAAGCAGCTTGCGTTGCGTTGCGGATAGAAAAAAATGTTTCATGAATTTTTAAGACATTTGGCATCAGAATTTTTTAATATTCAGAAATTCATGAACTACCGTGCATTTTTTCATTGGTCACAAAATAATGCTTTCGTGTTCCCGAAGTCAGATTAAGCTGAAGTTTAGTATGGGAACTTTTTTCGAAGACGAAACTATTGAACCCTACTTCTGAACGAATTTCGAAAACTCGATTTCTATTGCCACCCTATTGTTAATGTACGAGACATATTGCGGCTATCTCCGGGAAGAAACCATTTTTAGTTTTGAAACGAAACCCATTGAGCAGCACTGAAAATTAGCTTCGAAATTATTTCAGTAGGAGTCGAATGAAGTGCAAAAACCAAAAAAAAATATTAAAACTATAATCGTTCGTTTGTCAAATCCGATAATCATTGCCCCAAACAACACACAAAGTAAGACACAATGTGTGGTGTCGCACATTTTGGAAAATGCACAATGTGTACTCAGTCGCATTTTTTCGGTGCGAAAGAAATACAAAAGAGCGAATGGGGAGAAGAGAACACAAACGAAATATCAGGAGTGGCACGCACGATTTGATGGCAAATGTGTTGTGTACGAATTTGTGTGGTTCTGTCTGCACTGAGGTGAATTCCAGCCCTGCTACTCCAGATGTGTTAGTAACAGTTTGCATTTCGTGAAGATGAATAAAGTGAAAATGGAATACACCAAGCCCAAATGCTGTAAACCCTTTCCTGAGCATCGGTGCTCATCAAGCTTACGCAAATTAAACGAAAACGTTATTGCAAAATTAAAAATATTGAACAGTCAGGCTCATTTTAATACGTCTTTATCAATTTGTGATTCGTGTAGTTATTGGAATGATAGTCAAGCCACCTTTCATCCCTTCGTTGTTTACTATTCAGAATCTGGAACACTTAAGAATATCAGCTTCATCATAATATCGGAAGTACTCCATCATGATACTGTTGCGGTTCAGGTGTTCATTGCCAAATTAATAAGTTTTTTGAAAACAACAATAGAGTTGAAAAAAGCGATATTAAAGTCTGATGGAGCTGCCTCACAATATAAAAATAGAAAAAACTTTGCAAGTTCAAAACAAAACGAAAAACGTCGATGCAGAGTGGCATTTTTTGCGATTTCTCATGTTAAAGGCCCATGCGATGCAATTGGTGGCATATTAAAACGAATGGCAGAAAATGCAAGTTTAGCTAAAGAACATGAACATTCCATTACAAGTGCAAAAGAATTGTATGATTGGTCTAATCAGAAAAGTAATAAAAATTCATCAAAAATGTCATTTAGTTGGGTATCATATGAAAAATATGAACAAGGAGTAACAGAATGGAGCAATATTTTCAAAAAATCTTTAATAATAGCTGCCACACAAAAGTATTACTCTTTTGTTCCGATTTCAGAAAATAAGATACAAACGAAGCTGTTTTCAAAAGATGACGAATCATTTACTAATGATGTATATAGAATATAAGGTGAAACTAATTCTGTAAAGTATCTATGTCATAAAAAACTATGTTCCTAAGATAATAAAACTCGAAAATAAATATTTGATTCTTATATATATTTATATCACTTAGAACATTCAACTCTTTTCTTGAGAACCGTTCGCCCAATCGTTTTGTTGTCAAAAAATGAATTGTATATTTTTGATCAAGCATTCCAATGAATGTATGGTTGTTACTGGAGAACCATGGACAAATTAGGAAAAATCACAAGAAGGTTGTATGCAAAGCCACGACCGCAAGGTTGAAGTAGAATACTTTTACAAGAAAGATAACCTGGCTGCTTGCGTGTCAGTCATTTTTTCTAGTAAATAAACGTTGACCGTTCATTGGCAGTATTGTAATTTCTTTTTGTCTGATATTTTGAATGAAGTTCATTGGATATTTTTAAAATTTTGTGCAAATGAGAAGTTGAAGTGCTGCCGAATTGTAATATACACATTTAATACGACATCATTAAACGGGAACGGAACGGTTATGCAGAACGCGAATGCCGGCGCGATGCGATTCGCCTTACCGTGGTGAAATGTACAGCTCCTTTTAAGGCGAAGTAGAGCTATACATTTCAACAGATTTCGTCTTGCCGAATCGCATCGCGCCGTTATTTGCGTTCTGCATGACCGTAGCCAAACACTAAGCGACGCAAACACGTAATAATAGTCAGAGTATGCATGTAGATGAAGATATTTAACTTTGGATTATAGCGCAAAACGAGAAAATATTAACTCTTCAAATAATCATTTGTGTTCTTCAAATTTCAGTTGTCCGATTTAATATCCGTTGAAATGTTTGTTTATTATCTGATGAAGCTCTTATATAGGCCAAAAGATGCATTCCCTATTTACCAATTTAAAATTTAAATTGCTAATAAAACGGTTAGTTTTCGATGGATTTCCTTCGTTTTTGCAGTAATCGATTAGAAAATCTTCTAAGATTCCTAACAAATGCATGAAATTGCAATTTAATTATTAGAACTGTTGTACTATTGAAAATTCTTAAGCCTTGTCAAAACACAAAATTCGACCTCTGATTGGTCGTTATACGGTTGCTTTCCCAAGCACGGTCGACAGAGTAATGGACCTAGTAAATTGGGAATGCATTATTTGGCCTATATAAGAGCCTTCATCAGATATTAAACAGACATTTCATCGGATATTAAATTGAACTGAAATTTGAAGAATACAAATGAATATTTGAAGAGTTAATGTTTTCTCGTTTTGCGCTATAATCCAAAGTTAATTATCTTCATCTTCATGTATACTTTGACTATAATTTCGCGTCGCTAAGTGTTTGGCTACGGTTATGCAGAACGCAAATGATGGCGCGATGCGATTCGGCAATACGAAATGTGTTGAAATGTATAGTTCTACTACGCTGTAAAAAGAGCTGTACATTTCACCACGGTAAGGCGAATCGCATCGCGCCGACATTCGCGTTCTGCATAACTGTAGCCTTTGTTCCGTTCACGTTCAATGATGTCGTATTTAATGTGCATATTATAATTCGGCAGCACTTCAACTGCTCGTTTGCGCAAAATTTTAAAAATATTCAATAAAGTTCATTCAAAATATCCAACAAAGTGAAATTACAATACTGCCAATGAACGGTCAACGTTTATTTACTAGAAAAAATGACTGACACGCAAGCATCCGGGTTATCTTTCTTGTGAAAGTATTCTACTTCAACCTTGCGGTCGTGGCTTTGCATAAAACCTTCCTGTGACTTTTTTTTCAGTTTTAGATTTACTTTTTACATCCCTATGTAGCCGAACTTCCTGAGAGAAGTATTCTAATTCAAAATTAAATCTTCATTAATTCATTTGTTGTCCTTATAAGAACAATTGTTCAATTTATCATAGGATGTAGTGTTTATCTTACATCTCTGTGTTACCTGGATAGTGAGGACTAAGGCGCACGGTCAACACAATGAGAAAGGTGTTTTCACATTGAAAACTAGACACGGCTTTACTGGAGGAAGTGTTGGCAAATGCATCTACCGCTAATACCACCGCTATCATACGAAAGCGCGTCGTTTCATGTGGGGAATATCAACAACGAAAAATGACGCGCGTCTAAGCATAACCCGAACTGTTTCGCCGTGCTGCTCCCATTTACCTTCACATCGGCCTCAGGGAAGTACCGGCTGCATCTGCATCTACCGCTGAGGCTGTCACTATACTGCTATTGGTACCAAAAGCTATTAACTCTTCAAATAAGTGTGTTATTTGTTCTCAAAAGAACAATTGTTCAATTCAAAATCGGATTTACGCAATTGCATCTCTGTAATATTACCGACAATAATATTCTTCTGAACAAACTGATACAACTTTTCCATTAGGCCTCTGCCATAATAGACGTGAAAAGCGACGCGAACCGATTCGCTCAGCTGTAGGTTAATGTACAGCCATCAGTAGAGCTGTACATCAACCTACGGCCGAGCGAATCGGTTCGCGCCGCTTTTCGCGTCTACTATGGCAGAGGCTTTAGAGGAAGTTGCTGGCTGATGTATTCACTTCATGCAAGCCTGCTGCTGATGCTTCCCGCTACCACACTGAAACAGCATTTTAGTGAAGGGAGTGTCGTTGCATCAGCTGACCCTGCTACTATCGATGCTGACATACCCGCTGCAACAGCTACGCTATGCATAGCCATGCCACAGTTGTGGCCGCTATACACTGGCTCAACTGCTGAGCAACTGCAACGCTATCCGTAGCCATGCCACAGTTGTGGCCGCCATTGGTATCCGCTGTACCTGCATCTGCTGGCCCTGCTGCTATCGATGGTGAGATCCGCTGAAACTGCTACGCTTATTCGCAGCCATGCCACAGTTGTGGCCGCTATCCGCAATCGATGGTACCCACTGCTCGCTCCCGCTGCTGCTAAGGGAGGACTGCTGTCGTCGCTGTTCAGAACTACTATGAGCGGCTTCGACTAAAACAGGCTCTTATATAGGGATGAAAATAGGAATGAATTATTTTACGTACGTGGTGGAATGATATAACTTGAAAAATATGTGTGACTTCATTCTGGTTCAGAGCGATCATTTGATAAGCTCCTCCTCTTTTCTCAGTTTCTAAAGTTTTTCCTCAGTTTCGTAGCACGGATGCACAAAAATGATTTCTTGTCGAGCCGGACCGATAGCACTCTCATTGAAGCAACAAAATAACATGTTTTGTGTCGTGTTGTGCAGCTTGGTTGAAGAAAATGTTCCCGTCCCCATGTCGCATGTAAGCAGATTATTGCGTTCAGTAGATAGTGTATCCAGCGAATAAACACCGATGGTGCTCTCACACACGCAACAGTTTTAACCCGTATCTTATTGCGGTTTGTAACATCAAGCGATTTCGTTTGCTCGCTGTTGCGTGTTGCATCATGTTGCAACTTGGCAGCTGGGAGACGACGAAATTCTGTTTATGCTGATTGATTGAATCGACTTCATATTAGCTCTGCATAGTCGAACTAACTGCTTTTGTGAATGCGTACTAACAGGACAGTTTATTATTCAATGTCGGTTATGCTGATCGCAGCCTTTGCGCTGCCCCTACAGTGGGGGGTTTACTAAATAAAGTGAAAATTAGACAACTACAACAGAATTTGATTGCATCCCGCACAGAATGTCTGCTTGTGTTGATGCCAGAAAATTATTAACCTTCAATTATTTTTTTATTTGCCTTCAAAAAAGCATGTTGCGGTTCAAAATCGGTTGCTAATTACAACCTTTGAGCTGCCCTAACATTGGGGGAATTAAGATACACGGACAACATGCACTGTGGAAGCTATTTCACATTCAGTAAATTAGACGGGTGCGACAAATTTAAATTGTTAGGATGCAACCCAGAATGCTTGCTTGCGTTGTCAAAAATTATTAACTTTCAATGACTTGTTTATTTGCCTTCAATAAGGCATTTTGATTTCCAAAATTGGATTTCCTGATGGCAATCTTCATACTGCCCCAACACGGGGGGAATAATGGCTGTCTGGCGACACACGCTGAGAAAAACCGCGCTGCTCCTGAGACGTGGTGACCAACCACAGGGCTAGAGCTGCTGCTAAGGAAGGACGACTTGTCGCTGTCTAGAACTATTATGAGCGGCTCCTAATTTTTTTTTTTCACGAATTAAATTCCTTTTATTTCAGTTTTTTTACGTTTGTATACATTTGTTTTACATTTCAAGTGATTTAGCGAACTGCTGTGCATCTTTAGTTTATGTGTACCATTTCTTTGTTGTTTACATTTAGTTATATATTTAGATTTTTGTGAACTTTGCGACTGGTATGTTTTGAGAACAAACTTAACCTAACTAAACCTATTATTTACAATATTTACATATTTACATTCTGAGGGAGGCTCTGATGGTAGTGTTAGTTTTGAGTTGAACCGTTTACTCGCGGTTTGCTCGAGGTTAGTTACAAGCAATTTTACTTATTGGAAGTTTGATTAGGATCACTGGGGAACTAGGTTGCGGATTATTTCATTTGAGGATTGAGATGTTCTCTGGCGGAAAGCCTGAACAACCTTCTGAAACCTAACATCAAGAATATCTACTTCGGCTGTATCGTGCACAATGTCAGAGGCAGTCCAACGAGGGAGATTTAAAATAAGTTTGAGGATCTTGTTTTGTATTCTCTGCAGTTTGGTTTTGTGTGTTTGAGCGCAGGTTTCCCAAACTGGAAGACCGTATTCAATTATAGGTTTAAAAATTTGTTTAAAGATAGCAAGCTTATTCTTAATATTCAATTTTGATTTTCGGTTGATAAGAGGGTACAATTGTTTAATTAGCAGGTTGCATTTTGTTGAAGTTTTGTCTACTTGGGATCTAAAGATAAGTTTACTGTCTAAGGTAAGTCCTAAATAGGCCACTTCTTTAGACCAGTCGATAGTAGAGCCTCTTAACCGTACCTTAACATCATCAGCCGGAACTAGTCGTGTAGATTTGGAGTGAGGGAAAATGATAGCCTGGGTCTTTGCCGCATTGATACAAATTTTCCAACTGTTGAAGTATTCGGACAGGGCATCCAGGCCTTGTTGAAGTTTTCTTACTAGAGCCCTGATCACGCGACCCTTGAATATGAGTGCGGTATCATCGGCAAGTAGTGATAGTTTACCTCCACCAGGTAGATCAGGGATGTCTGATGTGAAGATATTGAATAGGATTGGACCAAGGATACTTCCTTGGGGAATCCCGGCACCAATTGCAAAAGTGTCAGAGCTGATGTTGTTGAGGCTGACCTGGAATGTTCTGGCCGATAGATAGTCCTGTATAATCTTCACCAGGAAGATTGGAAAATTGAATCTCTGCAGCTTACAGACCAACCCATCATGCCAGACATTGTCGAACGCCTTTTCGACGTCCAGCAATGCCATGGCAGATGTTTTAGCGACGGCTTTATTCCGCCTGACGATGTCTGCAACACGCACAAGTTGGTAAACAGTGGAGTGGCCCTTGCGGAATCCAAACTGTTCGTTAAGGAATATGTTGTGGGAATCAGCAAAATCCAGCAGCCGGGGTTGTATGAGCTTTTCGAATAGCTTGGATAGAGCAGAGAGGAGGCTTATAGGGCGATAACTTTTGGGCGAAGTCGGATCTTTACCGGGCTTTAGTATGGGAATTACTTTTGCTATTTTCCAACAACGTGGAAAGTATCCAAGTTCAAAGCATCTGTTGAAGATGGATGCAAGATGTTGGTACAGTGAGTCGCTTAAATGCTTTAGCTCGATGTTGAATATTGCATCAAAGCCAGGCGCCTTCAAGTTTTTAGTTTGTTTGATTGTGTTTTTGACCTCGTTCGCCGTCACTCTCTGCTCTTCCGGAAAGATGTTGGGGGACTTTTGAACTGTGTGTAGGGTGTTAGACACGATGTCTTCGAGTGGACTTATAACCCTATTGCCTAATTGGTGAGAGCTTAGGAAGTGATTTCCAAGGGCATTTGACTTTTCAGCCGGTGTTAATAAATGTCTACCATCAGAGGAGAGAGGAGGGATTGGTTTGGGTTTGTTTTTAAGCACTTTGGTAAGTTTCCGGAAGGGTTTGGAGTAATTGTCTAGACCGCTGACTAATTTGGAGAAAGTACGGTTACGCAACTCTTCAACTCTAGCTCTAATTATTTTAGTGAGATTATCGGACGAAATTTTCTTATCTCGTTGACCAGTTCTTTGGTATTGCCTCCGGAAGATATTTCTAAGCCTGACCAATTTGTTAGTGGTGGGATCAAAATCTAAAGACTTACGGTTAACCGGAATCTGTCTGATGTTTTCTTCCTGGGCCAAATGAACGGCAGCTTGGATCTCTTCGACAGCCCCATCAATGTCTTCGGTAGTCTCGATTGGCCGATTAAAATTGACATGTAGATCGACACTCCGTCCGAATGCCGGCCAGTCGACATGGTGGTAGTCTCGACGATTTTGCTGGTGAACCTCGACTCCAGAACCGATACTTAACAGCACCGGATAATGGTCGGAGCTCAGTTCCTCGAGTACGGCTGGATGCCCGATGTTGTTGAATACATTGGTGATAAAGATGTCAAGGGTCGAGAAACTGCCTCTGCTGAAGTATGTGGGACTTGTAGGAGCCAGGATGTTGTAGTGACCATGTTGAAAGTCGTCATTCAGGACGATTCCGTTCCGATTGCGGTGCGTGTTGCCCCACACTTCGTGTTTGGCATTGATGTCACCGGCGATGAGATAGTTGCCGTGTCTCCTCGTCAGCTTTATGATGTCGTACTTTAGAGTTACGTCAGAGCCATCCCGGACGCGGGTTTGCCTCGGACAGTATACCGTGATGCAAGTAAGAGGGCCACTGTTGGTGGTGATTTCGATGCCGATTGCTTCGATAAGTTTGAGCTGGAGGGAAGGAAGCAGCTTGAACTGGATGCCATTCCGTACGGCAATAGCCACTCCTCCACCTGAAGAGTTAGTGCGGTCTAGACGAAGTAGGCGATGGTTCGGGAAGAAGCTTGAAACATCAGCCTTCAGATGGGTTTCTGTCAGGAAGCAGATATCGATGTCGTTAGTTTTGAAGAACTCACCAAGCTCGTAGATTTTTCTCTTGATGGATCGAGCGTTCCAATTTAAGAAGTTTAGGTTAGGTTTGTGTCCCATATTTGTCGAGGAATTCAGACATCACCGAGATGGCAGCGTGGATCTGGTCCTGTTTGCACCTACAAGTCATTAGGGGTTGGAAAAGGTTCATTGAGAACTCCTGGATAACCTCTGGTGAGTAAAGGTTAGATTCATCTGCACGGTGGTTTGGTGGAATGGCCCAGGCTCCTGTCAATCCGGGAGGAGGTTGTGATGACAAGGGGAGCGGAATAGATTCAGCAGCAGCTCTAAATCGGTCATGTACCGACGATGTACCAGACGGTGGTTTGTTATTCAGCGGGAGCGGTGTAAGATTTGGAACCACATGGCGCAGTCGCGGAAAATTTTCTTCATTAAAAGCAGGAGCCCTCTTCCTACCAGTTTGCTTCTTTTTGGCAGCATCCTTCCGGATCTTGATGAACTCAGCTCTCTTTGGGCAACTCCGATCGCTACCCTGATGTTGCTGCCCACAGTTTGCACATTTAACTACCGTGTCCGACTCGCAATTGGTGGTGACGTGATTGCCGGCACATTTGTCGCAGCGGGCGTTCATGTTGCAATTTCTGGTACCATGTCCAAATCCAAGACAATTCATACACTGGGTGACATCACGATGACGTGAGCGATATGGCTCCCACTCAACGACGAGACTGAAGAGGGCACGAATTTGGCGAAGTGCGGCCAGAGTAGTGGAACCCTTTGCAAAATGCACCAGGTACAGCTGATCGCGGTATGCACCAGTTTAGTCCTTTCTCACAATGGTGAAAATTCGTTGAGGCTGGAGGTGTAGGCGTTCCAGTTCCTTCCTGAGCTCGGTTTCCAGCAGGCAATTGAGACCTCGAACGATCACTTTCAGCGGTTTGCTATCGGGGATGTCGTGTGTATAGAATTGGAATTCACCATCAGTTAACTCCTGTTTGACTTTGCCGTAATCCAAGAGTGACGAGCACATAATTTTGATGCCCGTACTGCAGAGCTTAAACAGAGGGTAGATCTGCATTCTGGCGAGCTCATCTCGCAGCATGCCGATTTCAGTTGTCTTTACAAACAGCGGAGGCACCTTCTCCCGAATTTGAACCGGAGCTGAGTCGGTTTGTTCATTTACGGAAAGAACAGAGAACGGGTTGCTTTGTAGCAGCGTTTCGTTGGAATTCTTTGAACCAGGCTGCTTGCGAGCACGTTTGGATTTGTCTCCTTTGGATGTGGATGCATCCGATCCCTGATTTAGGCGACCCATCACCTTCTGCTTTTTAGTTGAATGTGTGGAAATAGACTGTTCCACTTGTTCACACTGCATTTTCTCCTCGGAAGGAGGGAGAGCCGACCTCTCAATGCCAGCCAACGCGGGATACTCCGCAACGAACACGAGAATAAAGACCGAATATAAGAAAACTTTACGAGCACAAAGAGCGTCTGCACCGCACAACGGTTCGACAGAGAATGATGATGAGCGGCTCCGGCTGAAACAGGCTCTTATATAGGGATGAAAATAGGAATGAATTATTTTTCGTAGGTGGTGGAATGACATAACTTGAAAAATATGTGTGACTTCATTCCGGCTCAGAGCGATCATTTGATAAGCTCCACCTCTTTTTTCAGTTTCTAAAGTTTTTCCTCAGTTTCGTAGCACGGATGCACAAAAATGATTTCTTGTCGAGCCGGACCGATAGCACTCTCATTGAAGCAACAAAATAACATGTTTTGTGTCGTGTTGCGCAGCTTCGTTGAAGAAAATGTTCCCGTCCCCGTGTCGCATGTAAGCAGATTATTGCGTTCAGTAGACAGTAGATAGTGTATCCAGCCAATAAACATCGATGGTGCTCTCACACACGCAACGGTTTTAACCCGTATCTTATTGCGGTTTGTAACATCAAGCGATTTCGTTTGCTCGCTGTTGCGTGTTGCATCATGTTGCAACTTGGCAGCTGGGAGACGACAAAATTCTGTTAATGCTGATTGATTGAATCGACTTCACATTAGCTCTGCATAGTCGAACTACTGCTTTTGTGAATGCGTTTTAACAGGGCAATTTATTATTCAATGTCGGTTATGCTGATCGCAGCCTTTGCGCTGCCCCTACAGTGGGGAGTTTACTAAATAAAGTAAAAAATAGACAACTACAACAGAATTTGATTGCATCCCGCACAGGATGTCTGCTTGTGTTGATGCCAGAAAATTATTAACCTTCAATTATTTTTTTATTTGCCTTAAAAAAAGCATGTTGCGGTTCGAAATCGGTTGCTAATTACAACCTTTGAGCTGCCCTAACATTGGGGGAATTAAGATACACGGACAACATGCACTGTGGAAACTATTTCACATTCAGTAAATAAGACGGGTGCGACAAATTTAAATTGCTAGGATGCAACACAGAATACTTGCTTGCGTTGACAAAAATTATTAACTTTCAATGACTTGTTTATTTGCCTTCAAAAAGGCATTTTGATTTCTAAAATTTGATTTCCTGATGGCAATCTTCATGCTGCCCCAACACGGGGGGAATAATGGCTGTCTGGCGACACACGCTGAGAAAAACCGCGCTGCCCCTGAGACGTGGTGACAACCACAGGGCTATTGCTGCTGCTAAGTAAGGACGACTGCTGTTGTCGCTGTACACACGCTGAGAAAAACCGCGCTGCTCCTGAGACGTGGTGACCAACCACAGAGCTAGTGCTGCTGCTAAGGAATGACGACTGCTGTTGTCGCTGTCTAGAACTATTATGAGCGGCTCCGGATTTTTTTGGATTCGATATTCTTTATTTTTCTTACGGTATTTTCATTATACATTTGTTTTTTGAACATTGTGAGAGATTCAATTTTATCAACTTTTCAACTCTGATGTTTTTAATGTACTATAAGTGTTACTACTTTTTCCTTTTCTACGTACATGATTTACATTTTAATGCTCGGCATTAGAGTTTTAATTATTAAATAAATATACCTAGCTACTTATAAATAAAGCTCACGAATGAGCACCGCACTAGAGTTAAGTGCATTGTTTTTAGTGTTTTCAGCGTGTGCAGAGATTATGTTTTCGGTCATATCGATACCAGCTATTTGATGCACTTCTGATGTTCGGGTTCCGAAGGGCACGTTCAAGATCATTTTCAGGAACTTGTTCTGGATCCGTTGAATCTTTTGCAGGTGGGTTCTCGCGCAGGTTCTCCAGATCGACGAGGCGTATAGAAGCATCGGCAGGATGACCTGTTTGTATACCGTCAATTTATTCACGACGGATAATTTCGATTTTCGGTTGATTAGCGGGTACAACTTCTTCATTAGCACTAAGCTTTTCGTTACTGTTTGTTCAATGTGGGGGCGATAAAGTAGCTTATGATCATAGGTCAAACCAAGGTAGCGAACATTTGACGACCAGGGAATATCCACATTGTTCAACCGAATCTTTGTTGTCGGCACCAAACGTTGACTATTCCGATGTGGGAAGACTATGGTCTGAGTTTTTGCTGCATTCACACAAATTTTCCATGAGGTGAGGTAATTCACGAAGACGTTAAGCCCAGTTTGCAGCTTTTTAACTATTTGGTTGATCTGTCTGCCCTCGTACATAATGGCGGTATCATCAGCAAACAGCGACAGGATGCCTCCATTGGGTAGTTCAGGAATATCTGATGTGAATAAGTTGTACAGAACAGGACCAAGGATGCTGCCCTGTGGAACACCAGCTCCTACGTCGTATGGGTCAGACAGGCCACCCAGCACACAGACCTGAAATTTGCGCAGCGTAAGATAGTTTTGCACAATCTTCACTAGATAAACGGGATAGTTGTAGCGCTGTAGCTTGTAGATAAGCCCGTCGTGCCACACGTTGTCGAATGCTTTTTCTATGTCCAGGCAGGCCATGGCAGTTGTTTTAGATAGCTCCTTGTTCCGATTGATGAGTTTTGTTAATCTCTGCAGTTGATATAATGTTGAATGGCCTCTGCGAAAACCGAACTGTTCGTCCAGGAATATGTTGTTCACTTCTGCGTGGCACAGAATACGGCTGTAGATGCATCGTTCGAATACCTTGCTGAGGGCAGAAAGCAGACTGATGGGACGGTAGCTTTTGGGGCATGTGGGATCCTTTTCTGGTTTCAAAATGGGAATCACTTTCGCCAGTTTCCACTTTGTTGGAAAGTACGCTAATTCAAGGCATCGGTTGAACACTTTTTCCACCACAGACAAGGCTGTTGGTCCAAGGTTTTTGAGCACAAGGTTGAACACTCCGTCAAATCCGGGAGCCTTCATGTTCCGAGAGAATTTAATGTTGTTTTGTACCTCGTCCACTGTTATCCGCTGATCAGGTGGTAAGATATTCGGTGTGCGGGCCAGAATTACTATCGATTCACTGACAGCTGGTTCGATTCCACTCACAATATCACGACCAAGATTGTGGGAAGCGGCAAAATGCTGAGAGATAGCACAAGCCTTTTCGCGGGAAGTTAGCAAAGTTTCACTATTCACTATTAATGGCGGAATGGGTTTTGGTTTGTTCTTCAACACTTTAGCCACACGCCAAAATGGCCGTGAGCAGTTGGGCAAATTACGTAATTCGGTTACAAACTGTCTGTTTTTCACTTTCTCCAGACGTTCTTGAACGATTTTTGTCAGCTGTCTAGCGTAGAATCGGTGCCTAGGGTTGCGGGTACGTTGATATTGCCTTCTCAGCGAGTTTCGCAAGGAAATTATGCGCTTGGTGTTATCGTCGATTTGCGCAAACTTACATGTCACTGGAACAGATGGGATGTAGCGGCACTCTGCTTCCTGGATGACGTCTATCATGGACTTTAGAGTACGATCGATGTCTCCAGTGCTGTTCAAAGTGATGTCCGCATCAAGATGGTTTTCAACATACCGCTGCAGCTGAACCCAATTTGCACGATGGTAATTTCTTCTTTGTTGAACTTGACGCCGCTCTACGTTAGCACCAATCTCAGCGATGACCAGAAGATGATCCGAGGAGAGCTCTGTTATGGTTTTCGGAATCGAAAATCGATCGGTGATGTTGGTCAGAAAAATAACAAGCTTAGAGCCTACACCACCAGGAGAGATGTAAGTTGGCAATTCCGGATGAGCGGGATAGTAATATCCAGCTTCGGAATCTTCTACGATGATGTTACCATTTGAGTTGCCCCTGGAGTCACCCCAAGCGGAGTGGCGAGCATTGAGATCACAGGTGATGACGAAATTGCCTTCTCTTCTAGACAGCTTTTGGATGTCGTTCTTCAATTTCACCGTGGTTCCATTTGCCCGACGAGACTGCTTCGGACAATAGACCGCAATAAATGTGAGTGGTCCATCAGTGGTGGTGATTTCGATTCCTACAGCTTCGACAAAGGTTGTGTTGAAACTCGGTAGTGATTTGTATGGTAGTCCTCTCCTTATGGCGATTGCAACCCCGCCCCCAGCTGAGGTTGTGCGGTCCAGTCTGACTACCGAGTGTTCCGGCAGGCAGAAGTTTATGTTCGGCTTCAAATGTGTTTCGGTTATTGCAGCGACATCGATGTGGTGTGTGTTCAGAAAATGTAGAAGTTCTAACTTCTTGTTGGCCACAGAGCGGGCATTCCAGTTAAGGATTCGAAAGAATGGATCCATGACGGTAGTAAAAAGTCATCATGACCGCAATCTGTGCCTGGTTGGTGCGACAAGCCTTTGTTTGCTGATCGAGTTTAAGAAACAGCGTAGCTAGCTGTTCCATCGAGTACAAATTGCTACCTGCTGGGGCATGCTGGCAGCCTGTGCATAACTCAAAAATCCGGGGGGGTCCCGGCTAGGAACACCACCAGTTGGAGGAGGTGGAAACGGCAACGTACTTGAAGTCGCTGGCGGGGTTGGTGTAACGCTAGGTTATACACTTTTTCTATTCGACGGTCGCTGGCGATTGGCAATTTCACTTCGAATTTTGATAAATTCTGCTCGTTTTGGACAGGAACGGCTGTTTGTAGCATGCTCTTTGTCACAGTTGAGACACTTGATTTGTTCGGCTTCCTCAACAAGACAATCCACTGTTCGATGCGGACCTGCACATTTCATGCAGCGACTCTTGATGTGGCAATTCTTTGTGCCATGTCCATAGTTCAAGCAGTTGGAACACTGCGTGACATCGCGATGAATCGGTTTGTATCGCTCCCATTGCATGAGCGGCTCCGGCTGAAACAGGCTCTTATATAGGCTAAATAGCATGTTTTCAATTGCAAGGTATATGATCCTGTCGACCGTGCTTGGGAAGCAAGCATATAACGACCAATCAGAGGTCGAATTTTTCGTTTTGACAAGGCTTGACTATTTTCAATAGTACAATAGTGTGAATAATAAAATTACAATTATCTTATTTTGGGAAGAATCTTAGAAGATTTTCCAATCTATTGCTGCAAGAACGAAGAAAATCCATCGAATACTAACCGATTTATTAGCATTTGAAATTGGACATATTTTTCACTTTTTTCGGTTTTAAATTTTCATTTCACATCCCTATGTAGCTGAACTTCCTGAGAGAAGTATTTTACTTCAAAAGCAATGGAGTCGGTTTGTTGTGCTTTTGCCTGCGGCTTAGAAAAGCCAGACGAAATATTGAAATATGCACATATATCGGCGGAAACTCGGGATGCTTTAGCTTGCTGCTCTCAATTGTTTCGGATGTGTAAGGCTTGCACAAAAATGATGGCAAATGCTTGTTTTCGTCAAGCGATTTCATCCACAAACATTGCTATGCAGTCAATTGCCGACGAACAAAACAAAGTGCTGGATGAGTTAAGAAAACAGTGGTCTCCGTTGCTCTGTGGTTAGCGATGTCGGTCGGTTAGCTCTCCCACACGGTTGTGATATCGGGTTCGATTCCCGATCGAGTCGAGGATCTTTTCGAGCTGGAAATTTTCTCGACTCAGCACTGGGGCACGGTGTATCGTTGTACTTATCCTACACATGCAAAATGTGCCAAAAAACAATATCGATAACGAATTCTCTCAACTAATCTAGTTGATCGAGACCGCTATTAGCCCCAAGGCTAAGCGTGCGATATTGTATATTGAGTTAAGAAAATAAGTTGCACTCAATACTGCCAAAATTAACACTATACTTGAGCGAACTCCGCTGCCAACTACACCACATCTTCCAAGATCGCAACTCACATTGAACCTACGAAAAAAGCCACGATTATTGATCCCCAACGAAACGCGTTGCAAATACTTTCGAAGGTACCAGAGAAATCGAGGCAGACGATGCCGTACCATTAGCAGCCGCTAGAAAGGATTAACTTTTTTGGTTGTATCTGTCCGGTGTTGATCCCCAGGCAACAGTGCAGCAAGTGGAAAAACTGGTCAAAGATAATTTAAACACAGACAAACCCGTTCATGTTGTTAAACTGGTGCCTAAAGGTAAATCACTCGACGAACTAACCTTTGTATCTTTTAAAGCTGGTGTCGATACACAGTTAAAAGATTTGGCATTATCGATTTCGACATGGCAAAAGGGAATTGTTTTCCGTCAATTCGATGTTTACCGCACTGTAAACACCCGCGCTCCCTTTCGCTTCCAACCAACGCCAACAAGGAATCAATCGTAATGACACAGAATTATTACCACTTGTCTACCGCCACCCAGAGGATCTTACTACTCACAACGAACAATTAACTAATCTCTCGCACATCAACACACCTTGCTCAGCTGATCGGCATTCGAACCAAATTGGTCAAAATCAAATTGCTCCCGATTTAGCCTATCGCTCATTCTCTTTCTACCAGCAGAACGTACGAGGCCTCCGTACAAAAACCAATAACTTACTGTTAGCCTTCTCCCAGTGTGACTATGACGTTATCTCCCTCACAGAAACTTGGCTACAGAATGATATCCACAATTCAGAGCTCTCACACAATTATGCTATTTATCGGTGTGATAGAAACTCACAGACCAGCCAGCACAGGCGCGGCGGAGGAGTTCTAATTGCCGTAAAAATGAACTTCCTAGTACTGCTGTTTGTGTAGCAGGCAGCGATCAGCTGGAGCAGATTATTGTTCGAATCTCTTTAAACAATATCAGAATACACTAAGGTCGCTTTTTACGCGGCTTTTTTTACGCGGATTCAGGAAATTACGCGGTTTTTTTACGCGGATTCCGGAATTTACGCGGTTTTTGACGCGGATTCCGGAATTTCCGCGTTTTTTTTACGCGGATTTCGGAATTTACTCGGTTTTTTTACGTGGATTCCGGAATTTACGCGGTATTTTTTTTACGCGGATTTCGGTTTCACTTCACTCGGATCGCAAAAATAACGCAGGTTTTTTTACGCGGATTCCTGAATTTACGCGGATTCCGGAATTTACGCGGTTTTTTTTACGAGGATTCCGGAATTCACGCGGTTTTTTACACGGTTTTTTTACGCGGCATGTATCCCCCGCGTAAAAAGCGACTTTAGTGTACTTGCTTGCTGTGTGTATCTCCCACCGAACAGTGAGCCTACGCTGTATGAGCAGCATTCGCAATGCGTGCAAACGTTTTTTTTTTAAGGGGGGATTTGTTAGTAGCTTAAGTATTTATGATAAATATTAGTAAATAATGAGTATGTGTGTCAAATGACAAATGGTGACTTCTCAACACTGTTAGAAAATTGTAATTTTAATTGTTAGGATTTGTTTGCTTTCGCAATTAGGACTTATCATTCGTAGGGCTTTAAACCTACTTGTGCGTGCAAACGTTAATCGATCGAGCGGGTGATTACAATTTAGTTTTGGTTGTAGGGGATTACAATCTTCCTCACTTATGCTGGACACACGATGAACATTTAAACTGTTTACTACCGACAAATGCATCTTAAGAGCAGGAAATAGTTTTAGTTGAATCAGTATTATCAAATGGACTGTTTCAAATTACCAATAATATGAACTACAATGGGGGACTACTTGATCTAGCATTCGTCAATGATACAAGTCGTGTGGAATTGCTGGAGCCACCGTTACCATTGCTTGCAATTGACCAACATCATCGCCCTTTTATAATAACATTTGAGCTTGTTGACGTGAATGAAAATGATTTTATCGTTGCGAGCCAGCTTAATTTTGATTTTAACCGATGTGACTTCGAATTGTTGAATAGGCTGTTTGCTGAGACTCGTTGGGAGGATTTGCTATCTGGCTGCAATATTGATGAAGCTGTTGAGCGGTTTAAGGAGCATATCTATGATATACTACGCGGTGTTGTCCCTACGAAACAACAATCTCATCGACGTGTGAATAAACAACCCTGGTGGAACAACCAGCTACAGAATCTGCGTAACCGACTCCGCAAGGCTAGGAAAAAGTTTTTCAGGTGGAGAGATGAAAGGCACAAAGCTGAGCTGCGTGCCATTGAGAGCGAATACAACTCTTTGCATGCGCAATGCTTTCGCTGCTATATCCGTCGCATGGAAGACAACATGAAACATGACTCTGCATCGTTTTAGACGTACGTAAGAAAGCGGAAGCAATAAGGCGGAATTCCTCAACGTGTGCACTATCTCGATGTTACAGCCGAATCTCCGTTCGAGTCAGCAAGCTTGTTCTCATCCTTTTTTCGAACTGTGAAAAGTAATAACTCACCACCTTCGTCTGAAGAGTATTTGAACAGCTTGCCGCTCTTTGATTTGAACATGCCGCTTTTCGTCTTTTCGCCGGATGATGTGTCGTCGGAGCTGCAATCACTTGATGGATCGAAAGACGCCGGACCTGACAGGCTACCACCTCTTCTATTCAAAAACTGCGCTGCGACGCTCGCTATTCCTGCGACGATTATTTTTAATTTGTCGATGTCGGAAGGAATTTTCCCGGGCGTGTGGAAGAATGCTTATATTAAACCCGTGCATAAGGCAGGTAGTACTCATGACGTTACGAACTACCGAGGAATTTCGATTCTAACTTGTCTGCCGAAAGTGTTTGAAAGCCTTATCCATGACTCGCTTTACCCGAAGGTTCATCATATGATTTCGGAGTGGCAACACGGGTTCATGAAAAAACGCTCGACTGTCACCAACATTATGGCCTTTGTTTCTGCTGTGACGAGAACACTCGAGAAGCGCCAGCAAATCGATGCCGTTAATGTTGATTTTGCTAAAGCCTTCGACACTGTGCCGAATATCTTGATGGTCAATATGCTTCAAAAAATGGGACTACCTGTGTGGTTGACGCGGTGGATACTGTCTTATCTCACCAATCGCAGTGCTTTGGTCGTGTGAATGGTACTAGCTCACTCCCATTTGGGCTTCATACAAAAATGCTATAAATAACATTATCATCCAATTAAGGGCTGAGCACCTTGACCTTTTCAACATAGTTTTTTTGCTACACCCTACTGAATAGTAGGTGGTATATCACACAGCATTTTCTCATTCCCACTCGAAAAATGCAGCATTGATTTTGTAAACAACTTTTGACAGTTTCGTAAGGGATTTTGTTGAGGGCTCGAGTAGAACCGCTATGAAGAAAATTCATTTCTTTCATTTTCGTTGAGCAGTTCATACTGGTGTTGGTACCGGGTTATGTGGGGCAAAGAGTACCAAAAAAAGTTACGTATGTCTAACTATGTGCTCTACCTGTATCTTCTTGGTGACTGTTTCCGCGTCCTGGCCTAACAAGAGCCAACTAGATAAGCTACGGATCAAAGCAAATGACTAAGGCCGTGGAAATATTGGAGCGGCCTGTGCTGCGAAGACGGCTCACCTCGCCGTGGGTTAATGTACAGCCACATACATAAGACATACGTAACACTCAGGAAGAAATCTTCCAAAAAAGGTGGTACGAAACGAACTACTCAAATGGTATCACACTCAGAATAAAATCACTGTTTGAGTTGTTTTTGAAGGCAGTGTACCTGCGCAGCCCTGCATTTGTCTCGTTCATACTCGAAAATGACGCATTGATTTTGTAAAAAACTTTTTGACAGTTCCTTATGGGATTTTCTTTGGGGCTCGATAAAGCCGAGAAAAAGAAAATTCATTTTGTTTATTATTTATCGAGCAGTTTGACGGGACCAGAAAAAAACGCCAGTGTAACGTATGTTAGGGTGCCAGCCAAAATGATCATCTCGAATTTCAAAAAAAAACCCTATACAAAATGTTCACCTGCTCGAAAAAACACCCTGTGCAAAATTTCAGCTCAATCGGACTTAAAATGTGGTGGCGCAAAGCGATTGAAGTTTGGCTTTTTTGAAAACCGAAAAATCACCCAAGGGGGGGTACGAGAAATTTCGGTTTTCGAAAATTTTTTTTGATGCCAAATGACTTAAAACGCATGAAACGTCGAGAATTGGTGTTATCTGAAAAAAAAAATTTTTTTGCAAAAATTTACTCTCTGGGACTTAGTTGTTTTTTTCAATTGTGGAAGGCTGAGTTCAAAATGTTTAGGATTTATCTTTTGAAATTGATCAATAGTCTCTCGAAATAGCACGTATAATGATATACACTATAACTAGCAATACATTATGTTTCATTAGGGTGGTTCATTTATTCGGCAGTTTGTGAATATATATATATGGGTAGTTCATGATATTGTGAAAAATTAGTATAAAATAAAAAAAGTACTTCGGTTCGTTTAATTGGTGTGATGTCTTCGACAAAGTTGTAGATAATAATTTGGTCTTTCCAAAAAAATTACACTCAAAAAAATATTCGTTCAAAAGTTAGAACAAAGATTAAAAATTAATTATTCAAAAGGGGTCATTTTTTAAAAACTTTATTTTTTTAATGAAACCTACGAAAGATTACCAAAACAATGAAACCAATCCGATCATATAGAAATCAAGAAAAATAAGTTATCATTTTTTGAAAAAGAAAAAAAATGTTTTGGAAAAAAAATTATTTTCAATTATTTTTTTTGAAAGGCATATTTTTTTGGAAGGACAAAATATTATCTACAACTTTCCCGAAGACACTATGCCGTTTCGACTGTAGACATATTTTTAATTTCCAATAGAGCACTCTATGAGGAATCAAGAATATTTCTACAGTCAAAACGGTTTATTTGATTAGCGTAGTGTATCTGGCAAAGTTGGCCGGTTTCGTTGTTCAGGAAAACTTTCGTAGTTTTTATAAAAAAAAAAACATTTTTTTCAATGGGCTGTTTTCGATAATTAATTTATAACTTTCTTTTATTTTTTTAAAATTAGTAATTTGTTTTTAGAGTGTATATTTTTTTGAAAAACAAAACTAATATCTATAACTTTGCCGAAGATGTCACACCGCTCAAACGAACAGTGTTGGCTCTGAAAATTTTTGTAATGATCAATACCTATCCGAAATAGCATTTTCCAATAGCTTTTCAAAAATGAGTTGTGTTTCAATAAATTAAACCAATAGCACAAAATGGCATCTTTTGCCTATAAAAACGTCTATGCAAAGTTTCAGCCAATGGGCACGTTCACGTTCTGATGATGTAAACTTGACAGAAAATGTATGGTCGAACTGTCAAAACGACGCAAACCCAGAAACAACAGTCAATTGGGTTGCGTATCTGAATGAGATCCCTATACTCTCATTATCACTGAATAACATCGATACAGTCTTTTGTCCTATTATCTAAGCCAGAGCACTGTGTGTTCAATCAAGTGTTGGCGAAGGACATTATTGTGGTAAATAAAACGAATAAATTATCTGGTACAACATTCGAAAGACGAGTGCAAGTGACTTAGAGAGTAGATTTTTCAAACAAAGTAATATAACATATTCCATCAGTTTCCAACGTTTCATTTGAAAGTTTAAGACGAATCGAAAACATTTTTCAAATATTAAAATTCCATGTACCTCCCGTGTGTGATTTTGCAAATGACATGAAAGCATTCAACATTTTCCACGAGGCACGATCTTAATTTTGGTTGATATAATTTTTTTTGCACAGAGTAGTTTGATACATTTTGTAAATTTGTTTTGTAATATTTTGCCATTTTACTTATAATTTTTCCAATTCAACATTGCCACTCTAACGACAATGATATAACAAATATTATATTTTCAGGAATTTTTCTATTGGTATTAAGTGAAAAGTGTTTTTTTTTTCATTTTATACTCATTTTTAAATAATATTATGAACCACCCTATGTCGAATAAATGAACCACCCTGATGAAACATAATGTATTCGATGCTAGTTATAGTGTATATCATTATACAGGCTATTTCGAGGGACTAGTGATCAATTTCAAAAATAAATTCTAAACATTTCGAACTCCGCCTACCACAATTAAAAAACCGACTAAGTCCCAGAGAGTTAATTTTTGCAAAAAAAATTTTTTTCAGATGACACCAATTCTTGACGTTTCATGCGTTTTTAAGTCATTTGGCATCAAAAAAAAATTTTCGAAAACCGATATTTCACGTACTCCCCCCCCTTGGGTGATTTTTCGGTTTTCAAAAAAGCCAAACTTCAATCGCTTTGCGCCACCCCATTTTAAGTCCGATTGAGCTGAAATTTTGCACAGGGTGTATTTTCGAGCAGGTGAACATTTTGTATAGGTTTTTTTTTTTGAAATTTTCTGGTCACTTTTTTTCATACGATGATTGGCGCCCTAACGTATGTCTTCTGTATGTGGTACAGCCCTAAATAGAGCTGTACATTAACCTGCGGCAGAATGAACCGCCTTCGCTGCGCAGGCCGCGTCCACGGCCTAAGATTCAATCAGAAGCAACCCGCCGGACATGGTCATCTACTATATAAAAATGGAATTCCGTAACGCTTGGTCTTATTGATATTATTCCCTCAATCTCTGAGGTGTACAGTAATCATCATAATTTTGAATCGTTCTAAACCAAAAATAATAAGCAGTGACATGTAGGTTTTTCAACATGAAAATGTTCGCTGATGTTCAGGAAAGACATTTGAGAAAAATAATGGGTATCTAATCACTAAAACTTGAGATATTATTCACAAAACTACGTAAAACATGCAAAATTTTGACTTTCTGTGCTAAATTTGCCTCTAAATCAAAATTCAAAGCGAGAACATATGATCTTTTTTCACTAAAATGTTTGTTAATGTTCAGGAAAGACATTTGAGGAAAAATAATTAGTATCTGATCACTAAAACTTGAAATATTATTCACAAAACTACGTAAAACATGCAAAATCATGACTTTTTATACTTAATTCGTCTCCAAATCAAAATTCAAAGCGATGACATGAGATTCTTTTTTCATTAAAATGTTCGTTGATGTTCAAGAAATACATTTGAGATAAAATAATAGGTATCTAATTACTAAAACTTGAGATATTATTCACAAAACTACGTAAAACATGCAAAATTTTGACTTTCTATGCTAAATTTGCCTCTAAATCGAAATTCAAAGCGATGACATATGGTTCTTTTTTTGAATAAAATGTTTGTTAATGTTCAGAAGAGACATTTGAGGAAAAATAATTAATATCTGATCACTAAAACTTGAGATATGATTCACAAAACTACGTTTAACATGCAAAATCATGACTTTTTATATTTAATTCGTCTCCAAATCAAAATTCAAAGTGATGACATGTGATTCTTTTTCCATTAAAATGTTCGTTGATGTTTAAAAAAGACATTTAAGAAAAAATAACAGGTATCTGATTACTAAAACTCAAGATATTATTCACAAAACTACGTGAAACATGCAAAATCATGACTTTTATGCTGAATTTACCTCTAAATCAAAACTCGAAGCAGTGATCTGTGATTTTTACTATGATAAAATGTTCGTTGTGTTTAGAAAAGATATTTGAGGGAAAAATAATAGGTTCTGATTATTTGAAATTTAAATATTTTCCGCAAAACCACATGAAAAATGCAAAACCATGCAAAAATAATTTTTAAGGCTCAATTTGTCTCCAAATCAGAATTCAAAGCGATGACACGTGATTTTTTTCAATAAAATGTTCGTTGATATTCAGGAATGATATTCGAGAAGAAATAATAGTTATTTGATAACTGAAAATAGGGATATTATTCACAAAACTAAGTAAAACATGAAATATCATGAATATTTTGGCTCAATTTGACCCTAAATCCAAATTCAAAGCTATGATATATATTTTTCCCATTAAAATGTTTGTTTATGTCCAGGAAAGACTTTTGAGTAAAAATAACAGATTTTTGATTACTGAAAATTGAGATAATAATCACAACACTACGTTAAACAAGCAAAATCATGAATATTTGAACTAAATTTGCCTCTAAATCGAAATTCAAAGCTATGATATGTAATTGTTCTTCATTGAAATGTTTGTTAATGTTCAGGAAAGACATTTGAGGAAAAATAATAGGTATCTTATTGCTAAAAGTTGAGATATTACTTTAAAAACTACGTAAGTTTGAAGATGATTTTCAGCATACAGGAAAACACATTAAAATACTCTTTTCGAAATTTATATATATTATACATATAATACATGCAAAATTTTGAATTTTTGAGCATGAGCTCAATTCGCCTGTAAATTAATTTTTTTTCTCAATAAAATGTTCGTTGTTCTTTCAACATCTGCAAATATTTTCTTGCAGAAGAATTTATGTTTTAATTTGGTGCGAGTCGAGCAGATAAAAATTACAAATTACATTTCTGATGTTTTCGTAGTTTTGTGAATAGTAACACATTACGGGATTCGAAATACTTTTTTACTTCTACCAAAACTAGATCTTGGGACATTTGGCTAGAGGAAAGGCCGCATTTCATTGGTCTAATCTATTTTTTTAATTTCTAGGTAGTTATGTGGATTAAAACGTTAACTTCTTCTCAGACGTGTTCCTTGGACACCAACAAACATTTTCGTTATAAAAATTCACATGTTATCTCTTTAGATATGATTATAGAGGTGAACTAAGCATGAATGGTCACGCTAAATTCTTCTTACTTTAATTTCTTTCTTCTAAAAGTTACATAAAAAGAGGTTTTACTGTGAACGATTGACGAATATCCGGTTATCACCCGAGTGTGATATATTCGGAACTGGGATGACCCCACATAACATTTTCCACACTTCTGGTTTCAGGCAAATTATCTTAAGTGGTATTTGGCCAACCATTTTAATACTTCCGAAACTTCCGAACTCCATACGTCAATTTGAAATCCGAAATGGCGACTTCCAGTTTCTGTAAAACATCCCCAAATCACAAAATGCAATCCAATATGGGTATTTCCGTTCTGTGCGATCTCAGAATGTTAAAGTACTTAAAGTGATGATGGACGTATAAGATGTGAAATATTTTTGAAGTTAGTTGTGCTAATATTGCAATGAGTTATAAAAAATGATTCCTAATTTTGAAACTTTTGATCCCGAGCATCGCCGGGAACGTTCAACTAGTATATATATATTTATATATACATATACTGCCGTGTGCTGTCGTGTGCTTTTTTACGTATTACTATAGTATAGGTAAGGGGCCATCCACATACCACGTGGACAGATTTTTAACGTTGGCATTAGAACTCAATGCATTTGCATAAATAAACGTGTTAAAGCAATGGGGAACGTTTTTTATCATATTTACTCAGATTCTATCAGATCAGATTGCGTAATAAAGCGTTTCTGTTAATTTGCGAACGATTTAGATTAAATCTCTTCTGTAGCGATTTTGTGCTTTTGGCGCTTACGTCAAAATCCTAGCCCACGGCAGTATTGGTTTCTTCCTCGGCAATTTTTATTTTTCGTTTGGATTCGCCCCGAAGCATCATTGCAATTGGTAATACCATTCACGGTGAATACTCATCGGAATTGATCTGAGCGACAAGGCTTCTGAAACGCAAACGATATATTCCCATCCGATCGCTCAATATCCCTTCGGATGACTTGAGTAAATCGTAGCCAATTCGAGTCAAACACGAAGGTAATCATATTTCGTTTTAATAACTATTCATCGCTCACAAGCCACTCGTAACAGTTCAGTTCACCATAGGCACAGAACGGAAGGTCAACTTCAGGTATATGATCAAACAGAAAGTGCACACAAAGAGAACTGAAAAATCACGAATGAATTTTCTTTGCCCTCAGCAATATATATTTGTCGTGTACGTTTATGCCACTGCGACAGTGGTATAAAGTGACAAAATTTATTCGTTGTTTTGAAGTGACGGTTATTTCAACAGTTTAACCTGTTCAATTCGAACTTTTACGTGCAATGCAAAAACGTTATGCGAAAACAGCAAAGTTTCACATTTGTGCAATTTTTTATAGTCGAAAATCTATAATGTGGCATAGTGGAAGTAAGTGAAAGTATCAATACAAGCTATCTGATGTCCCGTATATGTTGGTTTGGAACACGAACCACAATCAATGCTATTTTAAACCGGGTGTTCGAAACTGATGCAATGATTGCGAAGGTCTTCCTCTCACGATTGTATCATGTGTTAGCGACAGTTATTTATAAAAATTAGTTTAAAACTTTATCGTTGTCATAAATCAAATATGGTGTTTTTTTTTTGTTTTGGTTTAAAGAAAGTGCTACTTTGTGTTGTAAGAAGATGTTGTACAGATAAACTTTGCTACGCAAATATCTAGATATTTCATAATATTGAATCAATACCTTAGTCGACCATGAAATTTCTAAACAGGTTTCATCCTGTTATTTCATTAAATCACATGTTTTATCGATCACCCGAGATCCAAACTCCGAAGGTATATCGGTTTTGGACTCATTGATGCTAGATGCATTCGATGGAATAAAAATAAGGAGGATGAGATTAGATAAACTTGGACAAGCTTCTGGAGAGGGAGCTGCGTAGCCGCAAGGTTACAGAGTCCGCTTTGTCAAGCGGATGGTCGTGGGTTCGAATCTTAGTAGAACCAGGCCATCCGATGTCAAAAAGGACTTAAGCATGGGTTTATTCTCAGGCTCCCCACCAGTTACCCTTCCTTTACGCTTAAATATACAATACCTTTTCGTGACTTCCTCTTAACAAAAAAAATAAGTCCCTCTTATCAATAAAACTGGCCAGAAGGACGCACGACGAAACTTCTCCAGGGAATTATAATTGGTGATATTTGTCAAGAGGAACGAGTATCAGTATGGTAGAACAGTAAGCGTGTAAGGAAGAGTATCACATTACACACAAGCACTGATGAACAATAATAATAAGCATGCCACTTCTCAATAGCGGTATTGCTATTAACAGAAGTGTGGGATACAGCAGAAACCCGGGCATATCCCACAATAGATCTACGATTCTGGTCGCAGTGAGGAAGTCCATACAGGAAAAAAAAAGCTTCTGGAGCAACGGATAATGTGGTTGTACGAACGGATAAGGTGGTTGTGGCATATTATGTTGCGAACGGTATTTCGATATTAACTATTCACGGATTTCTGGTATTAATATATCAGCTAAAATACGATTTTAGACGAGCTAAACGTGATTTTATATCATTGTCCTTCAATTTTTCAATTAAGAATAAAAATCGCACTAAATCGTATAAATAACAGTTGGTACATGGGCGAACTGTTATTGTAGCGATTTCGAGCAGATTTCGAACTGTTTTAAATCGGAATTTTAAAACCGAAGGATAACGAAAGAAAATTTTTAAAAATCATAATTTTATTTGAATGTGTGAATGAACCGGTTCTTAGAAAAGAGCGAAAGAATGAACGGCTCGCGAAAAAGAGCCACGGTTTTTTGAGCGCACCGAAACTGATGGATTCACGCGAACCCGAAGTTTACCGAGAAAATACGAACTTTCAACGCTCGTGAATCATTGTGAACTATGAGCCGTTCAAATAAGTCTGTTCGGAACGGTGAGTGAGCGGTTCAGAGCCGCTTTTGCAAAAGAGCCGTTTCGCTTACCCCTATGTGAAGTCTTGCTCTTCGGCCTAAATAACACAGTTATACATTTTGCCAAAGCCCGTCGACATGTTGAGCAGGAGTGCAGGAGAGCAGGTCGTTTCAAGCCTCCTGTTTTACTGGTCTTATTTCGGTCTTCATGTAACCAATATCTTCTTTTCAATGGTAGTACAAAGGATTTAGCAAAATGGATATGCAATCTCTCTGGTGCAGCGATACTGTGTAGATCGCAGATTCTAAAGCAAAGCAAAGCCTACATTCTAAATCGGAACTCGACATTCTGTTATACACCGACTTCGCATCCAACTGTTTGAGTGTACAGGACAATTGCGGGGCTATCACTACGATCCTACTGACAGTGTCAGTCTGACACTAACCTACGAACCTACGACAACTGGCTTGGTAGGCTAGCATCGTACCTCGAGACCATCTGAGACGGTTCGAGATCGCAGATTCTATAACCATTCGAATCCTAATCACTTTTCGTGACGGACGCAATTTTAATAATCCTTTCATCCCCGTACCTTTCAGTAGTAAAAATTTGCAAATTTCTAGATCGATTATATTATTCGTACTCATACGTCAAAAGTGTAATATAAAACATCTTTCAAAAGCTTGTGATAACCATTATTGCTGGGAAACTTGAAAGAATTTAAAAGTAATAATATAGAATAAACACATAACCGCATTAAAAGAGTGCACCTTTCGCATGGCAGATTTATACCAGTGTGTATGACAGATTTCAATAAAAGAAGTATAAATTCTATTTATTTTCCGTGTAAAATGCGTTCTTTCCACCACAAGGGAGCGCTGCAAAATTCACTGAGCACTCAGCAGTTTTCGAATCACAGATGACCTTCTGTTCTGTACCATAGGCGTTGTTTCCATTGCTGAGTGAATACACTGTTGCCACGTGCTGTTGTGCTTCGGCAATAATGAATGAATACGAATGCATCGAAGTGATATTCAGCAGCCCTGTTTGTAGCTTAAGCATTTTTCTCCCGCTATTTCCCCACCTTTATTTGCCTCATTGAATAAAATTCACCATTAATCTCAGAGGAAAAAGGGTTAAACGCAAAAAAAGTGTGATGGGGTAAAGATGGGGTAAAATGTGCATTTCTCGGTTTTTTATTTTTTTTTTCAATAGTTACAACCCCCAAAGAAAAAAAAATTAAATGAGGATCGGTTTTAAAAATTAAAAGACATCGTTTGAGCGAATAAAAATTTTTGACCGGAATACAAAATTAGATATTGTATCGGTCATCCATAATTACTCGATAGTGGCTAAAAAGACTTGAATTCCAGGATCATGCTCGTTCCAGAGGTTCGAAGCAAGAACTGTGAATGCTTATGCAACCGGAGAAAAGTGAGGCAGAAGCATTTAACGGTGAACATAATTTCAGAAGTTCGTTTTTTAACTGGATGGTTTTATACCGCCCTTACGTTCGTTCAATTTGGCTATTATAGACGTAAAGAGGAACATTAGTGAGTAAAATGTTACTTAACAGTCCCAGTAAAATGTCCCAGTGAAAAAATGTTACATTCGTTGGTTCATATTTGTAAACCGTGAAACATTTCAAAGGCGTGCGAGATACTTTTGATAAATGTGGGACATTTCGTGAACGTTATTCTATGAAGGACATTTTGTTAAGCAGCGGGACTGTCTCGGAAAATGCGGGACGTCTGGTCGTTTAACTTAACAACACATGAACCTCGATTTTGATGATTTAGAGGAATTGGTACAGAAGGATCTGCATTAAAGGGCAACGAAAAAGTTTTTTAGTAGCAGTTGCATTATCTGGCCCGGGAACAACGAATGATTAAGGGTGATAAAATGATACGGATGAGTGTTAGATAGGATTTTCGGATTAGTCATCAAAAATCAGGGAGTGATGGTCACGGTCGTAACACATACATAAGACATACCCCAAGAAACAATTTTTGGTTTATAAACGTTTATTGTATGGTTTTTATTCAACACATGTTGTACACATGTTGGGTAATCAAAATGAGAAACTTCTATTCAATGCTTATACGGTGGATTTTGGAGAATTTATCCAACACTCTGTTGATCAAAAATATTGAGGATGCGTTTATGCAACTATTATCAAACATAGTGACAAACGTTTGTTCAGTGAAAAAAAACTTGCTGCCGAGGCATTTATATGAACACAAGTAAAATAGTTAGTAAAACAGTTATCATATTACTTATAAAGCTGTTATAATAACAGGTTTGCAGCGCATTGTTAGACATTGACAGTATGAAAAAACTGCAAAATATTTATTTTCAATCAACAACACAGCAACTATTATTATTTTTCCTTTTATTTTATATTTATAACTCTCATGTTTTACAACGTTAGATTATATTTAAATTTAAGAATAGTACTACAAACTTATCTGAGAGTAATGTATATTGTCGTCGCTGATAATTTTTTCCACATCCATCTTTGCCGCTGGGAGTTGAACTTGCGATCTTTTGATTGTTCACCATCTATGCACGCGCCTGAGCTAATCTGTAATATGACGTATGTAATGTTTGAATCGAATGTACTTCTAATTGTATTGGCCTTACAAGTGTTAAGCAGTCATTGTGTAATAATCATACAACTGCTGAAAAGCTCACTTTGTGCACGCACCGACGCACCCCTTGAAATTTAGCGCTAAAATTTATTACAAGCACAAACGTCACCGTACGTGATTTCGTCATTCTGCATATTGAGTGAATTAAAACCGACGTGTCTCTTAATTCGTTATTTGTTTGGAATACACGATAATTTTTAATATGGAAATGCAATGTAAGTACGGCAACAAAAGAATAAATTTCAGTGAGTGATTTAGGTCTATATTGTAACATAAACTTCAATGACATTTCTCGTGCTGTAACATAGAACCGAGATCAAAGGCAATTGAAGTAAACAAACAGCAGCAATGTTTTGCAATGTTTTAAATAATTTCCCAATTACACTTTTTTCTAGTCGTTAGGATTTAGTTACCTTAATAAATGTTGCTGTTTATATGATATCTCTTGATTTCATGACTGATTAGTTATTGTAATGAGCGACGCAATCATCAGTTCTTTTAAAATGGATACTGAGACAAAAATATATATTTTTAAGTATTTGTGATGTTCTGAAAAAAAGAGATACAAGTAGGATTATATTGAAATTTTTGGCACCTTTCGGATTCTAGGCAGACTCCCAGCGAGTTTTTGAAGCATATATCATACTTCTTTGATAAAAATAATAAATATGGAAAAATTACAAAAAGTTTGAATGCAAATAATAAATTAATAAAAATAATTTTCAATGAAAAAAGTACACTATTTATTTTGAGAAACAATTCGGCTGACAAAATCGAATGTTATAGGTTAGAAAGCTATTTTTTCAACTAATAAATTTAATTCCAATGGTTATAATTACAGTTTTATTTATTTGTTCATTGATTACATTATACATATCTTTTTTGGGGCAACGTATGTTGCAATGGAACATAAACAAATTTTGATGCCCTATATTTGATTACTACTAGTTTACATTGTATATCGTTAATACAGTATGAGTTGCATTTACTCGAAACTATGTTTTCGGATGTAAAGATATGTAATTTCTTCGAGGTAATAGGCATCTTAAAGAATTCTTCTTGTTTCTTTAAACATTGACCAGTTAGTAAGATTCTACCATTCATATCGAAAGCTGCGTTTGACATTTTGATAATTTTTTCCTCATATGTTAAGAACCATGAATCTTTAAATCTTGTGCTTAGAGAAAATCCCCTTTTGAAATCACACTGAACAAAATCACTTCTAATTCTCAACTGGTCATGTGTTCTGACTTTATCATGCAATTTGTTTTGAGCTAAATACAACGAGTTATTCTCAGAAATTCTATTAGCAATTTGTTCTAAACTATTTTTACCCTGCCGAATCATGTGTTTTATTTGATACAATACATTTTCAAAGGGATAAGTAGATATCGATTGTAGTGTACCAAATCTTTTCACGTCAGCAACTATATGCTCTAAGTTGTGAATGTTGCTTGTTATATACTCTTCTCCATAAACGTTTTTGAACTCATCAATATACTTCTCGAACATCAATTGCGCAACCGGTAAATATCTGGAATATGATTCACAAGAGCATATAGTAACGGCGACAAATAAAAGTAAAAAATGATTATAAACTTCTTCGTCTAATAGGTCTTTTAGAACAACTATTCCTACATAGTTCAAAAATGTCCTGAATTCAACCCCTTTCCAAAAGCCAACACAGTCAATTCCCCGCATTCTACGATGTATTTCCAATGGAAGTTGTACACCTAGCAACGCATTAGTCAGTTTGTCTATATCTCGACTGCAAAGTTTACCAGCAAAACCAAGACTCCCGTCGCGCCACCCGAGAAGACATCTTTTCATAACACCAAGTTCTAGTAAATGTAAAGGATCGGCAATGACGAAATCTTGCACCATATCAACACCAGGTAATTTTAAAATTGGAGAATCTTTACTCTTGTGATGTTTTCCATACTCTTTGTTTCGAAACTTATTATCTGTCCTCAAAGTACATCGAATATTCGGAAAAACAACGGTTCGCGTTATATGAGAATATTCGCCTTCTGTAGTACACTTTAAACAGCCATCAATACCATTGAAATTGACAACACCTAGATGAATAAATATAATATAATTGGGGTTTCGGTTTGTTTCTGAGCTTCAAGAACATTACCTTTGACAAAAGCACGAGCAGGAGAATCACAAATGAAGCATCTTATCCAAATATCTTAAAATAACAATCTCTCGAATTTCCCATATATTCCCGTGAAGACAGACAGGCAACACCCCCTCTTGTGGTGAAAAAGGTAACTAAACTCATTGCACAGTGGTAGAGTAAGGCAATTTAGGCGGACATAGGCTTTTCGTTGCGATTTTGGTTTGCGGTTTAAAGCCATAGTTTTTGTAAAAAGTTGTTTCTTATACATAGTCCTCTATTCATGTGCGAATGAAAATTAGGGTGGTCCTAAAATCAACGAAATAAAACATTCTTCGGCAAACTTGTAGACCAACTAATTCTAAGTAACTTTGTAAAAAAACTTTTTTGTAGACATGAAATTTGGTTTCCAAAAACAGTCTTTTCGCTCTATTTTTTCAATTCAAATTTAAAAACAAAGTTTTCTTCGGTAACTTTAATCAAAAATACGCCAATTTTGACGAAAAAACATTGTCGATATATCATACAGATGAAGAGTTCACTATTTCTATTTAAAAAATAGGCCCTTTTGATATATTGATGTCTCCGTTTAGGGCAAACATAAATAATATTTTTTGGGATCATTTGAAAGAACAAATATTGTATAAATATTGTGAAGAAATACCGAAAGTTGCTTAAAATTAGTTGATCTACAACTGTGCCGATGAATGTATACATATATTTATGCAAATAAAAAGTTAGTTTTTTCATTTAGTCGATTTCAGGACCACCCCAATTTTCGTTTGCACATAAAAAATAGACTAAATAAAAGAAACAAATTCTTAGAAAAAAATTTTACTCTAAAACCACAAAATCGCATCGAAAAACTCGTGTCCGCCTACATTGCCTTACTGTACCACTGTGCATTGTTGTTGAATTTCTGTGAGCGTGTGACATTCTCACACACGAAACTGAATTTACTCAATTTTAGATTTAGTTGACTCAATTTCATACTTTCACAGAAAAAAATATGTTGCAGATTTCGTGCGTATATTGTTTGTATGTAAAACTAACGCCATTCCGGGAGTTAAATATTGATAATATAATAGATGTAGCTTATCGAGGCACGAAGAAGAAATATACTCTTGTTGGTAATACTCGAACAGAAAGAAAAGACCGGTTTGTAAATGACAGATTTATTTAATCTGTATCTTGGAGCGGTTGAAAATGAACTAACTAGTCCTGGGTGAAAATTTCAGTTTTTATACCCTTCCAGGATGTTTATATGTTACCAAAGTAACGACGCTTATATACTACAGTAGAAGCCGCCAGCCCGGTTGTTATCTATAAGATATCCTTGACAACTCCGATCCTGGCTTTGGTAAAACAACGGGTTGCTGTTTTCACACCCCCTCTCAATCCGACATGCCTAGGTTTGACGTTAGTAACTTGAAACGGGTGCCTTCCAGCGGTTTCGTAAATATATCCGCCAGTTGGTCATGGGTTCCGATTGGCTCGATATGCAGGGTTCCACTTGCCACTAGATCCCGGATGAAGTGATGTTTCACGTCGATGTGCTTCGTCCTCTTACTCTCCAGGTTCTTGGCCATGCAAACGCATCCATGATTGTCCTCATATATTGTCACAGGTTTTGCAGTCATATGAAGATCTTCCAGGACCCCGCTGATCCACACAGCCTCGGTTGCTGCAGCGCTGTGAGCGACGTATTCGGCTTCGCTCGACGAAAGCGACACGGTGGACTGCTTTTTGCTACTCCAGGATACGGTGCATCCATACACCGTAAAGATAAAGCCGCTCACCGACTTTCGGTCCTGAAGGTCGGTCGCCCAATCGGCATCAGCATAACCGACGAGGGTTTTTGCTTCGCTGTTCTTTCGATAAACGAGACTTAAGGATATGGTCCCGTTCAGGTATCGTACCACTCGCTTCAACGCATTCCAGTGTACGGTTGAAGGCTGCTGCTGGAATCGACCAAGATACCCCACAGGGTAACAGATATCCGGCCTGACACAGAGCATGGTATACATCAGGCTGCTCAGTAGCTCTCGGAACGGTTCACCAGCATTAGGTCCTCCAGTTGGCAGTTGAATACTTTTTTCCATCGGAGTTCTAGTCGGATTGCATTCAGTCATGCCAAAACTATCAAGAACCTTCATGATGCTGGCTGCTTGCGACAGTTTCAAATACCCCTTAGTAGGGTTGTAGTCGATGCGCATTCCAAGAAAATGCCGCAGTTTGCCACAATCCGTCATGGCAAATACGGATGACAGCTTCTTTTTCAGTTGGATGATGGAAGCCAATTTTCGTCCCGCAATCAGAAAATCATCAACGTACAGGATAATAAACAGCTCGTCCTTGTCACGGTATCTGACATACAAGCAGTAGTCCCGCTTCGACCGGACAAATCCCATCTTTTCAATTTCAGCGGTGAACTTCTGATTCCAGCATCGCGGTGATTGCTTCAGTCCGTAAAGCGACTTTTGCAGTAGGCACGCCATTCCCGATGCAGATTTCACTCCGTCTGGAACACAGATGTAGATTTTCTCCTTCAGCTCGCCATGAAGGAAAGCTGTCTTCACATCCATCTGGTGGAAAAAGAAGCCTTCGTGTACGCCTATTGCGAGAATGATTCTGATTGTCGCGAGCTTTGCCACCGGAGCGTACGTTTCATCGTAGTCCAGTCATGGTTTCTGAAGAAAACCTTTCGCAACGAGTCGGGCCTTGTAGCGCACTGCCCGTCCTTGCTCGTCCTCCTTCACTCGGAAAACCCACTTGGTCTGCAACGATTTGGCATTTGAGGGGCATGGTACCAGCTTCCACACTTGGTTGCGTACCATTGCATCCAGCTCATCCTGAATGGCTTTCAGCCACTCGTCGCGATCCTCACGGGTAAGCACATCTTGGAAGGTTTGAGGAACGTCTAGGGGGGAAGACAATGAGGCAGAGGTTGCTCGGAAACCAGTGATATAATCTAGCAACTTACACGGAAACCTGCGCTCCCGTTCACTGCGCCTCGACAACTCGCCATTAGCATTGTGTCTTTCTGATGGTGAAGGGAACGCGTCGGGCTGTCCAGTTTGCTGTTTGGCTGGTTCGTTCTCTTCAGGATCCTCGGCTGATTCTTCACCTGAGCCATCATCTTCGTTTTCTGATTGTTCGGTTTCAGGAATTTCTGATTCAACATCCCCCTCTTGCTCGTACGACGGCAACACCAGTAACGGTTTCTCCTCTTTTCTAGGCTCAGAGGCATACGGAAAACATTTTTCGTCGAAACGAACGTCACGAGCAATAATTATCTTTCTACTTTGACGATTCCAAAGGCGGTAACCATTTGGAGCATATCCAATCATGATTGCTTCTTGGCTTTTGGCGTCTAATTTCTTCCGGAGTTGCTCGGGGACCCATGCATATTCCTTGCATCCGAAAATCCGAAGCTTTGATAGATCCGGCTTGGATCCCGTCCAACACTCGGCCGGCGTAGTACCTTCCATTACTGCTGCTGTCGGGCTACGGTTGATCAAATAAACTGCTGCTAGAGCTGCTTCACTCCACATTTGCTTTGGCATTGACGAATCAATTAGCATGGTTCTTACTTTTTCCACAAGCGTCCTGTTGAATCGCTCAGCAACGCCATTTTGTTGAGGCGTGTATGCGACGGTAGCTTCAACCTGGATACCCTTTGCCTTGTAAAACTTCTTCTGCGCTGTCGAACAGTATTCTCGCCCTTGGTCTACCGTCAACTTTGAGATTTGCAAACCGAATTGCGCAGTCACCAGCGCTTCGTACTCCAGAAACTTCTCGAAGACCTCCGACTTCCTCTTCAGAAGGTAAATCATGGCGAAATGTGTCTTGTCATCGATGAATGACACGAAATACTTGGAACCATTCCAGGCTGGAGGATCGATTGGACCGCAAACATCGGAATGAATCCGCTCGAGGGGTCGCTTTGCTCTTTTCCTTGTTCCATCGAAAGTGTCCCGACATTGCTTGCCCTGGGCACAGGCGTCGCAGAATCGATCCAGTCCCGGCTTTAAATTCACACCGGTTACCATTTCATTCAGCACGAGCTTGGCTATTCCACCTTGACCGAGATGTCCCAGGCGGCGATGCCACAATTCGTTTTGGTCTACTTGGCAAACATTTGCAGTGGATCTAATCACCTTGATGTCAAGCTCGTAGAGGCTACCTTTCATCGGCGCCGTTGCTATGACAACGCCTTTTTTCTTCAGAACCGCCTTGTTCTGCAAGAACAGCACCTCCACACCACCAGCCGCCAATTTCTTTACCGATAGCAGGTTGTCACGAAGATCTGGTACAAACAGCATTCTTCGTACGTTAAGAAGTACGCCATGGTTGCTGTATCCATTAATCTCGCCTTCTTGCCTCGCCACAAGATTTTGGCCATCCTTCGCCACGTTAATCACAACCGGGGGGTACAGATTGTCAACCGAGTCGAAAAACGTCTTGACATTCACTAAATGGTCCGTAGCTCCGGAATCCAATTTAAAATTGATCGTTTCACCATTTGATTTCGCCGCACTTGCCCGATTCACCATGAAACTAACCGCATTTTGCCCTGTAGTAACATGCGCTTCCTTCTGCTTGCAATCTCTCTGCATGTGGCCCGGTTTCCCGCATTTGTGGCATTTCCCATTGAATTTTCCACTTTTGCCACCACGCTTGCGTTGCTGCTTGCCTGTAAACGCTGCTGGTTTTTCACTCGTTGGATCGCTTGTTCGATCAGCACGTTTCTGCTCTTCCGCCAAAAGCCTCTGCTTGACCACATCCAGGGTAAGTTCGTCCTCCTTCATGTTTTCCAGCGCTGTCACTAATGTATCGTACGAATCCAGTAAGCTCAAGAAGAGCTGGGACACGAGATCTCCAGTCACCAGCGTTGCACCGGCCGTTCTCAGTTGCCGGACCAAATCATCGAACGCTAGAAGGTGGGATCGCATCGATGTCCCTTCCGTCATTCGCAAACGTCCGAGCTGTTTTCTCAGTAGAGTTTGGCTGGCCACCGACTTCTTGGCGAAAACTTCGTTGAGGCTCGTCCACATTTCCTTGGCGGTAGTCTTGTCCCGGACAACCTCCAGAAAATCATCATCCAGGAACCCGACGATCAAGCTCTTTGCCTTGCGGTCCACTTCTAGAAAAATCTTTCTCTCCGCTCCGTACGGCCGCCGCATTCAGGTACATTTTGACGCGAAAACTCCAATTCTCAAATCCAGGTCCACCGGAATATTGGGGAATTCCGTGCGCAGCTTCTTTCGGGGTGCTCATAACCTCTTGTTGGTAATACTCGAACAGAAAGAAAAGACCGGTTTGTAAATGACAGATTTATTTAATCTGTATCGTGGAGCGGTTGAAAATGAACTAACTAACACATTTCTTACAAAAAAAATACATATCTTGTAGTTATTCCTGATGTGATTGCTGTCAAATGTAAAGAAAAATTATTGAAAAAATATTAAAAAAAGTATATGTAGACTTGTCAACTTGTTTGTATTAAATTTCTAAAATTTTTCAAAATTATTTTTTTAAATTTTGTTTTTCGTGTATTTTTTATTTTTGAAAAATATTATTATTCATGTATTTTTATTTAAGTATTTTTAGTTTTTTTATTTTTTATTTTTTTCAAACAATTTCCAAATTTTATTTTTTTTTAATTTTTTCTTTTCTATTTTTTCCCTTTTTATCAAGCCTTACGTATTTTGTAGATATTCTCTTACGATATATCAGCTCTAGATAACTCATTTGAAAATTCACATCGGTTAGTATTCGATGGATTTCCTTCGTTCTTGCAGCAATAGATTGGAAAATCTTCTAAGATTCTTCCCAAAATAAGATATTTGTAATTTTATTATTCACACTATTGTACTATTGAAAATAGTCAAGCCTTGTCAAAACGAAAAATTCGACCTCTGATTGGTCGTTATATGCTTGCTTCCCAAGCACGGTCGACAGGATCATATACCTTGCAATTGAAAACATGCTATTTGGCCTATATAAGTGCCTGTTTCAGCCGGAGCCGCTCATACTCCAGGTACAACTCAAATGGTAACATCATCGTAGAAGATTCCGAAGCTGGATATTACTATCCCGCTCATCCGGAATTGCCAACTTACATCTCTCCTGGTGGTGTAGGCTCTAAGCTTGACATTTTTCTGACCAACATCACCGATCGATTTTCGATTCCGAAAACCATAACAGAGCTCTCCTCGGATCATCTTCCGGTCATCGCTGAGATTGGTGCTAACGTAGAGCGGCGTCAAGTTCAACAAAGAAGAAATTACCATCGTGCAAATTGGGTTCAGCTGCAGCGGTATGTTGAAAACCATCTTGATGCGGACATCACTTTGAACAGCACTGGAGACATCGATCGTACTCTACAGTGCATGATAGACGTCATCCAGGAAGCAGAGTGCCGCTACATCCCATCTGTTCCAGTGACACGACAGTTTGCGCAAATCGACGATAACACCAAGCGCATAATTTCCTTGCGAAACTCGCTGAGAAGGCAATATCAACGTACCCGCAACCCTAGGCACCGATTCTACGCTAGACAGCTGACAAAAATCGTTCAAGAACGTCTGGAGAAAGTGAAAAACAGACAGTTTGCAACCGAATTACGTAATTTGCCCAACTGCTCACGGCCATTTTGGCGTGTGGCTAAAGTGTTGAAGAACAAACCAAAACCCATTCCGCCATTAATAGTGAATATTGAAACTTTGCTAACTTCCCGCGAAAAGGCTTGTGCTATCTCTCAGCATTTTGTCGCTTCCCACAATCTTGGTCGTGATATTGTGAGTGGAATCGAACCAGCTGTCAGTGAATCGATAGTAATTCTGGCCCGCACACCGAATATCTTACCACCTGATCAGCGGATAACAGTGGACGAGGTACAAAACAACATTAAATTCTCTCGGAACATGAAGGCTCCCGGATTTGACGGAGTGTTCAACCTTGTGCTCAAAAACCTTGGACCAACAGCCTTGTCTGTGGTGGAAAAAGTGTTCAACCGATGCCTTGAATTAGCGTACTTTCCAACAAAGTGGAAACTGGCGAAAGTGATTCCCATTTTGAAACCAGAAAAGGATCCCACATGCCCCAAAAGCTACCGTCCCATCAGTCTGCTTTCTGCCCTCAGCAAGGTATTCGAACGATGCATCTACAGCCGTATTCTGTGCCACGCAGAAGTGAACAACATATTCCTGGACGAACAGTTCGGTTTTCGCAGAGGCCATTCAACATTATATCAACTGCAGAGATTAACAAAACTCATCAATCGGAACAAGGAGCTATCTAAAACAACTGCCATGGCCTGCCTGGACATAGAAAAAGCATTCGACAACGTGTGGCACGACGGGCTTATCTACAAGCTACAGCGCTACAACTATCCCGTTTATCTAGTGAAGATTGTGCAAAACTATCTTACGCTGCGCAAATTTCAGGTCTGTGTGCTGGGTGGCCTGTCTGACCCATACGACGTAGGAGCTGGTGTTCCACAGGGCAGCATCCTTGGTCCTGTTCTGTACAACTTATTCACATCAGATATTCCTGAACTACCCAATGGAGGCATCCTGTCGCTGTTTGCTGATGATACCGCCATTATGTACGAGGGCAGACAGATCAACCAAATAGTTAAAAAGCTGCAAACTGGGCTTAACGTCTTCGTGAATTACCTCACCTCATGGAAAATTTGTGTGAATGCAGCAAAAACTTAGACCATAGTCTTCCCACATCGGAATAGTCAACGTTTGGTGCCGACAACAAAAATTCGGTTGAACAATGTGGATATTCCCTGGTCGTCAAATGTTCGCTACCTTGGTTTGACCTATGATCATAAGCTACTTTATCGCCCCCACATTGAACAAACAGTAACGAAAAGCTTAGTGCTAATGAAGAAGTTGTACCCGCTAATCAACCGAAAATCGAAATTATCCGTCGTGAATATATTGACGGTATACAAACAGGTCATCCTGCCGATGCTTCTATACGCCTCGTCGATCTGGAGAACCTGCGCGAGAACCCACCTGCAAAAGATTCAACGGATCCAGAACAAGTTCCTGAAAATGATCTTGAACGTGCCCTTCGGAACCCGAACATCAGAAGTGCATCAAATAGCTGGTATCGATATGACCGAAAACATAATCTCTGCACACGCTGGAAACACTAAAAACAATGCACTTAACTCTAGTGCGGTGCTCATTCGTGAGCTTTATTTATAAGTAGCTAGGTATATTTATTTAATAATTGAAACTCTAATGCCGAGCATTAAAATGTAAATCATGTACGTAGAAAAGGAAAAAGTAGTAACACTTATAGTACATTAAAAACATCAGAGTTGAAAAGTTGATAAAATTGAATCTCTCACAATGTTCAAAAAATAAACAAATGCATAATGAAAATACCGTAAGAAAAATAAAGAATATCGAATCCAAAAAAATCCGGAGCCGCTCATAATAGTTCTGGACAGCGACAAGTCGTCCTTCCTTAGCAGCAGCACTAGCTCTGTGGTTGGTCACCACGTCTCAGGAGCAGCTCGGTTTTTCTCAGCGTGTGTACAGCGACAACAGCAGTCGTCCTTCCTTAGCAGCAGCACAAGCCCTGTGGTTGGTCACGACGTCTCAGGAGCAGCGCGGTTTTCCTCAGCGTGTGTCGCCAGGCAGCCATTATTCCCCCCGTGTTGGGGCAGCATGAAGATTGCCATCAGGAAATCAAATTTTAGAAATCAAAATGCCTTTTTGAAGGCAAATAAACAAGTCATTGAAAGTTAATAATTTTTGTCAACGCAAGCAAGTATTCTGTGTTGCATCCTAGCAATTTAAATTTGAATGTAAAATAGCTTCCACAGTGCATGTTGTCCGTGTATCTTAATTCCCCCAATGTGAGGGCAGCTCAAAGGTTGTAATTAGCAACCGATTTTGAACCGCAACATGCTTTTTTGAAGGCAAATAAAAAAATAATTGAAGGTTAATAGTTTTCTGGCATCAACACAAGCAGACATTCTGTGCGGGATGCAATCAAATTCTGTTGTAGTTGTCTAATTTTTACTTTATTTAGTAAACTCCCCACTGTAGGGGCAGCGCAAACGCTGCGATCAGCATAACCGACATTGAATAATAAACTGCCCTGTTAGAACGCATTCACAAAAGCAGTTAGTTCGACTATGCAGAGCTCATATGAAGACGATTCAATCAATCAGCGTAAACGAAAATTCGTCGTCTCCCAGCTGTCAAGTTGTCACATGATGCAACACGCAACAGCGAGCAAACGAAATCGCTTGATGCTACAAACCGCAATAAAATACGGGTTAAAACCGTTGCGTGTGTGAGAGCACCATCGGTGTTTATTCGCTGGATACACTATCTACTGTCTACTGAACGCAATAATCTGCTTACATGCGACACGGGGACGGGAACATTCTCTTCAACGAAGCTGCGCAACACGACACAAAACATGTTATTTTGTTGCTTCAATGAGAGTGCTATCGGTCCGGTTCGACAAGAAATCATTTTTGTGCATCCGTGCTACGAAACTGAGGAAAAACTTTAGAAACTGAAAAAAGAGGTGGAGCTTATCAAATGATCGCTCTGAGCCGGAATGAAGTCACACATATTTTTCAAGTTATGTCATTCCACCACCTACGAAAAATAATTCATTCCTATTTTCATCCCTATATAAGAGCCTGTTTCAGCCGGAGCCGCTCATAATATTTCTAGACAGCGACAAGTCGTTCTTCCTTAGCAGCAGCACTAGCCCTGTGGTTGGTCACCACGTCTCAGGAGCAGCGCGGTTTTTCTCAGCGTGTGTACAGCGACAACAGCAGTCGTCCTTCCTTAGCAGCAGCACTAGCCCTGTGGTCGGTCACGACGTCTTAGGAGCAGCGCGGTTTTTCTCAGCGTGTGTCGCCAGACAGCCATTATTCCCCCCGTGTTGGGGCAGCATGAAGATTGCCATCAGGAAATCCAATTTTCGAAATCAAAATGCCTTTTTGAAGGCAAATAAGCAAGTCATTGAAAGTTAATAATTTTTGTCAACGCAAGCAAGTATTCTGTGTTGCATCCTAACAATTTAAATTTGTCGCACCCGTCTAATTTACTGAATGTGAAATAGCTTCCACAGTGCATGTTGTCCGTGTATCTTAATTCCCCCAATGTTAGGGCAGCTCAAAGGTTGTAATTAGCAACCGGTTTTGAACCGCAACATGCTTTTTTGAAGGCAAATAAAAAAATAATTGAAGGTTAATAGTTTTCTGGCATCAACACAAGCAGACATTCTGTGCGGGATGCAATCAAATTCTGTTGTAGTTGTCTAATTTTCACTTTATTTAGTAAACCCCCCACTGTAGGGGCAGCGCAAAGGCTGCGATCAGCATAACCGACATTGAATAATAAACTGCCCTGTTAGTACGCATTCACAAAAGCAGTTAGTTCGACTATGCAGAGCTCATATGAAGTCGATTCAATCAATCAGCATAAACAGAATTTCGTCGTCTCCCAGCTGCCAAGTTGCAACATGATGCAACACGCAACAGCGAGCAAACGAAATCGCTTGATGTTACAAACCGCAATAAGATACGGGTTAAAACCGTTGCGTGTGTGAGAGCACCATCGGTGTTTATTCGCTGGATACACTATCTACTGTCTACTGAACGCAATTAGCTGCTCACATGCGACATGGGGACGGGAACATTTTCTTCAACCAAGCTGCACAACACGACACAAAACATGTTATTTTGTTGCTTCAATGAGAGTGCTATCGGTCCGGCTCGACAAGAAATCATTTTTGTGCATCCGTGCTACGAAACTGAGGAAAAACTTTAGAAACTGAAAAAAGAGGTGGAGCTTATCAAATGATCGCTCTGAACCAGAATGAAGTAGTTATGTCCGAGCCTGCCAGCTTACCCTTATCATATCGTGGTTATCACCCAGCATCAGACGAGCCAACTTCCCAGCCATTCCTTTATCATATCGTGGTTATCACCCAGCATCAGATGAGCCAACTTGCCAGCCATTCCACATTGCAGTTCTCACGCAGCGTCAAACATTCAACCAGCCAGCTCATCAATTTTGAATCTTCGGCATCATCGTTCCCATGCAGCACCAAGCTACAAAGCAACGACGATTGGAATATGAATCCTGGAACGTGACAATTGAACGAGGGACATCGCGCCGCCACCGATGATGGTTCCCAGCTGACCTCAGCAAGCTAGCTTAGTAGTTAGGTTGTTAGACGGTTAGGAGAAGAAGTCACAGTCAGTTCTAGTTTAGATTTGGTAGTGAATAGATCGTTTAGTGAATACTAATGTTTTTTAAAAAGTTCTTAATGGAAAGAAATCCATAAGTGGCGCAGTCGACGGCCCTTTCTACGTAAAGAAAAGTGAAGCTTGAACAAACGCTAGTGCATTAATAACAGTTGACCAATAAGGGCAAGTGTAATTTGGAACTCAACCCGTAGCGCCAAGTGCAAGTGCTTTTTGTTGAACAATCTCTGTTTTAAAGTGCAAGTGCGATTGTGCTCGACCCTGTAGCTTAGGACGCCCGGCGAAAAATTCATCGAGAATTTGGATCCATCCCTCGACACGTAGGCGACTTGTGACGTCCCATTCCAGCAACACTTCTTCTGAGCGGTTGGCTTCAGCCATTTGAGATTGGGAGAACAACACAAATCGGTGAGTTAATTTCATCTTACTTTCAATTTATCATATGCCTAAGTATAGGCCATTTCCTAAATTAAAAGCATTAAAATACAATAAAAACACAACCATGGCTGAGGGATTCGACCTTCAAGCCATGTTCAACGCGCTCAATCAATTGGAGCATCGCGTTAATGCACTCCAACATGAAAATGCGCAACTGCGAGCGGATCAGTTACAGCAACAACAGAATCAGCTAGCAGTAAATGCTGTTGCAGCACCTGCAGCACGCGGGCAACCGGATATTTTCAAAATACCGGACCCAATAAAAACAATCCCGACGTATGACGGGAATAAAAAGCAATTAAGTGCTTGGCTATCCACAGCCGAACGAACTCTTAATCTATTTAGAGAGAGAGTAGCTGTAGATGTTTACAACATCTATGAACAAACTGTCATAAACAAAATCGAGGGCAAAGCCCGTGACACTATTTGTGTCAATGGGAACCCATCGACATTTGCTGAAGTCGCGGAAATTTTACGCGCAATCTATGGTGACAAAAATGACATGTCCACTTACCAAACACAATTATGGTCATTAAAAATGGAGGAATCTCTCCACACGTATTACAAACGCACGAAAGAAATAACGCAGAACATGAAATCGCTTGCTAAGCAGAGACAACTGTATAATAACCATTGGGAAGCGATCAACGATTTTTTGGATCAGGAATGCTTAGCTGCATTCATAAATGGATTGAATAAACAATACTTTGGATATGCCCAAGCCTCTAAGCCAGACGACTTGGAAAGCGCTTACGCATTTTTGTGCAAATTTCAAAACGCGGAGCATACCAAAAAATATACTCAGGCTTACGAGCAAAACCAGAACAAAAACAAACAAACATTTAATAAACAATTCACAAAAACGGAAAACCAGACACCTAATGCAGGAAAATCTAAACCACCCTCTGACAGACGTAAAGTAACTCCAATGGAAATTGACCCTTCACTGAGGTCGAGAATTAACAACCATGATGCAGAAGAGGAAAACGAAACTGAAAATAACACAGACGTTAGCGAAAATGAATCGGATGGTAACGAAGAAGTAAATTTTCAAATTGTGAGTTTCAAAGAAACTCTGAAATAAATTCAAAAAATGGACTACCGTACACAATTATAAAGTTTCCATCGGGCATTAAAGCAAAAATTCTGATTGATAGTGGTTCTAATAAAAAAATTATTTCGCCTCATCTTGTTCCAGAGTCGAAAAGGATATCGTGTAAAACAATAAAAATTTCAAATAGTAGTGGTAAACATGAATCCTCACAAAAATTCGTCACACAAAATTTTGGTTTAAAAAAAGATGTTCCTTTTTATTCATTCAAATTTCATAGTTTTTTTGATGGCATATTAGGCTACGAGACCTTATCACAAATGCAAGCTGTATTAGACATAGGGAAAAAAGTTCTAAAATTTCCAAAAAAATCAGTCAAATTAGAAATTAGAACAATGGGACTTCCTGACGTAGTGATAAATGAAAATTCTGCAAAATTAATAAAAATTCCAGTCTGTGAGCAAAACGGTGATGTTTTCCTGGCAAAAACACTAAAACTTATGGATATTTCTATACCTTCAGGTGTTTATTCCGCTAAAAATGGATTTATTTTAGCATTGGCGACGAACCGTGGAAAAGACATTGCATTTAATTGGGTAGAGCCGATCAAAATAAAAAACATAGATGAACTAAGAGAAATAAATTCAAATCAATCCAATTTTCAAGACGAAAACTCATCACAATATGAGGAATTGGAAAAATTGATTCGAATAGGGCATCTTAATTACGAAGAAAAACCTGCATTGCTTAAAATCTTAAAGAAAAACATTCACATTATTCAAAAAACTGATGAAAAACTTTCGTGCACAGCATCAACAAAGCACCGAATTCGAACTGTAAATGATGTTCCTATTCACACAAAAATATATCGGTACCCTCACATTCACAAACCTGAGGTAGAAAAACAAATAAACGAGATGCTTGCAGATGGAATCATTCAAAATTCAATTTCACCTTGGACATCGCCTATTTGGATTTGGGTTCCAAAAAAGGACGATGCCAGCGGTAAGAAAAAATGGAGAATTGTGGTCGACTATCGTAAATTAAACGAAAAGACCATCGACGACAAATTCCCAATTCCTAATATGGAGGAAATTTTGGATAAGTTAGGAAGGAGTGTGTACTTTACCACACTGGACCTTAAATCAGGGTTCCACCAAATAGAAGTGGACCCTAAGGTTAGATCAAAGACAGCTTTTAGTACCGAAAAGGGTCATTTTGAATTCATTCGAATGCCCTTCGGGTTAAAAAACGCGCCAGCTACATTTCAACGCGCAATGAACTGTATTTTGGGAGACTTAATCGGAAAGTGCTGCCTTGTCTATCTTGATGGCATTATTATTTTTGAAACTCCTTGCAACAACACTTGGATAACCTTAATAAAGTTTTGAAAAGATCAATTGAAGCTAACTTGAAGGTTCAATTGGACAAATGTGAATTTTTACAAAAACAATGCGAATTTCTTGGTCACATTGTTACAGAAAATGGAATTAAACCAAATCCAAATAAAATTGATAAAATTTTGACCTGGCCTTTACCAAAAACAACAAAGCAAATCAAGGGATTTCTTGGACTTCTTGGTTATTATAGGAAATTCATAAAGGATTTTGCCAAACTTACAAAACCTTTGACAAAATGCTTGAAAAAAGGAGCAACAATTGTTCATAATGATGAGTTTAAAGATTGTTTCAATGACTGTAAGCAAATGTTGATATCTGACCCTATTTTACGATATCCAGATTTTGATAAGCCATTCATTCTTGAAACCGACGCAAGTGATTTTGCACTCGGTGCGGTTCTTTCGCAGAGATTCGAAGATTCGAAAGAGCATCCAATAGCGTATGCATCACGAACTCTGAACGACACAGAATGTAATTGGTCTGCTACCGAAAAGGAACTTGCTGATATTGTGTGGGCCGTAAAACACTTTAGGCCATACATTTATGGTACAAAATTCCAATTGAGAACTGACCATAAAGCTTTGGTATGGCTCAGACAGAAAAAATATTTAAACCGTAAACTATTAAACATGAAATTGGAATTAGAAGAATATGAATTCGATGTTACTCACAAAAAAGGCACACTAAATAGGAATGCGGATGCACTATCAAGAATAGAGCCAGAAAAATTAACAACAGCCGAAATTCATGCAACCAGCGAAGATAGTATGACACAACACTCTGCTGATACGGATGATGGAGACTTCATCCCTAGCACAGAGAAACCATTAAATGAATTCAGGAACCAAATTGTTTTAGAACAGTCTTCTGAAGAAAGTACAGAAACCTCTGTTGTTTTTAGACATCATATGAGAGTGACGATTAAAAAAACAAACTTTAGCCCCGCAGTTTTAATAAATATTTTGAAAGATTATGCAAGTCCTACTTGTGTTAATGGACTTTACTGTAGCACCAATATACTGAATAGCCTACAAATTATATATAAAAACTATTTTGCGAGAGCTAAAACTCTTCGAATATTTTGGACTGAAAAATTTTTAACCGATGTCTTCGACGAAACTGAACAAGATCAAATAATTCTGGCACAACATAATAACAACCACAGAGGAATTGTAGAAACAGCTAAACATATTTTAACTCAATACTATTTTCCAAAGATGAAGGCAAAGGTAAGTCGTTTTATTAATGTTTGTAAATTATGTCAAAGAAGCAAATACGAAAGACATCCTTATAAATTAAAATACAAATTGACTCAAACACCTGCTAAACCATTGGAAATCGTCCATATGGACATTTTTATAATCAGAAGTAAAAATTATCTTACTTTCTGTGACAAATTTTCTAGACTTGCATTAGTAATCCCAATCCGTACACGAAATACAATACATATTCTTCAAGCATTGGCAAAGTTCATCTCTCTACTAGGAAAACCTAACCTAATAGTAATGGATTCAGAAGCCTCTTTTACATCAGCATCTATGCGTGAGTTTCTTGAGGATAATCAAATAGAATATCATCTTACAAGCATAGGCCAGTCATCTTCAAACGGCACCGTGGAAATTATTCATCGCACTCTTAGAGAGTTGCATAATATATTATCAAATAAAGAGTCGACTAAGGACTTATCTGAATCTACAAAAATAAATTTAGCAACTGCAATTTACAATGATTCAATACATTCCCATACTAATATTACACCAAAAGAACTGTTCTATGGTTTTCGAAACGGTGACACTCTCCCGAATGACCTCGACGAGCGTATTCGTTTGAAAGAGAAATTATTTAAGAAATTTAAAGACCAGGAATTGGTACGAAAACGATCGGGAATTGATAAACTGAATCGAAACAGAGAAAATCATGTAAGCCTAAACCCTGGCGAAACAATGTATGAAAGAAAACGAAATAACTTAAAACATCAGGAACGATATAAGGAAATAACAATTGCAGAAAACATGGATGTGAACATACTTGATGAAAATCAAAGAAAAATCCATAAGTCTAAACTAAAAAGGAAACGGAATAAGACATAAACTTATTTTAAAAGTGCAAGCAATATACTAAAACATTGGATACAAATGAGTTAAAAAAACAAATTATTTTGGAATCAAACACTAAATTATGAGTATTTTGCTAGCACATTCATGTTGTCTTCATTTATATTAATATTTCTTTATTATTTTAGGTCTGGATACGATGCGGTGGATCCTGTTTTTATTCTCCATTTTCCCAATCCTATCAACCCACCTTTACTTTCAAGCATACGGTGCACACCTAGAAATCACGGACTTGAATGACAACCCAGGTATTGTAGCTCTTAAAGTAGGTAACACTTTCATTATAGCAGGATATGATTGGTTAGTTCATACATTCAAATTAGATACTTTTCAAGAAATTTTAAATCAGTATGATATAATGATAAGTCAAATAAATTCAAATGTAAACATGAAAGATTTTAAAGATATTCTAAAAATGAAATTTATACAAACAAGCTTGACATTACAAAAACTTAGTCCTAGAAGAAAAACAAAGAGAGCTATTAATATTCTGGGTACGTTAATTAAAAAAAATTAACGGAAATTTAGATAATGATGATCTAGTTACCTTAAATCAAAAGATTAGTTACCTACATTATTCAAATAAGGATCTTATTATGAATAACAATGAACAAATTAAAATAAATAATCAGTTTCAAGACAGAATTAACAATTTAACAAAAGTAATTTACAATGAAAAAGAAGAAATAGGTAAACTTACACATCAGTTTAGGACAAATAAAAACATGAAGGTCTCCTGGGAACAGCTACAACATTTCCAGAGGTTAATCTTCAACTTAGACATAATGCAACGGCAGTTGGACGACATCTCGGATTCGATCGTCATGGCTACAGTAGGGGTTTTATCCAAGAGTATCCTTCAAGCAACGGAAATCAACTATATTATTGACAAATTGGAAAATTCAGGAATTTCCGTAAACAGTGACGAACAGGTTTACGAATTTTTAGAACCAGCAGCTTTCTACAACGGTTCATGTATTGTGTTTCTCATAAAAATTCCAAAATTCTTACAAGGAATCTACCAGCAAATTATTGTGGAGAATATTCCCATCAATGAAGAAATAATACCGATCGATTTCACGCACGCAGTTTTAGGGACGAACGTAACATTTGTCATGAACGATACTTGCGTAAACATCGAACAAAATATCATTTGCAAGTTACAGACAATGAAGAATGTCTCTAATGATATCCCGCTCAGAAGAGCATAACTAAAAAATTACAAAATTCTATCAACGTGAGATACAAATAACATATTTTGATACAATTTTATTTTTTTCCATATAATTTTGATTGCAAAATTGAATCTGAATAACAGAACGTGCAATGAAGTAGTTCTGAAACAAGTCTAACTAACTTTTCGTTTTTATCAAAACCTGTCGTTTCTAACAATGTTTGTTATTATATTGTTCTATATACTATCTTATTTTGTTAGAAAGCTGATATATTAGTAAAAAATTCTGATATGTGTTTGATACTAGTAGAATCATTTCTGTTATAATTTCTGTTATTTTAACACCTAACGGGACCAAATTGAAAACACAGCCTGTAAGGTTTTTCCCGTAACAAACTAACAACTTCTGTTACATTTTTGTTTTTTATTTCTGATCGGGATGTGCATACATCGATTATTAAGAGGAAATCCCAGTAGCTGTCCATTTAAAAAATACAATGGAATTCATGAAGTCCATGGGAAACGGAAAAGTTCTGATTCGAAATGCACTTAAAGCTGTGCAATTAAAAAACAGTTGTGGTTATGGTCCTAAAAATCTTACAGGATCATTTCTTATCACTTTTAGAAACTGTTCTGTCGAAATAGAGAATCAATCGTTTGAAAACACCCAATTGGACTATAGCAACATTTTGGAAATGCTACCATTGCAATCAACATTAATCAACAAATCGAAGACTATAGTAACAGACACACAAATCTTACAACAATAACATACCAACAATAGAAAGCGTATTGAAGTTTTGGAAACAAATAATCATCATGTTTCATACGGAGGAACTTTCACGGTAATCATCCTTCTAATAATAACTGGTTACCTGTTCAAAGAAATAAGGACAATTTGGACGAAAATTGTAATCAAACCAAGTAAACCCACGGACACCAACATCGAGTTGAACCGGGACGGTTCAAGCTAAGAAGGGGGGAGTTATGTCCGAGCCTGCCAGCTTACCCTTATCATATCGTGGTTATCACCCAGCATCAGACGAGCCAACTTCCCAGCCATTCCTTTATCATATCGTGGTTATCACCCAGCATCAGATGAGCCAACTTGCCAGCCATTCCACATTGCAGTTCTCACGCAGCGTCAAACATTCAACCAGCCAGCTCATCAATTTTGAATCTTCGGCATCATCGTTCCCATGCAGCACCAAGCTACAAAGCAACGACGATTGGAATATGAATCCTGGAACGTGACAATTGAACGAGGGACATCGCGCCGCCACCGATGATGGTTCCCAGCTGACCTCAGTAAGCTAGCTTAGTAGTTAGGTTGTTAGACGGTTAGGAGAAGAAGTCACAGTCAGTTCTAGTTTAGATTTGGTAGTGAATAGATCGTTTAGTGAATACTAATGATTTTTAAAAAGTTCTTAATGGAAAGAAATCCAAAAGTAAGTCACACACATTTTTCAAGTTATATCATTCCATCACGTACGTAAAATAATTCATTCCTATTTTCATCCCTATATAAGAGCCCGTTTTAGTCGAAGCCGCTCATAGTAGTTCTGAACAGCGACGACAGCAGTCCTCCCTTAGCAGCAGCGGGAGCGAGCAGTGGGTACAATCGATAGCGGATAGCGGCCACAACTGTGGCATGGCTGCGAATAAGCGTAGCAGTTTCAGCGGATCTCACCATCGATAGCAGCAGGGCCAGCAGATGCAGGTACAGCGGATACCAATGGCGGCCACAACTGTGGCATGGCTACGGATAGCGTTGCAGTTGCTCAGCAGTTGGGCCAGCGTATAGCGGCCACAACTGTGGCATGGCTATGCATAGCGTAGCTGTTGCAGCGGGTATATCAGCATCGATAGTAGCAGGGTCAGCTGATGCAACGACACTCCCTTCACTAAAATGCTGTTTCAGTGTGGTAGCGGGAAGCATCAGCAGCAGGCTTGCATGAAGTGAATACATCAGCCAGCAACTTTCTCTAAGGCCTCTGCCATAGTACACGCGAAAAGCGGCGCGAACCGATTCGATCGGCCGTAGGTTGATGTACAGCTCTACTGATGGCTGTACATTAGCCTACAGCTGAGCGAATCGGTTCGCGTCGCTTTTCGCGTCTATTATGGCAGAGGCCTAATGGGAAAGTTGTATCAGTTTGTTCAGAAGAATATTATTGTCGGTAATATTACAGAGATGCGATTGCGTAAATCCGATTTTGAATTGAACAATTGTTCTTTTGAGAACAAATAACACACTTATTTGAAGAGTTAATAGCTTTTGGTACCAATAGCAGTATAGTGACAGCCTCAGCGGTAGATGCAGATGCAGCCGGTACTTCCCTGAGGCCGATGTAAAGTTAAATGGGAGCAGCACGGCGAAACAGTTCGGGGTATGCTTAGACGCGCGTCATTTTTCGTTGTTGATATTCCCCACATGAAACGACGCGCTTTCGTATGATAGCGGTGGTATTAGCGGTAGATGCATTTGCCAACACTTCCTCCAGTAAAGCCGTGTCTAGTTTTCAATGTGCAAACACCTTTCTCATTGTGTTGACCGTGCGCCTTAGTCCTCACTATCAATGAAAATTGAACAATTGTCCTAATAAGGACAACAAATGAATTAATGAAGATTTAATTTTGAATTAGAATACTTCTCTCAGGAAGTTCGGCTACATAGGGATGAAAAATGAATCGATACATAGGGATGTAATAAATCGGTTAGTTTTCGATGGATTTCCTTCGTTTTTGCAGCAATCGATTGGAAAATCTTCTAAGATTCCTACCAAATGCATGAAATTGCAATTTTATCATTCGAACTATTGTACTATTGAAAACTCTTAAGCCTTGTCAAAACACAAAATTCGACCTCTGATTGGTCGTTATACCGCGCTTTCCCAAGCACGGTCGGCAGAGTTATGGACCTAGTAAATTGGGAATGCATCATTTGGCCTAGATAAGAGCTTCATCAGATAATAAACAAACATTTCATCGGATATTAAATTGAACAACTGAAATTTGAAGAACACAAATGATTATTTGAAGAGTTAATATTTTCTCGTTTTGCGCTATAATCCAAAGTTAATTATCTTCATCTACATGCATACTCTGACTATTATTACGTGTTTGCGTCGCTTAGTGTTTGGCTACGGTCATGCAGAACGCAAATAACGGCGCGATGCGATTCGGCAAGACGAAATCTGTTGAAATGTATAGCTCTACTTCGCCTTAAAAAGAGCTGTACATTTCACCACGGTAAGGCGAATCGCATCGCGCCGGCATTCGCGTTCTGCATAACCGTAGCCTTTGTTCCGTTCCCGTTTAATGATGTCGTATTAAATGTGCATATTACAATTCGGCAGCACTTCAACTTCTCATTTGCACAAAATTTAAAAATATCCAATGAACTTCATTCAAAATATCAATCAAAAGAAATTACAATACTGCCAATGAACGGTCAACGTTTATTTACTAGAAAAAATGACTGACACGCAAGCAGCCAGGTTATCTTTCTTGTAAAAGTATTCTACTTCAACCTTGCGGTCGTGGCTTTGCATACAACCTTCTTGTGATTTTTTTTCATTACTTCGTTGCATAGCAAAAACGGTATGTGCGTTTAGTGCTTTCGTTATTTTCAGTAACTTATGATTATGGCGCAACCCTTCGCGTGACTTAATGAGAAGGCTTCGCTATTAATTTGCAACATGATATATTTTTTTTTATTCTCGCTTATTTTCCGTCGGTCTAGTTCCGCCACTGTTGTGGCCAATCACCGACGCCCAGGGAGGCGACTCCACACCCAGGACCCTAACTCACGACCCGTTTATTAACGGACCGGCGCCAACGGCTTTACTTCCTCATGCGATGGAAGGCGTGATCCCAGAGATTTTTCGCCTCAGAAAATCTCCCGGTGTCGGCTAGGATTGAATCTAGACCAGTTGGGTTGGTTGTGAGTGGATCACGCCACCTCACAATCATCGACACCTATGTCGGCGGTGGGATTCGAACCCAGGCGTCGAGCGTGGTTGGCGGAGACGTTACCAACCACACTAGGCCCCCGCTGACATGATATATTGATAAAGTTTCTAAAGTTGAAGATACACTAAAGTCGCTTTTTACACGGGGGATACGTGCCGCGTAAAAAAAACCGCGTAAATTCCGGAATCCGCGTAAAAATAACCGCGTAAATTCCGGAATCCGCGTAAAAAACCGCGTAAATTCCGGAATCCGAGGATCGGCTATCCTCATATAAAAAGCAATTATGAGAAGCACAGCCTTTGGCTCTTAAATAATGAATTGAAAAATCATCGAAAAATGAACGATGAAATCAAGTTTGATTCTAATGACATGGATGCAAAACTATAATGGAGCAGGATTTACAATAAAACGCAGTCGAAAAATATTGCTTGAAACAGAAATTTGAATCAAATAACAATAATTTTCACACGATGTTAATTTTTCCAAACGTAATATATTGGAGCAGAACGCTCTGCGTCCAGAGGACCATCAGTAAAAAAAACGAAAGACTGATGATTTGTACAATACATACTTCCCGCTAAAAGCAGCGTTCTCTCGAACACAGTTTCTTGCATACAACATGTACACGAGTAAGTGAAATCATACAAAAAGTACATGCAAGATACCCAAGAGTAGAAAATTCCTAAAATGATATTTTCAGGAATGGTGACCCACCAGTAGACCAACATTCCCTCATACTCACAATTTTCCGCTAGGCCGGCCGATCTTGGGAAATTCGACTTTTTCAATAATTTGCCTTGTACTCGTATGTAGGTCACTTATTTGACTACTACTCAACTATAAGGAAATTCCCAAAAATGATATTTTCAGGAATGGTGACCCACCAGCAGACCAACATTCCCTCATAGTCACAGTTTTCCGCTAGGCCGGCCGAACTTGGGAAATTCGATTTTTTCTATAATTTGCCTTGTACTCGTTTGTAGGTCACTTATTCGACTACTACTTCACTATAAGGAAATTCCCAAAAATGATATTTTCAGGAATGGTGACCCACCAGTAGACCAACATACGCTCATACTTACAATTTTCCGCTAGGCCGGCCGATCTTGGGAAATTCGATTTTTTCAATAATTTGCCTCATATACGTATGTAGGTCACTTATTCGACTACTACTTCACTATAAGGAAATTCCCAAAAATGATATTTTCAGGAATGGTGACCCACCAGTAGACCAACATTCCCTCATACTCACAATTTTCCGCTAGGCCGGTCGATCCTGGGAAATTCGATTTTTTCAATAATTTACCTTGTATACGTGTGTAGGTCACTTATTCGACTACTACTCCACTATAAGGAAATTCCCAAAAATGATATTCTCAGGAATGATGACCCACCAGTAGACCAACATTCGCTCATACTCACAATTTTCCGCTAGGCCGGCCGATCCTGGGAAATTCGATTTTTTCAATAATTTACCTTGTATACGTGTGTAGGTCACTTATTCGACTACTACTCCACTATAAGGAAATTCCCAAAAATGATATTCTCAGGAATGATGACCCACTAGTAGACCAACATTCGCTCATACTCACAATTTTCCGCTAGGCCGGCCGATCTTGGGAAATTCGATTTTTTCAATAATTTGCCTCATATACGTATGTAGGTCACTTATTCGACTACTACTTCACTATAAGGAAATTCTGATATTTTTTTTTTTTGATATTTTTTTATAAGGAAAAAATGATATTTTCAGGAATGGTGACCCACCAGTAGACCAACATTCCCTCATACTCACAATTTTCCGCTAGGCCGGCCGATCTTGGGAAATTCGATTTTCTCAATAATTTGCCTTGTACTCGTATGTAGGTCACTTATTCGACTACTACTTCACTATAAGAAAATTCCCAAAAATGATATTCTCAGGAATGGTGACCCACCAGTAGACCAACATTCGCTCATACTTACAATTTTCCGCTAGGCCGGCCGATCTAGGGAAATTCAATTTTTTCAATAATTTGCCTCATATACGACTACTACTTCACCATATCGATTTATATTCGACTACTACTTCACTATAAGGAAATTCCCAAAAATGATAATCTCAGGAATGGTGACCCACCAGTAGACCAACATTCCCTCATACTCACAATTTTCCGCTAGGCCGGCCGATCTTGGGAAATTCGATTTTCTCAATAATTTGCCTTGTACTCGTATGTAGGTCACTTATTCGACTACTGATTCACTAAAAGAAAATCCCCAAAAATGATATTCTCAGGAATGGTGACCCACCAGTAGACCAACATTCGCTCATACTCACAATTTCCCGCTAGGCCGGCCGATCTTGGAAAATTCGATTTTTTCAATAATTTGCCTCATATACGTATGTAGGTCACTTATTCGACTACTACTACACTATAAGGAAATTCCCAAAAATTATATTTTCAGGAATGGTGACCCACCAGTAGACCAACATTCCCTCATACTCACAATTTTCCGCTAGGCCGGCCGATCCTGGGAAATTCGATTTTTTCAATAATTTACCTTGTATACGTGTGTAGGTCACTTATTCGACTACTACTCCACTATGAGGAAATTCCCAAAAATGATATTCTCAGGAATGATGACCCACTAGTAGACCTCATACTCACAATTTTCCGCTAGGCCGGCCGATCCTGGGAAATTCGATTTTTTTCAATAATTTACCTTGTATACGTGTGTAGATCACTTATTCGACTACTACTCCACTATAAGGAAATTTTCAAAAATGATATTTTTAGGAATGGTGACCCACTAGTAGACCAACATTCGCTCATACTCACAATTTTCCGCTAGGCCGGCCGATCTTGGGAAATTCGATTTTTTCAATAATTTGCCTCATATACGTATGTAGGTCACTTATTCGACTACTACTTCACTATAAGGAAATTCCCAAAAATGATATTTTCAGGAATGGTGACCCACCAGTAGACCAACATTCTCTCATACTCACAATTTTCCGCTAGGCCGGCCGATCTTGAGAAATTCGATTAGGTCACTTATTCGACTACTACTTCACTATAAGAAAATTCCCAAAAATGATATTCTCAGGAATGGTGACCCACCAGTAGACCAACATTCGCTCATACTTACAATTTTCCGCTAGGCCGGCCGATCTTGGGAAATTCGATTTTTTCAATAATTTGCCTCATATACGTATGTAGGTCACTTATTCGACTACTACTCCACTATAAGGAAATTCCCAAAAATGATATTTTCAGGAATGGTGACCCACCAGTAGACCAACATTCCCTCATACTCACAATTTTCCGCTAGGCCGGCCGATCTTGGGAAATTCGATTTTTTCAATAATTTGCCTCATATACGTATGTAGGTCACTTATTCGACTACTACTTCACTATAAGGAAATTCCCAAAAACTATATTTTCAGGAATGGTGACCCACCAGTAGACCAACATTCCCTCATACTCACAATTTTCCGCTAGGCCGACCGATCCTGGGAAATTCGATTTTTTCAATAATTTACCTTGTATACGTGTGTAGGTCACTTATTCGACTACTACTTCACTAAAAGAAAATTCCTAAAAATGATATTTTCAGGAATGGTGACCCACTAGTAGACCAACATTCGCTCATACTCACAATTTTCCGCTAGGCCGGCCGATCTTGGGAAATTCGATTTTTTCAATAATTTGCCTCATATACGTCATATACGTATTTTTTCAATAATACGTATTTTTTCAATAATTTGCCTCATATAATTCGATTTTTTCAATAATTTGCCTTGTACTCGTATGTAGGTCACTTATTCGACTACTACTTCACTATAAGGAAATTCCCAAAAATGATATTTTCAGGAATGGTGACCCACCAGTAGACCAACATTCCCTCATACTCACAATTTTCCGCTAGGCCGGCCGATCTTGGGAAATTCGATTTTTTCAATAATTTGCCTTGTACTCGTATGTAGGTCACTTATTCGACTACTACTTCACTATAAGGAAATTCCCAAAAATGATATTTTCAGGAATGGTGACCCACCAGTAGACCAACATTCCCTCATACTCACAATTTTCCGCTAGGCCGGCCGATCTTGGGAAATTCGATTTTTTCAATAATTTGCCTCATATACGTATGTAGGTCACTTATTCGACTACTACTCCACTATAAAGAAATTCCCAAAAATGATATTTTCAGGAATGGTGACCCACCAGTAGACCAACATTCCCTCATACTCACAATTTTCCGCTAGGCCGGCCGATCTTGGGAAATTCGATTTTTTCAATAATTTGCCTTGTACTCGTATGTAGGTCACTTATTCGACTACTACTTCACTATAAGGAAATTCCCAAAAATGATGTTTTCAGGAATGGTGACCCACCAGTAGACCAACATTCGCTAATACTCACAATTTCCCGCTAGGCCGGCCGATCTTGGGAAATTCGATTTATTTAATAATTTGACCACTCTACTTGTGACCTACACACTCAATGTTTGTGGTCGCTACCAGAAATTTCTTAAATAAATTCTCCAGATGAAAGTGAAATTGGTTTTTTTAACAGTTTTCTGATGTATTAGAGATCGTTTCCAATTAAAAGAAATTTTAAATTTATTTTCACTACGTAACTTGAAAGCTGACTTGCATGCAAGTCCTTGCGCGATTTGTCCTTGCGCATTTAACCCGGGTCGTATGTCTCATGTATGTGCCAGCTAGCTGGCATCTCTATCTTATTTGCTTTGCTTCATCGCAGCTAACATCGCAGCGGATCGATGATTTGCGGGCCCCACTGACAGATGCTATGTTATGCGTATGAAAAGTGGCGGTGATATGCTATCTCGTTTATACACACGCTGAGATGTTAACCCTTGAAACATGGCGGGATGCCATCTAGCTGGAATGTGCTACAGTCATGGAGAAAATAATAAATACACTTTTTGTGTTGGATAATTTTTCGTATTTGCGCACTGATTTTAATTGTTGTATGATGTTATTGCCTGGGCGGTAAAAAATTAGAATCGGTCGGCGATAGTAGATCCGCAAATGACAACCGCAAAAGACAACCGCAGCTGCCAAATTCGTAATGACTGAAGGAAATCGTACTGATGGTTAGCAAAAAGTTCGATTTTGAAGTAGAATACTTCTCTCAGGAAGTTCGACTACATAGGGATGTGAAATGAAAATCTAAAACCGAAAAAAGTGAAAAATATGTCCAATTTCAAATGCTAATAAATCGGTTAGTATTTGATGGATTTCCTTTGATCTTGCAGCAATAGATTGGAAAATCTTCTAAGATTTTTCCCAAAAGAAGATAATTCTAATTTTATAATTCACACTATTTTACTATTGAAAATAGTCAAGCCTTGTCAAAACGAAAAAATCGACCTCTGATTGGTCGTTATATAATTGCTTCCCAAGCACGGTCGACAGAATCATATACCTTGCAATTGAAAACATGCTATTTGGCTTATATAAGAGCCTGTTTCAGCCTAAGCCGCTCATAATAGTTCTAGACAGCGACAACAGCAGCCGTCCTTCCTTAGCAGCAGCACTAGCCCGTCTAATTTGCTGAATGTGAAAAAGCTTCCACAGTGCATGTTGTCCGTGTATCTCAATTCCCCCCACTGTTAGAGCAGCTCAAAGGTTGCGATCAGCAGTGGGTTGCGCCTGTGGCTGCCTTCAAATCAAACAAATCACTTGCCCTGTGGTTTGTCACCACGTCTCAGGCCTCTGCCAGGCTTAACACCAACGCGAGCGATCGGGCGAAATTTTTGCCGTACATCAGCCGGCACTTCCTCTAAAGCGGCATCCATAAATTACGTAACGCTCGTAGGGGGGAGGGGGAGTATACTCGGGCGTTACGATTTGTTACACAGGTAAGGGGGGAGGTGAGTTCAGCGTTACGTAACGAAAAATCTCTGGAGAGACTCTCAAAAACGAGCATTTTTATCAAGGAAATCCTTCTGCAGCGTTACGTAATTTTTATGGGGGGGAAGGTGTTGGCGTTACGTTTCGTTACACATGGGGTGGTGGGGTCCAAAAATTGGGTTTTTTGCGTTACGTAATTTATGGATGTCGCCTAATGGAAAAGTTGGATCATTTTGTTCAGAAGAATTTTACTGTCGGTAATATTACAGAGATGCGATTGCATTATATCCGATATGGAATTGAACAATTGTTCTTTTAAGGACAAATAAAACACTTAATTTGAAGAGTTAATAACTTTGGGTACCAGTAGCAGTATGGTAACAGCCTCAGCGGTAGGTGCAGCCGGTACTTCCCTGAGGCCGACGTTATAAGGAAGTAAATGGAAGCGGCACGGCGAAACAGTTCGGGTGTGCTTAGACGCGCGTCATTTTTCGTTGTTGATATTATTCCCCACATGAAACGACGCGCTTTCGTACGATAGCGGCGGTATTAGCGGTAGGTGCATTTGCCAACACTTACTCCAGTAAAGCCGTGTCTAATTTTCAATGTGAAAACACCTTTCTATTGTGTTGGCCGTGCGCATTAGGCCTCTGCCAGGCTAAACGCGGAAAGCGGCGCTAACCGATTCGCCCGGCCGTACGTTAATGTACAGCCGTAAGTAGAGTTGTACATTAACCTACGGCCGGGTGAATAGAATAGAACTCCTAACTACGATGCCGTTCCTGAATGCGAGACCACTATTTTCCTGCTAGCGGAGCAGCCTTGCCGGTTGAGGGTTTCGGCCTTCCTCCGGTGAAGCTCTGCCTTATTTCGGTAACTACACAAGCATTCTGGATTTTGGCAATCAAAACTTCTGCTGGCTGTCTGATTTTCAGTGTGAAAACAGCCTTTGACTTTGTAATCAGAGTGCCTGATCACGATTTGGTAATATTGTTTGAATTAAATGTTTACAAAATTTTACAATATTCCTCTTTCTCCCATTCAACAAAACAGGTAATACGATGCCTTCGTCATACGCAAGTTCACCACTCCCGCTATCGGCGTAACACAAAGATGCAATCAGCGTCATATCCGATTTTTTTTTCAACAACAAACTGTCCTTTTTAGGACAACCAAACAAATGAATTGAAGATTTAAAATTTTCTCGTTCTGAGCTTTAATCACAAGTTAATTATCTTAATTTGAATTCACATGTACATATACTCTGACTGTTGAAACTTGTTTGCGCCGCAAAGGGTTTGTACTTTTCCTGTTCAGTGAGGTCGTATTTATATGTGCAAACTGAAATTGAGTAGTACTTCAACTTCATTTGCACAGAATTTTCAATACTGCCAATGAGCGGTCAACATTTATTTACTAGAAAAAATGACTGACACGCAAGCAGCCGGGTTAACTCTCTTGTAAAAGTATTCTACTTCAACCTTGCGGTCGTGGCTTTGCACACAACCCTCCTGTGATTTTTTTTAACTTCGCGGTGTTATTTAGACGATGATATTTTTTTGCATAATATTATTTAAAAAGCTTTAGCATAACTTTTTGAAACAGTTGCAGATAGTTGTAAAGTTCTCAAGTTTAGGAAACAAAAAAGAATAACTGTTAATTATAATGCAACAGGCACAGATGATTATATTTGTATTGTTCGTGATCAATATCGGCTAAATCTGTCACTTTTTCAGCGAGTGATAATGAGAACGACGTTTCGACTGGAGTGATAGTACTTGCCATAGATTTTAGCATGGCATCATACTCTTCAAGTTTATTTTCCAACGCAGTGATACGGGTATTAAACATGTTCATGCCTGCAGACACAGTAGTGTAACTATCTCTCAGCATCTTCACTTCGTTTCCGAAAAACTCTAACACATTCTGAGCAACCTTAAGATCTTTCTGAGCACCGTGTATAATTGTTTCCGAGTGAATTGGAACTGAGCGGAAAAGACGAACAATATTTTCCGGTATACCTTTGGCAATATATGTCTGCTGTTGATGCTCTGGTTTTTTCAGTATGTAAGTTGCCCAAATCGACCAATTGATCTTATCTGAAACGTAGTACATACTGTAACGAGATTTCAGTTGGTTTATCATTTCCGATAACGCTACGTTAGAAGGTGCTCCAGCTCTATCTGATTCTGCGGGGGTGATGAGTTTGGCTCTGACTTTTTCCCAAATACGAAGCGTTGTAACGGAAATAGAATAACGGTATACATACAGAAACAATTCTCGATCCAGCCACCCTTGGAGCAAAGTTGTTGTTAGTGATGAAGGAGTGTAGTATCGTTTTGATATTTTGTCAAAAAAAGATAAAAAATTATCCGCCTCTGCAATGGTCGGTTTTCCCGTTTAAAAAGGACGTCAATGTTGTCCGATGATGATCCAGATGACGATGGCTTATCTGAAACTGAGAATTGCACCTCTTGCTTGATAAAAGGACAACAGTATTACCAGATTTGCCGCCTTATTCCATTAACGTCATCAGATGACACCTCCAAATCGCCAAGCGGGTCAGCTCTCTTCTGCGTTCTGAAATTTTTGGCGTAAACTATGACTTTGATTTTGAAAATTACGTCGCATAGTTTCGCTTTCTTCTTTGGTTCCTGTGAATAAAGTTAAGGAAAGCTTGAAATATGCTCCATTTAAACTACCGAAACAAACAGCCTACATCTGCTTCATCGTATTCTGGTTCAGCAATATCTTGCAGCTCAAGCAACTCGTAATCCACATCCTTTTCCAAGTTAGTGTAATCAAAAGAATCGTCTGAGGTCACTTCTGGATCATATTCAATAATATCAGACATTTTCAAAAACAAGAAACAGTCTTGCAATTTTGAATCGAATGGTGAATAGTAAGCTTACTGCATTTGAGACTTGCTGTAAATACAGAATCGTGCTGCCAGAATCGAAGTTTGTTTTGATTTTGACAAGGGTTGCCAAAAACAGGTAATTTAATTTTGGTTATTGTTAACAACGTCCTGAAGAAAATAAAATAGATTTGGCAACCAAGAGGGGCATTTGTTTTAAAAGTTGCGGTTCACAACGTGGTGGATAAATTTCAGTGTCACTCACAGTATTTGCTGCTCATTCTCTTCGCAGCCCAAACGTATAACTCAAACGAAGATATCGAAAATTTCTTGGCAATCAACGACAGAAAATTGCGATCGTGTTCGTTGAATTTTACTATGGCAGAAATTAGAAGAGAAGTGTTACATAAACATGCATCGTCAAATACCATTATGCATTGCATGTATGGCTATTATTGCCTTGGAATGTCTAAATGTAAATTGGCAAAAATATACGGAAAGCATCCAACTACTATCACAAACTGGGTAACACGGTACGAAAGTGAAGGTATTTATAGCAGAAAAAAACGTGAGAAGATTTTTCGAAAGTTCCCTGTTGATCAGCGACAGTGGATTTTAGCGAAATATAACGAAACTCCTTCATTTTACCTCGATGAATGCAAAGTATTGTTTGAACAGCATTTTTCGACTGTTATCAGCAAAACATCGATAGCCAGTATTTTGCATGCCTCAGGGTATACATGGAAAACATTGGAACGACGAGCTATTCAAATCAGAGATGCAGATATTGTAAACTACTATTTTGAGTTATCGTCACTTAACTGGGATATACATCAACTGATTTTTCTCGACGAGGTTTCTTTTGATTCCCGCGACATTCTTCGGGATAAGGGTTACGGCCCAATAGGACAGCGAATTTTGTTTCGAGGAGAATTTAAACGACGCTCAAGGACATCTCTTCTATGCTATCTAGGCCAAACTGGTTTGCAGGAAACTTTTATTACAGATGGAACTTTTACAAGGAAAATTTTTTTGAATGCTGCAGAAAATTTGCGAATAGCGGTAAAGTTTGGCAATATCCAGGGTTTCATCCAGTCTGGGTTATGGACGGAGCACGCATCCATTGCCATAGAGCAATTGTTGAATACTTGCGCAGTTTGGGAATACATGTGGTGTTTCTGCCTGCGTATGCTCCATTCTATAACCCGATTGAATACCTTTTTGGCTACATCAAGAAGTATCTCAAACGCTCCTATATCGAAAACAGTTCAATTGAGTTGTCGGTTGTCATTTCAAATGCTCTTGAACATTTCAAACAATATGATTTTACAAAAGTGTTTAGAAAGTGTGGTTATAAATCAGGTGGTGTATTTGATGCCAGTATCGGATTGAACGCAAATAACAGATGATTATGTTGAATAAACATATTTCTAAATTTTCAATTACATTATTGCTTCATCTAATTCATAAATCATCCCATTTCGTTTTAAACATAAGCATCCAGTGTTTTGGTAAAAAAATGAAACTCATCGAATTGCTTCGTCATGTTTTCTGTCAGTGTTCTCAATCTGGCAGCTGCGGTTGTCATTTTTATTTTCCGCTGTATTCTAGATTTCAACTTTACCAGCAATATGTTACGTCATTATGATCCGCAGACACTCTTTTTAAAAGAGGCACGGAGAAATGACTGAAGAATTTTTTTCGTCAGTGATTCCGAAAAATTTGTGCGTGAGTTAGTGTTTTTAAAGTGGCAACAAAAATAAATACTCTATTGAAATATATATACAAAACAATCCAAATTAGCTTCATTTCTCTACATATCGTTAGCAAAGTGACCTTTAACGTTACAAAACTCACTTTCAAAATTTCGTGGCTTGTCCTTTGTTTTGTAAAGCCATATTCAATCTTCCGGGTATGCTTACCACCAGGTTTTCACGAGTAGAAGCTGAACTAGCATTTCACACTGCCTGTCCGACGTTCCATAAGTCTGTTTGATTCTTTGGATGATGCTTTGCAACCTAGACTTTCCCAATCTTCCATAGAATTTCTAAAGGATTTGAATTAAAAGTCTGCGCTGGTCAAACTAATAATTTTATATTTTCGTTTGAAAATCATTTTCTTGTTTTCAATGCTGTATGTTTAGGATCGTTACTCTCCAACGAAGAAGCATGTTTTCTTTGGCATACGGAAGCATTGCGCTACGTAAAATATCTACACAGTCGTTGATATTCATAGTTTATGTTATAAAATCAATGGGTTCCATACCAGCATCAGAAAACAGTATTACACCGTTTTGTGGTCACTTCCAAATTTTACTACTTTCGTGGTTAATTGTGCTTTGAAGGCAGTTTTCACCGGTCTTCTCTCCAGGTGCTGACCGTTTGAAACAAAAAGGTTGAATTTCGACTCATCCGACCAAAACATGATGTGCCGTTTAGTTGCACCCTAATCTAAAAACTTTTTAGAAAATTCAGTTCTTGCCAAAATGTGTCGCTTTTGAAGTAGAATAAAGTTTCCTGTGTACCTAGGTGGTCGATTTTGCTTCCATATGTCGAAGAAAACATGCCACTTTGCTGGATCTCTATGCAGTATAACGATCCTAAACATACAGTATTGAAAACACGAAGATGATTTTAAAAACGAAAAAATTAAATTATTAGTTTGACCAGCGCAGACTCCTAATTTAAATCCTTTAGAAATTCTATGGAAGATTGGGAATGTCTAGGTTTCATCATCCAAAGAATAAAACAGACTTATGGAATGTCGTACAGGCAGCGTGAAATGCTAGTCCAGCTTCTACTCGTGAAAACCGGGTGGTAAACATACCACGAAGATTGAATATGGTTTTACAAAACACAGGTCAAACCACAAAATTTTGAAAGTGAGTTTTGTAACGTAAAAGGTCACTTTGCTAACGATATGTAGAGAAATAAAGCTAATTTGAATTGTTTTGTACATATATTTCAATAGTGTATTTATTTTTTTCGCCACTCTAAAAACACTAACTCACGCAAAAAAATTTTGGAATCAGCGACAAAGAAATTTCTCCAGTTATTTCTCCGTTTCTCTTTAAAAAAGAGCGTCTGCAGATCGTAAAGACGCAACATAACATCGTACAACAATTAAAATCAGTGCGCAAATACGAAAAATCATCCAACACTGCAAGTATATTTATTTTTTTCTCCATGACTGTATAATGGTATACTTGTAGCATAAGCATTCTTCTTCCGCTATTTCCCCTCCCTTATAAACCTTCCTATCTGCGCTAGTATTAGTGGTCGATTTCACTAATACAAGTTTAATTTTGGTTGCAAATTGTAACCTGCGCGGTTGCAATTTCAGCATCGAGTGGAAATTTACCTAATTTTGGGTATTACCGCGGGAGAGTGTATGAATAAAAATTACCCTCACTTGAACACCCCCGCAGCAGCGTGTACCCAACATGACAACTGTCACCACTTGCGCTGAATATCGTTCACATAAATTTGTTTATTTTCGTTTAAATTCGTTCGTTTTTCCGTTTGTGAACGATATTGTCGCGTTAGATAGGTTCGATAATTTTTATGTCATGTTTGTGGTATAATTGTTAGGGATAGATAGGCCGGTTTTTTCCTCTAGCTGCGAAAAAGTGGTGCTGAATCCTGTCTCGGCGGGTTTATTGTGGTCGGCAGCCATCGCGGGATGATCAGTTTAGCCTCGACCACGGTGAGACACGCGTCGTTTTGTTTACGTTTCTGTGCGCGTTTTTTTAACTTAAATTTTTACAGTTTTGTCTGGCAAAAAAGCGAAGGTTGTGCCGCTTTGTGTTGTGTAAGTCCAACGAAGGTTGTCCCGTTGGCCCGTGGATCGTGTGCTATTGTTGTGTGTTGCTCGCCGGATTGGTGAGCAGTGTTTACTACCCCGGCTAATCAAAAAGGAGCGGAAAACACCACCCGCCGAAGACCATCGTTGCAGCTGCTGGTGGATGCCGCTATCTCGGGAGCAGCTTGGAAGAAGCACCAGACGTCTCCATCAGTAGAATAGGAGAAGCCACTTACGACAGCTGGAGGAAATAAACCCGATAAGTTTTTATTTTATTTATTTTGTTTGTTTTCCCCTTCAGTGTTCTAGCAAAGATCCGAAAGTCCGTTAGAGGTATCTGGCCGCCCTGTAATGGTTTCGCCGGGCAAATTTTCGTGTGTACAGGGTGACCCCCTGTTACAAAATAATCAACACGCTGGTAGTAACAAAAAATTTCCTCCTGTCCCGAGCTTTTATTCGAGTTGTAAGCCGATTTTTAGTTTTATTTCATCTGGTTTTCCACTAAAACAAAGTTTGTTAAAACAGGTAACGCTAATGAACCAGGATTCATAAGTGCAATATTTTTCGAAATTGAATATCAGCTGATTTTTTGGTTGAAAACAAATCGATTTTATTTGGATACAGACTAAGCCTGTGTTGGTGAGATCTGGCGTAGAAAGCTCTATTTGCCTCATTGAATGAAATTCACCACTAATCTCAGAGGAAAAAGGGTAAAACGCAAAAAACTGTGTTCGGCAGGATGGGGTAAAATGTGCATTTTTCGGTTTTTTATTTTTTTCAACACCCCCGAAAAAAAATTTATAAGGATCAGTTTCAAAAATTAAATGATATCGTTTGAGCGAATAAAAATTTTTAATTAGTTAAGAAAATTAATTAAGAAAATGCAACTATTGTAAAAATGAGTAATAGTGAATAAAATAAGATAGGTTGAAAATTATCAAGTATACAATTTATTATTCCCTTCCTCACAATGTTCGGACAATCGATACTATCTAGAAGCTTCGTAAGGCATTCAGGCTGTATTAAAATGTCCCATTCACCGCATACTTTCTTATAATATTATTAATGCGTAAGGCTCGACGTGTTCTTTATGTGGGGAAAATATCACAAAAATGTTTTAGCCACTCAGGATTTGTGTGGTTGAGGCAATGATGATTGTTTCGGGCCTTCAAAGTTATAAATGGAACAAATAATCTCCACTGCCGAAACAAATAGACGTTAAGTGTAAACTTTTATCGCAGGATTCTATAGAGGTTCACACATAACATTGACATGTATTTTTACTGAGTGTAACAATTCACAATCAACATTCCCAAGTAACCATAAGCATTAAGAGATTGCATTTTATCAGCACTAATTCAGCCTTGTTAACAGGGCTGCTGAATATCACTTCGTTGCATTCGTATTTATTCATTATTGCCGAAGCACAACAACACGTGGCAACAGTGTATTCACTCAGCAATGGAAACAACGCCTATAGTGAACTGAACTGTTATGAGTGGCTTGTGGGCGATGAATAGTTATTAAAACGTAATATGATTACCTTCGTGTTTGATTCGTATTGGCTACGATTTACTCAAGTCATCCGAAGCGATACTGAGCGATCGGATGGGAATACATCGTTTCAGAAGCCTTTGTGACTCAGATCAATGCCGAAGAATATTCACCGTGAACGGTATTCCCAATCGCAATGATGCTTCGGGGCGAATCCAAATGAAAAAAATCACAAGAAGGTTGTATGCAAAGCCACGACCGCAAGGTTGAAGTAGAATACTTTTACAAGAAAGATAACCTGGCTGCTTGCGTGTCAGTCATTTTTTCTAGTAAATAAACGTTGACCGTTCATTGGCAGTATTGTAATTTCTTTTGTCTGATATTTTGAATGAAGGTCATTGGATATTTTTAAATTTTGTGCAAATGAGAAGTTGAAGTGCTGCCGAATTGTAATATGCACATTTAATACGACATCATTAAACGGGAACGGAACAAAGGCTACGGTTATGCAGAACGCGAATGCCGGCGCGATGCGATTCGCCTTACCGTGGTGAAATGTACAGCTCTTTTTAAGGCGAAGTAGAGCTATACATTTCAACAGATTTCGTCTTGCCGAATCGCATCGCGCCGTTATTTGCGTTCTGCATGACCGTAGCCAAACACTAAGCGACGCAAACACGTAATAATAGTCAGAGTATGCATGTAGATGAAGATAATTAACTTTGGATTATAGCGCAAAACGAGAAAATATTAACTCTTCAAATAATCATTTGTGTTCTTCAAATTTCAGTTGTTCAATTTAATATCCAATGAAATGTTTGTTTATTATCTGATGAAGCTCTTATATAGGCCAAATGATGCATTCCCAATTTACTAGGTCCATAACGCTGCCGACCGTGCTTGGGAAAGCGCGGTATAACGACCAATCAGAGGTCGAATTTTGTATTTTGACAAGGCTTAAGAGTTTTCAATAGTACAATAGTTCGAATGATAAAATTGCAATTTCATGCATTTGGTAGGAATCTTAAAGATTTTCTAATCGATTGCTGCAAAAACGAAGGAAATCCATCGAAAACTAACCGATTTATTAGCATTTGAAATTTTTCTCACTTTTTTCAGTTTTAGATTTTCATTTTACATCCCTATGTAGCCGAACTTCCTGAGAAAAGTATTCTAATTCAAAATTAAATCTTCATTAATTCATTTGTTGTTCTTATAAGGACAATTGTTCAATTTATCATTGATAGTGAGGACTAAGGCGCACGGTCAACACAATGAGAAAGGTGTTTGCACATTGAAAACTAGACACGGCTTACTGGAGGAAGTGTTGGCAAATACATCTACCGCTAATACCACCGCTATCATGCGAAAGCGCGTCGTTTCATGTGGGGAATATCAACAACGAAAAATGACGCGCGTCTAAGCATAACCCTAACTGTTTCGCCGTGCTGCTCCCATTTAACTTTACATCGGCCTCAGGGAAGTACCGGCTGCATCTGCATCTACCGCTGAGGCTGTCACTATACTGCTATTGGTACCAAAAGCTATTAACTCTTCAAATAAGGGTGTTATTTGTTCTCAAAAGAACAATTGTTCAATTCAAAATCGGATTTACGCAATCGCATCTCTGTAATATTACCGACAATAATATTCTTCTGGACAAACTGATACAACTTTCCCACTAGGCCTCTGCCATAATAGACGCGAAAAGCGACGCGAACCGATTCACTCAGCTGTAGGTTAATCTACAGCCATCAGTAGAGCTGTACATCAACCTACGGCCGAGCGAATCGGTTCGCGCCGCTTTTCGCGTCTACTATGGCAGAGGCCTTAGGAAAGTTGCTGGCTGATGTATTCACTTCATGCAAGCCTGCTGCTGATGCTTCCCGCTACCACACTGAAACAGCATTTTAGTGAAGGGAGTGTCGTTGCATCAGCTGACCCTGCTACTATCGATGCTGATATACCCGCTGCAACAGCTACGCTATGCATAGCCATGCCACAGTTGTGGCCGCTATACGCTGGCCCAACTGCTGAGCAACTGCAACGCTATCCGTAGCCATGCCACAGTTGTGGCCGCCATTGGTATCCGCTGTACCTGCATCTGCTGGCCCTGCTGCTATCGATGGTGAGATCCGCTGAAACTGCTACGCTTATTCGCAGCCATGCCACAGTTGTGGCCGCTATCCACTATCGATGGTACCCACTGCTCGCTCCCGCTGCTGCTAAGGGAGGACTGCTGTCGTCGCTGTTCAGAACTACTATGAGCGGCTTCGACTAAAACAGGCTCTTATATAGGGATGAAAATAGGAATGAATTATTTTACGTACGTGGTGGAATGATATAACTTGAAAAATATGTGTGACTTCATTCTGGTTCAGAGCGATCATTTGATAAGCTCCACCTCTTTTTTCAGTTTCTAAAGTTTTTCCTCAGTTTCGTAGCACGGATGCACAAAAATGATTTCTTGTCGAGCCGGACCGATAGCACTATCATTGAAGCAACAAAATAACATGTTTTGTGTCGTGTTGTGCAGCTTGGTTGAAGAAAATGTTCCCGTCCCCATGTCGCATGTGAGCAGCTTATTGCGTTCAGTAGACAGTAGATAGTGTATCCAGCGAATAAACACCGATGGTGCTCTCACACACGCAACGGTTTTAACCCGTATCTTATTGCGGTTTGTAACATCAAGCGATTTCGTTTGCTCGCTGTTGCGTGTTGCATCATGTTGCAACTTGGCAGCTGGGAGACCAAGATTGTGGGAAGCGGCAAAATGCTGAGAGATAGCACAAGCCTTTTCGCGGGAAGTTAGCAGAGTTTCACTATTCACTATTAATGGTGGGATGGGTTTTGGTTTGTTCTTTAACACTTTAGCCACACGCCAAAATGGCCGTGAGCAGTTGGGCAAATTACGTAAATTCGATTGCAAACTGTCTGTTTTTCACTTTCTCCAGACGTTCTTGAACGATTTTTGTTAGCTGTCTAGCGTAGAATCGGTGCCTAGGGTTGCGGGTACGTTGATATTGCCCTCTCAGCGAGTTTCGCAAGGAAATTATGCGCTTGGTGTTATCGTCGATTTGCGCAAACTTACGTGTCACTGGAACAGATGGGATGTAGCGGCACTCTGCTTCCTGGATGACGTCTATCATGGGCTTTAGAGTACGATCGATGTCTCCAGTGCTGTTCAGAGTGATGTCCGCATCAAGATGGTTTTCAACATACCGCTGCCCCAATTTGCACGATGGTAATTTCTTCGTTGTTGAACTTGGCGCCGCTCTACGTTAGCACCAATCTCAGCGATGACCGGAAGATGATCCGAGGAGAGCTCTGTTATGGTTTTCGGAATCGAAAATCGATCGGTGATGTTGGTCAGAAAAATGTCAAGCTTGGAGCCTACACCACCAGGAGAGATGTACGTTGGCAATTCCGGATGAGCGGGATAGTAATATCCAGCTTCGGAATCTTCTACGATGATGTTACCATTTGAGTTGCACCTGGAGTCACCCCAAGCGGAGTGGCGAGCATTGAGACCACCTGTGATGACGAAATTGCCTCCTCTTCTAGACAGCTTTTGGATGTCGTTCTTCAATTTCACCGTGGTTCCATTTGCCCGTCGAGACTTTTCGGACAATAGACCGCAATAAATGTGAGTGGTCCATCAGTGGTGGTGATTTCGATTCCTACAGCTTCGACAAAGGTTGTGTTGAAACTCGGTAGTGATTTGTATGGTAGTCCTCTCCTTATGGCGATTGCAACCCCGCCCCCAGCTGAGGTTGTGCGGTCCAGTCTGACTACCGAGTGTTCCGGCAGGCAGAAGTTTATGTTCGGCTTCAAATGTGTTTCGGTTATTGCAGCGACATCGATGTGGTGTGTGTTCAGAAAATGTAGAAGTTCTAACTTCTTGTTGGCCACAAAGCGGGCATTCCAGTTAAGGATTCGAAAGAATGGATCCGTGACGGTAGTAAAAAGTCATCATGACCGCAATCTGTTCCTGGTTGGTGCGACAAGCCTTTGTTTGCTGATCGAGTTTGAGAAACAGCGTAGCTAGCTGTTCCATCGAGTACAAATTGCTACTTGCTGGGGGCATGCTGGCAGCCTGTGCATAACTCAAAAATCCGGGGGGGTCCTGGCTAGGAACACCACCAGTTGGAGGAGGTGGAAACGGCAACGTACTTGAAGTCGCTGGCGGGGTTGGTGTAACGCTAGGTTGTACACTTTTTCTATTCGACGGTCGCTGGCGATTGGCAATTTCACTTCGAATTTTGATAAATTCTGCTCGTTTTGGACAGGAACGGCTGTTCGTAGCATGCTCTTTGTCACAGTTGAGACACTTGATTTGTTCGGCTTTCTCAACAAGACAATCCACTGTTCGATGCGGACCTGCACATTTCATGCAGCGACTCTTGATGTGGCAATTCTTTGTGCCATGTCCATAGTTCAAGCAGTTGGAACACTGCGTGACATCGCGATAAATCGATTTGTATCGCTCCCATTGCACGATGATGTTGAATAGGGCGGTGATTGTTTTCACTGTGCTCAGTGTAGTTGAACCCCTGGTCAGGTGGATCAAGTATAACCGATCACGATACTTGATGGCTTTGTTGTGTCTTATCATTTTGTATACTGCTTCCGCTTCTAGGCCACAAGCGACAAGCTCCGTTTTTAACTCGTCCAGTTCCAATTCCGGTAAACCACGCAGTACAACTTTGAATGGTTTTGTGGCTGCAATATCGTGAGTAAAATACTCCGCTTTTGTTTGCTTCAGGTAATACTGCCTCTACTGCCTTGTAATGGAACGACGATTTTGTAGCCGTCCGTGCATAGCCTCAGGGTAGCTATCAGCCCTTTGCTGATAAGTTCATTGATGTGTTGCCTTAGTCCAGGCGGGAAACCTTTTACGTAGAAAGGCGGCATATTCTCCTTCTTTTCCGTTTTCTCGATAGTTTGGTCAGCCAGCGATGCAAACTTGTTAGCAGCTAGTAGAGGTGGGCAATCCGCTCACGAACTGATCTAAAGTGCTGGTTCTTCAAAGTGAGTGAGTGATCTATCGCTCTTTTTTAAAGAGCGGTAACTCACACCTTACTTCAAGCGAAAAGCTGAAGCCGATGTTGTTGATTAGACACCGCAAGCGAGAGCCATATGAATGTTTTACACCCCAAGCGCAAAGCGGCGTGCGACACTGCAATAGAACTCCCAGAAAATAGCTACCGCCGGCTGCCCGCTCTCCTATGCATAACCATCCACCCGCCGTGGGAATAAAAATAAAATCTACTTGCCACAGTTCACACACAGCACACGGGCTGGCTAATGCCGGGACGCAAACGAAAAGAGCGAAAGAACTGGTTCACTGATCTTTTGAATCTATCCAGACAACCCGCTCCCGAGCTGATCAGAAAATCAGTTCTTTAAAAGATCGAAATCTTCTGATCGCGAGCGGATTGCCTGCGAGCTGAACAAAAGAGTCATCGGAAGAACCAGTTCTTCTGAGAGCGAAAGATTTCGCTCTTTCAAAGAACTGAATCTTTTGATCAGCCGGCGAGCGGATTGCCAGATCAGTGAATCAGTTCTTTCGTTCTTTTCGTTCCACATCCATTCGTGTGCGTACTCGGCGTTAGTCAACCCGTGTACCTGTGCATGGACTGTTGCAAGTTGTTTTTTTGCATGCTCTTGCGGCTGGCTGGTGGCTGGGTGATGAAAAATGCAAATCATGCATATCAGGGCAGACGTTTGGTTGCAGCTCGTTTCTGGGAGTTCTATTGTTATTTTGCGCGCGACCTTGCGCTTGGCAAATCGGGTGTAAAGCTTTCACCTGGCTCTCGCTTGCGGTGTCTGATAATTAGCTACACTGATAAAAACCAAAAATTATGTAGGAACGAAAAGAGAAATAGTTCATCTTAGTGAGCGGAACCGCTCTGATCCGCTCACTATAGTGAATCATTTTTCCCACCTCTAGCAGCTAGTTAGTATTTTCTTGGCGATTCCATCATCCTTTTCAGCAGGGTCACGAGGACGCTTATTGTTTTGCTCCTTACTGGAACCCGTTTTTCCCATTTCGTTGGGACACGACAACGTACTGTTGTATAACGAATGCGATAGGTAAAATAAACGAATGCGATAGGTAAACTAAAACTTTCAGTTGTTGTAACAAACACGTCTGTACACACCAAGCGTGAGACTAAGAATATAAGCGGCTCCGGCTGAAACAGGCTCTTATATAGGGATGAAAATAGGAATGAATTATTTTTCGTAGGTGGTGGAATGACGTAACTTGAAAAATATTTGTGACTTCATTCCGGCTCAGAGCGATCATTTGATAAGCTCCACCTCTTTTTTCAGTTTCTAAAGTTTTTCCTCAGTTTCGTAGCACGGATGCACAAAAATGATTTCTTGTCGAAACGGACCGATAGCACTCTCATTGAAGCAACAAAATAACATGTTTTGTGTCGTGTTGCGCAGCTTCGTTGAAGAGAATGTTCCCGTCCCCGTGTCGCATGAAAGCAGATTATTGCGTTCAGTAGACAGTTGATAGTGTATCCAGCGAATAAACACCGATGGTGCTCTCACACACGCAACGGTTTTAACCCGTATTTTATTGCGGTTTGTAACATCAAGCGATTTCGTTTGCTCGCTGTTGCGTGTTGAATCATGTGACAACTTGGCAGCTGGGAGACGACGAAATTCTGTTTACGCTGATTGATTGAATCGTTTCATATGAGCTCTGCATAGTCGAACTAACTGCTTTTGTGAATGCGTTCTAACAGGGCAGTTTATTATTCAATATCGGTTATGCTGATCGCAGCGTTTGCGCTGCCCCTACAGTGGGGAGTTTACTAAATAAAGTAAAAATTAGACAACTACAACAGAATTTGATTGCATCCCGCACAGAATGTTTGCTTGTGTTGATGCCAGAAAACTATTAACCTTCAATTATTTTTTTATTTGCCTTCAAAAAAGCATGTTGCGGTTCAAAATCGGTTGCTAATTACAACCTTTGAGCTGCCCTAACATTGGGGGAATTAAGATACACGGACAACATGCACTGTGGAAGCTATTTCACATTCAAATTTAAATTGCTAGGATGCAACACAGAATACTTGCTTGCTTTGACAAAAATTATTAACTTTCAATGACTTGTTTATTTGCCTTCAAAAAGGCATTTTGATTTCCAAAATTTGATTTCCTGATGGCAATCTTCATGCTGCCCCAACACGGGGGGAATAATGGCTGTCTGGCGACACACGCTGAGAAAAACCGCGCTGCTCCTGAGACGTGTTGACCAACCACAGGGCTAGTGCTGCTGCTAAGAAAGGACGACTGCTGTTGTCGCTGTACACACGCTGAGAAAAACCGCGCTGCTCCTGAGACGTGGTGACCAACCACAGAGCTAGTGCTGCTGCTAAGGAAGGACGACTGCTGTTGTCGCTTTCTAGAACTATTATGAGCGGCTCCGGCTGAAACAGGCTCTTATATAGGCCAAATAGCATGTTTTCAATTGCAAGGTATATGATCCTGTCGACCGTGCTTGGGAAGCAAGCATATAACGACCAATCAGAGGTCGAATTTTTCGTTTTGACAAGGCTTGACTATTTTCAATAGTACAATAGTGTGAATAATAAAATTACAATTATCTTATTTTGGGAAGAATCTTAGAAGATTTTCCAATCTATTGCTGCAAGAACGAAGGAAATCCATCGAATACTAACCGATTTATTAGCATTTGAAATTGGACATATTTTTCACTTTTTTCGGTTTTAGATTTTCATTTCACATCCCTATGTAGCCGAACTTCCTGAGAGAAGTATTCGAAATAAAAACAAAAATAGTCGCGATGGCGAAAGGCGCAAGCAGCACATTTTCCCCGGAGATTAAAAATTTGTTTGGAAGTAAGTTCTATTGAATCTTTGATATTAATAAAATAATAATAAAACAACTCTTTTACAGATCCTGAATTCGAATACACCGACACAGCGACAGTGGTCATTTTGTAATCAAATTGAAAACCTAGAATAAAATAAAATTGAAAAATCTAAAATAAACAGAAACCTTTTAAATTTATTGTGATTAGCAGATAATATCCAAATGACCAACATTTTGTATCTCGACCATAAGAATATCAAAAAAGATGAACATAACAACAGAAAATCAAGTGATTTGCTGTTGATTTCACCGTTCTTTGCATTAACATGTTTCGAAGGATTTTCTTTTCTTTTTGAAATGTTCGGCAAGTAGTGCGAATTCAACAGCAAATCACTTCACTTCGACGTGAAATTTTTTACAGTGTAGGCGCGTCTAAGGCCTGCGAATTACAGACAACTTGCAAGCAAAATGCAAATAACGTGCACGCCAGATTGATCGTTTACCAGTCAACTAGAGCGAACGCGACAGAATGCCTTCGTTAATCGTATCTATACAGTCTATCGCGTTCACTCTCGTATGCTGGTATACGATAAATCTGACGTACAAGTTGTTTGCATTTTGCTTGCAAGTTGTCTGTAATTTGCGTTTCAGCGGAAATTTGCAATAAAACCTTATTTTTACTAACTTTATGGAGAAATTTCGATTTGTGCAGCAAAGGCACTTCTACTCATAACTCTGGAATTTTCGTGATTTTCGAAATGGGATTTCGTGTGATGAAACTTAACAGTATTTGGCATCGTTTGCCATCAACAACTCAAAAATGCAAAATTTTGAGTTGTGCCAGTGTTGCACGAAGCCGATGATATGTTAAATTTTAAATGTTCGGTATAGTTGTGCTGTTGGCTACCAAAACTTTGTTGTTTAGAATGAATAACAAATCCAGCAGAAATAATCAAGGTGTATTTTTCAAGTGTTGGAGTAAATCTATTTTAACAAATTATAAGTTCGAAGGAGAAAGGCTGGGTCTCACCGCTAGGTGGATAAATTTAGGTTTTTAATGTTTGGGGCATTATGCTAAACTAGCATTACTGAGAGCAAAATATGCGCTTAAAGGGCTACCAAAGTGCTACGATGTAGTGTTTTAAGTGCATATAGAAGACGCATTACATTTTTCGTAAGTGCCAATAACTAGCGATATCGAATGGTCACTTTAAGGAGTGGGAATTTTTGACGCAAAGTTCGGGTATATGAAAGCATGAAACTCGATTGTTAAATGAAGAATAAAAATTCGTTCTAAATCGCTACAATGACAGTTGGTATATGGGTGAACCACATACATAAGACATACGTAACACTCAGGAAGAAATCTTCCAAAACAGTTGGCACAAAATGAACTACTCGAAAGTACCAACCTCTGTAAAAAAACCTCTGTTTGAGTAGTTTATGGAGGTTGTGTACCTGCGCAGCCCTGCATTTGTCTCGTTCCCACTCGAAAAATGCAGCATTGATTTTGTAAACAACTTTCTGACAGTTTCGTAAGGGATTTTGTTGAGGGCTCGAGTAGAGCCGCTATGAAGAAAATTCATTCCGTTCATTTTCTTCGAGCAGTTCATACTGGTGTTGGTACCGGGTGATGTGGGACAAAGAGTACCAAAAAAAAATCGCCAGTGTTACGTATCCAAGTATGATGACCGTTCTACAAGGTATGCTACATTTTTGTCTATCCACGCACACAAACAAATCTCGTTATGAAAAATTTCGCGTTTTGTATGGAATTCAGAACATTTTTGGAAATTTCTCGTTTTAGGTTGTTTTATATCTGATTTTTTGGTTGGAGAGTGAATCTCCAGTTGAAACACACTAGAAATTGATATTAATTTAGATTTAGTGTGAAAAATTGCGACAATATGTCGAAATCAAATATATAAAAATGCTATATATCTAATAGTTGGAGCATAATCTTAGTCATTGTCATAGCTCATGACTTTTGTTACTGTATGAAACATAAGCTACTCTTTTTAGAAGCGCTATTAGAGTACAAAAAAAAACGAAAAGTGCAAAAAGGTTACCGGCAAATGATGAAATCCTAAACCCCCTAAACCGCAGCATGTTTATGTATTCCCCACAAATAAAACATGTTTCAACATCATTTCTATAACTTTTCAGGAAAGTATGTTTTATAAGATTAGTTTAAAATGCAAAATCATTTCAAATTTCATACAAAATTGGAAAAAGTTCATAACGATCACTAATACTAATGCATTGACGTGGATAGCATACCTCATAGAACTGTCATCATACTTGGGTTACGTATGTCTAAGTATGTGGGTGAACTGTCATTGTAGCGATTTCAAGCAGATTTCGGGCAGTTTTAAATCGTGATTTAAAAAGCGAAGGACAATAGAATTTTTTTTAAATCACATTTTACTTAGAAAAAGCAGATCTTTCAACTGACCTAAAAACTGATATAGCTAAATAACCCAATTCTCGGTAGACTTATTCTCGAATAAATATCATTTTAGATGGAAAAAACAAGAACTCAACGTTTGTTTTCAGTACAATGTGCACTTTTATTGAAAATTATAGGTTTTGTAAGCGTTTGAAATGAAATATTGACGCCGTGGTGAATTCATTAGCGAATTTTTTTATTCCACTGTGTGCGGGCAAAACTGCCGAGCAATAATAAAACGTCATCGCCATTTGAGACGCAAGAAAGAGAGAGATGCCAGATAATTGTTTACGAACTTAGCACGTGCGGTGGTGGGTTGAAGCTGACAAATTTTACAGTGCGCTTCGGGCAGCACGGCAGGTCAAAACTGGGTCAAAATCGAGCGAATAAAGAAGGGTTTTGACAGCAGTTAGTGCGTTTCCAGGTCAAAACGAGGTGAGCTGGTTGAGTAAAGAAATTCGATATATGATTGGTAGGCAAAATATTGACGTTTATAGTCCCCTGAGGAACACCCAAGGGGGATTTACCGCTGTCAAATTTCATATATGTGTGCGTTATCGCAGATCAACTCTGGTCCATGAAGTTTGTTGGTCCATGACGTTTGATAAATTATCAATGTGACGATAAAACATCACCAACTTTCGTTAAAAACTTGTTGCTGTCCCAAAATTTTACTACGGAACGCATTATTGATAAAAGTTTTCCGCGATTTCTCGGGTTTTGTTGAAAGAGAACGTTCCATTTTACTTCGATCAAACGAAAAAAAAACAAAACATACAGACGCCTTGTTGCCAAATGTGTTGGTCACGGTTTCACGATATTTGACAGATAGATTCCCCCTGGGAACACCGTCAAAGTGGATTGTAAGTATATCTGCATATCTGGCATCCCTGGCAATGAACGTAAAACCAGAAATAAATCAAACAAGAATAACAACTGTCAAAATTCAAATATAAGTGGATGAGCTGGATGAGTGAATGTTCGCGCGCGCAATTAGCTCACGGTGTTTTGTTTTTGTGCATTATTTTCACTTAGCTCATTGAAGATTTATGTTTAAATAGTTCAACAGTGAATTAAATATTGCCAATAGCTTTTTAGGGAACTATTTGTGTTACTTTTGGGAAAATTTAAAATGTCAATATTAGCAGATATCGATGCAACTTGTTCTTCGCTCGGATGGTATGATGGAACCAAGTATCACATCGAACTAGATGTAACTCAAGGCTTAAAACATCTAGTTTGGATACTTAAACGCGATGGAGTGGATCACGAATACAGGCGGTATATAGGACAAAAAAAAGTTATGCAAACCGATCTGATTCCAATGTTGAGCCACTTTGAAAACTCAAAGGTTGCAGATGTGTTATTGCGTTTGATTGTGAATCTGACATATCCTCCCTTTCTATTGTATCACGGAAATTATCCCAAAGTAGCCGCGGACAGACGTAAACTTATGCATTTGCGGGAAATTTATCAAAGCTATAAAGAAGCATTTGCTGTTCAACACGCATGGACAGACGTTGCAGATTGCTTGCAGAAAATTCTGAATATTGTAGGTTTCCGTTTATGTTCGTGGCTTACGCATTGGCTGTTACAGTTTGTCTATATATTTCTAGGATTGGGCGGAACGGACTGAAGAACAAGAGCTAATAGTAGAACGTATTCTTACGTTAACACGGAACGTTTTACGGGTACCACCTAACGTTGAAAGAGAAAAACGATCTGATAATGACGCGAGTTTGCATGATCAGCTTTTGTGGGCTTTGCATCAGGCCGGTGTACTAGATTTAATACTTTACATTCTTGGATCTGAACATGAACATCAATACCATCTACATGCCTTAGAAATCGTATCCTTAGTTTACCGAGAACAATCAGCTTCCAATTTGGCTGGTGCTTCGCAACAACGTGATAAAACCGGAATACAGCGTGTTGAGCAAGATTTAACTATGATTAGAAAACATGAAAAAGCCTCACACAAAATTCGAGTACCAACCGTTCGACATTCGCTGTTTGGCGGCACTTATGTATTACAAAATTTAAAATCTACTTCCGATAATGAATTAGTTTGCCATCATTCACTGCATAAGGCGTTGGAAATAAATTTTGACTCAGATAAAAAAAAGAATAAAAAGTCTTTTCGGCACGTACATGAAACAGGATCAGTAGAGAGAAAAAGCGCTTATTCAGTTCGTTTGTTTCTTCGTGAATATTGTATTGAGATATTGCGTTCATCCTTTAATAACATTGTACGACAAACGCGAAGAATCCTGGAAAGTGCCGTCAAGGAAGCAGGTGGTGGACACGATGATTCGTATCTTTTGTGGGCGATACGTTTTTTTATGGAGTTCAACAGAGGATGCGGTTTTAAACTTGACCTTGTCAGGTGGGTGCATTCATTATTTTAATAAATTTCGATTGCTCTTGTCTTTTACGTATTGTCAAAATGGCCACCCAGTCGGGAAAACCGGGAAAAACATGGAATCGCTCGCAACTAGAAAACCCGGGAAAAAGGCAGGAATTTCGTAAATGAACCGGGAATTGTCAGTTTGATGGGTTCTCAGCTAAAACTGTGTTATTATCATTGTTCCGTATAGTGCTAGACGGGATGAAATTGGAACGAAATTTGAATGAGATTTTCGATTGGGCGAAATGGGATCGAACCCGTTCCGGTTCGTTTTGAATTTGTACAATTGTCTCCGTTTCGGTCCGGTTCAATTTCAACGTCTGAAAACAAACATTTCGAAAAAGTGTTATTTAGTGAAAGAACCAATCACAAAGTTTTATATGCATGTTTCGAACTATTTGTTTTTAGCATAAAACTGCTACAGAAAACCTGCCGAATAAAACCACTCCCGAAGACATTCGATACCATACATAAGATTTTCACATTTTCGCGAAGATGTGAAAATGTTGAAACTAACAGAGTTGCGATTGTCTTATTTAGTGTTCAACATCGGACCGGGTAGGTTCCAAACTCCGATTTTTTTTCTAACCGGTCCGGAACGAAGCCATACGGACCGGGTAACGGAACGCGTAAAAAATACTTTATAGGTATTCGGTGATCCCTCATTGAGTGAAAATGGGCGATTTCTTAATGGATCTTCCCGGCTACCAACACTGCGAAAACACCTAGGTTTGAAATGTTCGAAAATTAAACTCTCATAATGCACGAAAATTAAATTACCCGTACCCGACCTGAAGCCTGCTTTCTTAAATACCCGTACCCGACTCGAACCTGAAAAATATTTTTTTGGCGTTACTCGAACTCTTCGGGTACGGGTTTCGGATAAAAATACCCATACCCGACCACAAGGCAACAAGACATTAAGCAGTAAGTGCATTTATTTTGCTTATTACTACGTTTTTCTCGTAAAAATCAGTAGGGTAAGGCGGGACAAGATTAGTCAAGAGACAAGATGGGTCAGTGCCGTTTTTAAGCTTGAAATAACTTTTTTGGTGATGACACTAATTTTGCATGATGCGTAACGTGTTTTCGACTATGTATCACGTGTCCAAAGTTCATATTTGCAAATTGCTTGTTTTTAGTAAATAAAATATTTTTTTCGCTAAGCTTCTTACGCGATTTACACTTTTGAAAAAACGTGTTCTCTCGTCGTACGCTATATAATTTGAAGTAAATCTTTATTGCAGCAACAGTTTTGCTCATGATGTACTAAATAATATGCTATTTAGCATAAATAAATGTATAATAATCATGAATATCATAATCGTGAACTAAATTAATGATTGGGGCAGCATGGGTCACCAAAGACGAGGCAGTATAGTTTGCATCGACAGCTGATTTTTCAATGTTAACGTTTCAGTTTTAAGGCTAGATTCGACGTAAACGGTGTTGTCACTCCGGAGAAAACTCTCATTGTTTCAATAAGCCGACAGTAGAGAAGTTCTACAAAATGCTGCAGAAAGCAATCGTCGAGGAAAATTTAACCCCTTCGGCGGTATAAAATGGACGAAATGACCCCATATTTTTGTTATCTATGAAGAGAAGGAATTTTTCTTGATATCCGTAAAAAGTTCATTGAGATTTAATCATAATTTTGTGCTGTTTGAGAGGGTGACCCATCTTGCCCAGCCTATTTTACAGGGCAAAAAAAAACAACCTTTTCTAAAAATTCTGCAAAAGCGAACCAACACTTGTTTTTTGTTATTTTTTAGCGTTATTTAATAAAATATACATAACTTCAAAATAATCATATGAGAGGTAGACCGAAACTATCTCAGTTACGTGATATTGAAAATTTGACTTAGGTGACCCATCTTGCCCCCACTTACCCTACCTAGTTGAACGATATTTTTTTTATTTCCGATTTCTTGGACTTCATTAACTTAACGTTCACAATTACTCCCGAACTATTGACACACCTAACATCGCGTGAGCAGGCTCAAACTTCGCTATTGTCATGTTACAGTAATCATATATGATAATCACTTTCTTGTAACCAAATAACAAAAAAAGACAAAAAAAAGTTCAGTAGTTTGAGAGTATTTAAAACTCTAATTTAAATGAAGTGAGTTTAATTAAAGTCGAAGTCACTCGTCAATATAATCAAATTTCTATCCCGTCAATATAATCAAATTTCTATCCCGTTGGGATATTTTGGCTGCGTAAAATGAACACGGGCTGAGGATTTGATTTAGACTTAAAAAAACTATTTTCCTACTAAAATGGCTGCCATTTTAGCAGTTTCTAGAGTTTTCAATAAGGCGGCATCCATAAAGTACGTCACGCATATAGGGGAAAAGGGGGTTAAGAAAATCGTGACGATTTGTGACGTAGAGGGGGGGGGGGGGTATAGTGGTTTAGTTTACCTCCTTTTTATTCCCAACCTTTTGATGATAATTGAACTGAATCTAGTTAGAAAAAATCACAAGAAGGTTGTATGCAAAGCCACGACCGCAAGGTTGAAGTAGAATACTTTTACAAGAAAGATAACCTGGCTGCTTGCGTGTCAGTCATTTTTTCTAGTAAATAAACGTTGACCGTTCATTGGCAGTATTGTAATTTCTTTTGTCTGATATTTTGAATGAAGTTCAAAGGATATTTTTAAATTTTGTGCAAATGAGAAGTTGAAGTGCTGCCGAATTGTAATATGCACATTTAATACGACATCATTAAACGGGAATGGAACAAAGGCTACGGTTATGCAGAACGCGAATGCCGGCGTGATGCGATTCGCCTTACCGTGGTGAAATGTACAGCTCTTTTTAAGGCGAAGTAGAGCTATACATTTCAACAGATTTCGTCTTGCCGAATCGCATCGCGCCGTTATTTGCGTTCTGCATGACCGTAGCCAAACACTAAGCGACGCAAACACGTAATAATAGTCAGAGTATGCATGTAGATGAAGATAATTAACTTTGGATTATAGCGCAAAACGAGGAAATATTAACTCTTCAAATAATCATTTGTGTTCTTCAAATTTCAGTTGTTCAATTTAATATCCGATGAAATGTTTGTTTATTATCTGATGAAGCTCTTATATAGGCCAAATGATGCATTCCCAATTTACTAGGTCCATAACTCTGCCGACCGTGCTTGGGAAAGCGCGGTATAACGACCAATCAGAGGTCGAATTTAGTGTTTTGACAAGGCTTAAGAGTTTTCAATAGTACAATAGTTCGAATGATAAAATTGCAATTTCATGCATTTGGTAGGAATCTTAGAAGATTTTCTAATCGATTGCTGCAAAAACGAAGGAAATCCATCGAAAACTAACCGATTTATTAGCATTTGAAATTTTTTCTCACTTTTTTCAGTTTTAGATTTTCATTTTACATCCCTATGTAGCCGAACTTCCTGAGAGAAGTATTCTAATTCAAAATTAAATCTTCATTAATTCATTTGTTGTCCTTATAAGGACAATTGTTCAATTTATCATTGATAGTGAGGACTAAGGCGCACGGTCAACACAATGAGAAAGGTGTTTGCACATTGAAAACTAGACACGGCTTTACTGGAGGAAGTGTTGGCAAATGCATCTACCGCTAATACCACCGCTATCATACGAAAGCGCGTCGTTTTATGTGGGGAATATCAACAACGAAAAATGACGCGCGTCTAAGCATAACCCGAACTGTTTCGCCGTGCTGCTCCCATTTAACTTTACATCGGCCTCAGGGAAGTACCGGCTGCATCTGCATCTACCGCTGAGGCTGTCACTATACTGCTATTGGTACCAAACGCTATTAACTCTTCAAATAAGTGTGTTATTTGTTCTCAAGAGAACAATTGTTCAGTTCAAAATCGGATTTACGCAATCGCATCTCTGTAATATTACCGACAATAATATTCTTCTGAACAAACTGATACAACTTTCCCACTAGGCCTCTGCCATAATAGACGCGAAAAGCGACGCGAACCGATTCGCTCAACTGTAGGTTAATGTACAGCCATCAGTAGAGCTGTACATCAACCTACGGCCGAGCGAATCGGTTCGCGCCGCTTTTCGCGTCTACTATGGCAGAGGCCTTAGGAAAGTTGCTGGCTGATGTATTCACTTCATGCAAGCCTGCTGCTGATGCTTCCCGCTACCACACTGAAACAGCATTTTAGTGAAGGGAGTGTCGTTGCATCAGCTGACCCTGCTACTATCGATGCTGATATACCCGCTGCAACAGTTACGCTATGCATAGCCATGCCACAGTTGTGGCCGCTATACGCTGGTCCAACTGCTGAGCAACTGCAACGCTATCCGTAGCCATGCCACAGTTGTGGCCGCCATTGGTATCCGCTGTACCTGCATCTGCTGGCCCTGCTGCTATCGATGGTGAGATCCGCTGAAACTGCTACGCTTATTCGCAGCCATGCCACAGTTGTGGCCGCTATCCGCTATCGATGGTACCCACTGCTCGCTCCCGCTGCTGCTAAGGGAGGACTGCTGTCGTCGCTGTTCAGAACTACTATGAGCGGCTTCGACTAAAACAGGCTCTTATATAGGGATGAAAATAGGAATGAATTATTTTACGTACGTGGTGGAATGATATAACTTGAAAAATATGTGTGACTTCATTCTGGTTCAGAGCGATCATTTGATAAGCCCCACCTCTTTTTTCAGTTTCTAAAGTTTTTCCTCAGTTTCGTAGCACGGATGCACAAAAATGATTCCTTGTCGAGCCGGACCGATAGCACTCTCATTGAAGCAACAAAATAACATGTTTTGTGTCGTGTTGTGCAGCTTGGTTGAAGAAAATGTTCCCGTCCCCATGTCGCATGTGAGCAGCTTATTGCGTTCAGTAGACAGTAGATAGTGTATCCAGCGAATAAACACCGATGGTGCTCTCACACACGCAACGGTTTTAACCCGTATCTTATTGCGGTTTGTAACATCAAGCGATTTCGTTTGCTCGCTGTTGCGTGTTGCATCATGTTGCAACTTGGCAGCTGGGAGACGCCGAAATTCTGTTTATGCTGATTGATTGAATCGACTTCATATTAGCTCTGCATAGTCGAACTAACTGCTTTTGTGAATGCGTACTAACAGGGCAGTTTATTATTCAATGTCGGTTATGCTGATCGCAGCCTTTGCGCTGCCCCTACAGTGGGGGGTTTACTAAATAAAGTGAAAATTAGACAACTACAACAGAATTTGATTGCATCCCGCACAGAATGTCTGCTTGTGTTGATGCCAGAAAATTATTAACCTTCAATTATTTTTTTATTTGCCTTGAAAAAAGCATGTTGCGGTTCAAAATCGGTTGCTAATTACAACCTTTGAGCTGCCCTAACATTGGGGGAATTAAGATACACGGACAACATGCACTGTGGAAGCTATTTCACATTCAGTAAGTTAGACGGGTGCGACAAATTTAAATTGTTAGGATGCAACACAGAATACTTGCTTGCGTTGACAAAAATTATTAACTTTCAATGACTTGTTTATTTGCCTTCAAAAAGGCATTTTGATTTCGAAAATTGGATTTCCTGATGGCAATCTTCATGCTGCCCCAACACGGGGGGAATAATGGCTGTCTGGCGACACACGCTGAGAAAAACCGCGCTGCTCCTGAGACGTGGTGACCAACCACAGGGCTAGTGCTGCTGCTAAGGAAGGACGACTGCTGTTGTCGCTGTACACACGCTGAGAAAAACCGCGCTGCTCCTGAGACGTGGTGACCAACCACAGGGCTAATGCTGCTGCTAAGGAAGGACGACTTGTCGCTGTCCAGAACTATTATGAGCGGCTCCGGATTTTTTTGGATTCGATATTCTTTATTTTTCTTACGGTATTTTCATTATGCATTTGTTTATTTTTTGAACATTGTGAGAGATTCAATTTTATCAACTTTTCAACTCTGATGTTTTTAATGTACTATAAGTGTTACTACTTTTTCCTTTTCTACGTACATGATTTACATTTTAATGCTCGGCATTAGAGTTTTAATTATTAAATAAATATGCCTAGCTACTTATAAATGAAGCTCACGAATGAGCACCGCACTAGAGTTAAGTGCATTGTTTTTAGTGTTTTCAGCGTGTACAGAGATTATGTTTTCAGTCATATCGATACCAGCTATTTGATGCACTTCTGATGTTCGGGTTCCGAAGGGCACGTTCAAGATCATTTTCAGGAACTTGTTCTGGATCCGTTGAATCTTTTGCAGGTGGGTTCTCGCGCAGGTTCTCCAGATCGACGAGGCGTATAGAAGCATCGGCAGGATGACCTGTTTGTATACCGTCAATTTATTCACGACGGATAATTTCGATTTTCGGTTGATTAGCGGGTACAACTTCTTCATTAGCACTAAGCTTTTCGTTACTGTTTGTTCAATGTGGGGGCGATAAAGTAGCTTATGATCATAGGTCAAACCAAGGTAGCGAACATTTGATGACCAGGGAATATCCACATTGTTCAACCGAATCTTTGTTGTCGGCACCAAACGCTGACTATTCCGATGTGGGAAGACTATGATCTGAGTTTTTGCTGCATTCACACAAATTTTCCATGAGGTGAGGTAATTCACAAAGACGTTAAGCCCAGTTTGCAGCTTTTTAACTATTTGGTTGATCTGTCTGCCCTCGTACATAATGGCGGTATCATCAGCAAACAGCGACAGGATGCCTCCATTGGGTAGTTCAGGAATATCTGATGTGAATAAGTTGTACAGAACAGGACCAAGGATGCTGCCCTGTGGAACACCAGCTCCTACGTCGTATGGGTCAGACAGGCCACCTAGCACACAGACCTGAGATTTGCGCAGCGTGAGATAGTTTTGCACAATCTTCACTAGATAAACGGGATAGTTGTAGCGCTGTAGCTTGTAGATAAGCCCGTCCTGCCACCCGTTGTCGAATGCTTTTTCTATGTCCAGGCAGGCCATGGCAGTTGTTTTAGATAGCTCCTTGTTCCGATTGATGAGTTTTGTTACTCTCTGCAGTTGATATGTTGTTGAATGGCCTCTGCGAAAACCGAACTGTTCGTCCAGGAATATGTTGTTCACTTCTGCGTGGCACAGAATACGGCTGTAGATGCATCGTTCGAATACCTTGCTGAGGGCAGAAAGCAGACTGATAGGACGGTAGCTTTTGGGGCATGTGGGATCCTTTCTTGGTTTCAAAATGGGAATCACTTTCGCCAGTTTCCACTTTGTTGGATAGTACGCCAATTCAAGGCATCGGTTGAACACTTTTTCCACCACAGACAAGGCTGTTGGTCCAAGGTTTTTGAGCACAAGATTGAACACTCCGTCGAATCCGGGAGCCTTCATGTTCCGAGAGAATTTGATATTGTTCTGTACCTCGTCCACTGTTATTCGCTGATCAGGTGGTAAGATATTCGGTGTGCGGGCCAGAATTACTATCGATTCACTGACAGCTGGTTCGATTCCACTCACAATATCACGACCAAGATTGTGGGAAGCGGCAAAATGCTGAGAGATAGCACAAGCCTTTTCGCGGGAAGTTAGCAGAGTTTCACTATTCACTATTAATGGCGGGATGGGTTTTGGTTTGTTCTTTAACACTTTAGCCACACGCCAAAATGGCCGTGAGCAGTTGGGCAAATTACGTAATTCGGTTGCAAACTGTCTGTTTTTCACTTTCTCCAGGCGTTCTTGAACGATTTTTGTTAGCTGTCTAGCGTAGAATCGGTGCCTAGGGTTGCGGGTACGTTGATATTGCCTTCTCAGCGAGTTTCGCAAGAAAATTATGCGCTTAGTGTTATCGTCGATTTGCGCAAACTTACGTGTCACTGGAACAGATGGGATGTAGCGGCACTCTGCTTCCTGGATGACGTCTATCATGGACTTTAGAGTACGATCGATGTCTCCAGTGCTGTTCAGAGTGATGTCCGCATCAAGATGGTTTTCAACATACCGCTGCAGCTGAACCCAATTTGCACGATGGTAATTTCTTCTTTGTTGAACTTGGCGCCGCTCTACGTTAGCACCAATCTCAGCGATGACCGGAAGATGATCCGAGGAGAGCTCTGCTATGGTTTTCGGAATCGAAAATCGATCGGTGATGTTGGTCAGAAAAATGTCAAGCTTGGAGCCTACACCACCAGGAGAGATGTACGTTGGCAATTCCGGATGAGCGGGATAGTAATATCCAGCTTCGGAATCTTCTACGATGATGCTACCATTTGAGTTGCACCTGGAGTCACCCCAAGCGGAGTGGCGAGCATTGAGATCACCTTGTTGGCAAAACTGCAACTGAGTTACAAAGGGCGCGAATACACCCTTCGAAAACATGTATGTGTGAGGAGACAGCCGGAATAAAACCACGAGAAACTAACCTTTCATTCTTTTAAAGACTGTACTTGAATAAACACGTTATTAAGTTTACTTTGACGAGTTATTTCTTTCCGCGGTTAATTCCACATTTTCCTTACGTATAGTTCGATTCTTACCGGCGAACAGGTTATGGGCCCAGCGAGTAAACCGCGAATAGAATCGGTGTCGGAAAGTCGGTTACCCTTTTTTCGTTTTTTTTCGTGATCCCGTGAGTGAGTTTTTTTTTCGCGATGGCGGACCAGCCACGTTTTTCACTCCCGAAGTTGAACAATCAAAATTATCAGTCTTGGAAGTTCAAGATCGAAATGCTGCTCATTCGCGATGAATTGTGGCATGTCATTTCGCAGCCGAAGCCGGAACCCGTAACGGCAGCATGGACCAAAGCAGATCTAAAAGCGCGAGCCACGATTGGATTGTGCATAGAAGACAATCAAACGAGTCTGATCCGAAACTGCACCAATGCTCAAGATGCTTGGAAAGCATTAAAGGACTATCACGACAAAGTTTCTGATGTTTACCTGCTCAAGAAACTTACGCGACTAGAGCTAGGGGAGAATGGCGATATGGAGCAGCACCTACAACAATTTACAGATTTGCTGCAACGTATTGCAGATGCCGGTGAAGCGATCCCGGTGAAATGGCAGGTGGCGATGCTCTTGTGTTCGTTGCCTGATACGTACGACCCTCTAACGACAGCATTGGAGCAGCAGCCGCGAGATGAATTAACGTTGGATTTGGTAAAATCAAAGTTGCTCGCCGAAGCTGAGAAACGCCGAGAGCGGAACGGAACAGCAAGTGTAAGCGGTGAAAAAGCTTTGCGAACGGAGTTTCGCAAAAGTAGGAGTACCGTTAGTGATGTGAATAAAGAAGCTCCAGTTTGCTTCCATTGTGAGAAGCCAGGACACTTTAAGCGAAATTGTCATAGTTTCAAAAGGGGGGCTAGTTCATATTCGGCAAAGAAAATGGAAACATTGGGTCAATCCAAGAAAAAGAAAGAAGTAAAGGTTAAACAAATGAGTGTCGATAATAACCCTCTTGCTTGGATTGTCAGTGACGGTGAACAGTATTGTTGGTGCGTTGATAGCGGCGCGTCCCGTCATATGACAGGTGACAGAAATTTTTTCTCAGTGCTCAAAAAAATTGAAGGAGTAAGCGTGTTGCTAGCGGATGGCGCAAAAGCTGAGGCTATTGGCTCTGGCCAAGGATCGATTGTTGGTGTTAATGGTGCAGGTGACACCGTTGAAATTGTGTTGCGCGATGTATTATTTGTCCCGAAGTTAACGAGTGGATTGATTTCGGTGAGTACACTTGCATCGAAAGATTTCCATGTTGTATTCACTGACAATCGTTGTGAAATTCGAAACCAACGTGGGGAGGTGTCAGTGGTGGCGACTCGCCGCGGTAATTTATACGGATTGTGCACTCCGGAGCAAGCGATGATTAGTGTACAGTCGCAACATACCGTGAATTGCCAGCATACCTGGCACCGTCGTCTCGGTCATCGTGACCCCGACGTGATTCGAGCAATTTCGGCCAATGGTCACGCCGAAGGAATGAAGCTAATCGACTGTGGTTTAAAAACAATCTGCCGCTGTTGCTTAGAAGGAAAAATGGCTCGCGCTCCATTCAAGAAGCAAGTCGATCGAGGTTCGAAAGAGAGGTTAGATATAGTACATACGGATTTGAGTGGACCTATGATAAGCACCCCTAGCGGAAATAAATACTTCCTTATTCTCATTGACGATTTTACCCGAATGGCGTTTTTGTACTTGTTGAAGGCGAAGTCGGAGGCCGCCAGCAAAATTAAAGATTTTGTACAGTTTTGTAGAACGCAGTTCGATAAGACGCCTCGTGTTATCCAGTCAGACAATGGCGGTGAATACACAGGAAAGGACTTGCAAGCTTATCTGAAGAGTGAAGGTATTGTGAGCCACTTTACAGTTCCCTATTCACCTCAACAAAACGGCTTGGCAGAGAGAAAAAACCGTTATTTGAAAGAGATGACATTGTGTATGTTGCTGGAAGCCGGTTTGGAGCAGAAATATTGGGGTGAAGCGGTTTCTGCAGCGACCAATATTCAGATCCGTTTACCAACAAAGTCAATTGGAATGAGTCCGTTTCAGAAGTGGTATGGCAGAAACCCATCATACCAACATTTGAAGATTTTCGGCAGTGAGGCTTGGGTGCAGATTCCTGCACAGAAAAGGAAGAAAATGGAAGTGAAAGCTCAAAAATTAGTGTTCGTGGGATACTCAAAACAACAAAAAGCATATCGTTTTCTTGATAAGGACAATGATCGGATTACGATCAGTCGTGACGTGAAATTTATAGAAGATATACAAATGAATGACGGTAGTGAAGAACAGAAGAAACGAATGAACTACAGTGAATTGAACGATGAAACAGTGATTGTTTTAAAACCGACAGAAAATGAAAATGACGAACTTGCTCAAGAAGACGAGATGCAGGGATACGATACCGCCGAAGAACTTGAGTTAGGCGAAGAAGAATCAGATGAACGTGATAGTGACAGTGCTAGTGCTAGCGGTACGCAACCGGTTTCTCGGTTGAGAGCGACGAGAGGCGTTCCGCCGGTTAGATTCAATGACTACGTTCTTGGTCTAATGGTGATGGAGCTAAATGAACCGACGACATACAGAGAGGCTATTGAAAGTGATGAAAAGGACCAGTGGCTGCAAGCTATTAAAGCCGACAATCCGCCGCCGACAAATCGCAACATTGTTGGTTGCAAATGGGTTTATCGAAAAAAGTTAGATGCAAATGGAAATGTTCAAAGATTTAAGGCTCGATTGGTAGCCCAAGGATATACGCAACGATTCGGGTCAGATTACGACCAGACTTTTGCCCCGGTTGCGATGCAATCGACATTTCGTTTGATGTTAGCAATAGCTGGAAATCATAAAATGATGGTAAAGCATCTTGACATAAAAACCGCCTATTTGTATGGGACATTAAACGAAGAGATCTACATGCGCCAGCCCCCTGGTTTCATCATGCAAAAAAGGTCGAATCAAGTTTGTAAATTAGTGAAAAGCATATACGGCTTGAAACAGGCGGCCAGAGTTTGGCATCAGACAATAACAGGCATCCTGGCAGAACTTGGGTTCAGCCAATGCAAAGCGGATACGTGCTTTTATAAAAAGCGCGTTGATGGCGAAACGTGGGTTTATCTACTTATATACGTGGATGATATTCTCGTAGTGTGCAAACAGGAGGAGAAAATTGATGCTGTTGAGGCCGCACTGCAAGAGAGGTTGAAAATCACGAAGCTTGAAAATATCAACTGTTTCTTGGGAATTTGTGTACAAAAGGACAGCAACGGATTTTACAACTTAAGTCAAGCGAACTTCATACGCAAAATCATAAAACGTTTCGGGTTGGAAGACTCGAAAAAGTCTAAGTACCCGATTGATCCTGGGTACTTTAAGCTGAAAAACAATAAAAGGATGGAGGACAACAGTGAGTATCATAGCCTCATCGGATCTCTACTGTACGTATCATCGAATAGCCGTCCGGACATCGCAGCGTGTGTTGGTATTTTGAGTCGGAAAATCAGCTGTCCATCAGAATCGGATTGGACGGAAGCTAAAAGGATTGTCCGTTACCTTGCGTACACAGTGGAATACAAGTTGCAATTGGGTGAGAACGGGGTAGATTTCAAGCTTATTGGTTACTGCGATGCCGATTGGGCCGGAGATAGCAGTGATAGAAAATCTTGCAGCGGTTTTGTGTTTCGTATAGGAGGAGCTACCATTAGTTGGGTCAGCAGGAAACAACCTTGTGTAACAACTTCGACAATGGAGGCAGAATACGTTGCCCTAGCTGAGGCTGCGCAGGAGTTGATATGGCTGAGAAGTTTATTGGGGGAGCTAAATGAAAAACAAATCCAACCAACTGTGGTTTATGAGGACAACAAGAGTTGCCTGCAGTTTGCTAGTTTGGATCAGCAGAAGAAACGGTCAAAACACATCGATACCAAGTCTCATTACACTCGTGAACTTGTGTCTAGAGGAGTGATCGAGCTTCGATATTGTACATCGGATGAGATGTTAGCAGATGTCCTAACCAAACCACTGGGATCAATAAAAATACAAAAGTTTGCCACCCGCATTGGTCTTATTCGCAACCAACAAAGTAAAGAGTGAATTCGCGAGGAGGAGTGTTGGCAATACTGCAACTGAGTTACAAAGGGCGCGAATACACCCTTCGAAAACATGTATGTGTGAGGAGACAGCCGGAATAAAACCACGAGAAACTAACCTTTCATTCTATTAAAGACTGTACTTGAATAAACACGTTATTAAGTTTACTTCGACGAGTTATTTCTTTCCGCGGTTAATTCCACATTTTCCTTACGTATAGTTCGATTCTTACCGGCGAACACACCTGTGATGACGAAATTGCCTCCTCTTCTAGACAGCTTTTGGATGTCGTTCTTCAATTTCACCGTGGTTCCATTTGCCCGTCGAGACTGCTTCGGACAATAGACCGCAATAAATGTGAGTGGTCCATCAGTGGTGGTAATTTCGATTCCTACAGCTTCGACAAAGATTGTGTTGAAACTCGGTAGTGATTTGTATGGTAGTCCTCTCCTTATGGCGATTGCAACCCCGCCCCCAGCTGAGGTTGTGCGGTCCAGTCTGACTACCGAGTGTTCCGGCAGGCAGAAGTTTATGTTCGGCTTCAAATGTGTTTCGGTTATTGCAGCGACATCGATGTGGTGTGTGTTCAGAAAATGTAGAAGTTCTAACTTCTTGTTGGCCACAGAGCGGGCATTCCAGCTAAGGATTCGAAAGAATGGATCCATGACGGTAGTAAAAAGTCATCATGACCGCAATCTGTTCCTGGTTGGTGCGACAAGCCTTTGTTTGCTGATCGAGTTTAAGAAACAGCGTAGCTAGCTGTTCCATCGAGTACAAATTGCTACTTGCTGGGGGCATGCTGGCAGCCTATGCATAACTCAAAAATCCGGGGGGGTCCTGGCTAGGAACACCACCAGTTGGAGGAGGTGGAAACGGCAACGTACTTGAAGTCGCTGGCGGGGTTGGTGTAACGCTAGGTTGTACACTTTTTCTATTCGACGGTCGATGGCGATTGGCAATTTCACTTCGAATTTCGATAAATTCTGCTCGTTTTGGACAGGAACGGCTGTTCGTAGCATGCTCTTTGTCACAGTTGAGACACTTGATTTGTTCGGCTTCCTCAACAAGACAATCCACTGTTCGATGCGGACCTGCACATTTCATGCAGCGACTCTTGATGTGGCAATTCTTTGTGCCATGTCCATAGTTCAAGCAGTTGGAACACTGCGTGACATCGCGATGAATCGGTTTGTATCGCTCCCATTGCACGATGATGTTGAATAGGGCGGTGATTGTTTTCACTGTGCTCAGTGTAGTTGAACCCCTGGTCAGGTGGATCAAGTATAACTGATCACGATACTTGATGGCTTTGTTGTGTCTTATCATTTTGTGTACTGCTTCCACTTCTAGGCCGCAAGCGACAAGCTCCGTTTTTAACTCGTCCAGTTCCAATTCCGGTAAACCACGCAGTACAACTTTGAATGGTTTTGTGGCTGCAATATCGTGAGTAAAATACTCCGCTTTTGTTTGCTTCAGGTAATACTGTCTCTACTGCCTTGTAATGGAACGACGATTTTGTAGCCGTCCGTGCATAGCCTCAGGGTAGCTATCAGCCCTTTGCTGATAAGTTCATTGAAGTGTTGCCTTAGTCCAGGCGGGAAACCTTTTACGTAGAAAGGCGGCATTTTCTCCTTCTTTTCCGTTTTCTCGATAGTTTGGTCAGCCAGCGATGCAAACTTGTTAGCAGCTAGTTAGTATTTTCTTGGCGATTCCATCATCCTTTTCAGCAGGGTCACGAGGACGCTTATTGTTTTGCTCCTTACTGGAACCCGTTTTTCTCATTTCGTTGGGACACGACAACGTACTGTTGTATAACGAATGCGATAGGTAAAATAAACGAATGCGATAGGTAAACTAAAACTTTCAGTTGTTGTAACAAACACGTCTGTACACACCAAGCGTGAGACTAAGAATATGAGCGGCTCCGGCTGAAACAGGCTCTTATATAGGGATGAAAATAGGAATGAATTATTTTTCGTAGGTGGTGGAACGACATAACTTGAAAAATATGTGTGACTTCATTCCGGCTCAGAGCGATCATTTGATAAGCTCCACCTCTTTTTTCAGTTTCTAAAGTTTTTCCTCAGTTTCGTAGCACGGATGCACAAAAATGATTTCTTGTCGAACCGGACCGATAGCACTCTCATTGAAGCAACAAAATAACATGTTTTGTGTCGTGTTGCGCAGCTTCGTTAAAGAGAATGTTCCCGTCCCCGTGTCGCATGTAAGCAGATTATTGCGTTCAGTAGACAGTAGATAGTGTATCCAGCGAATAAACACCGATGGTGCTCTCACACACGCAACGGTTTTAACCCGTATTTTATTGCGGTTTGTAACATCAAGCGATTTCGTTTGCTCGCTGTTGCGTGTTGAATCATGTGACAACTTGGCAGCTGGGAGACGACGAAATTCTGTTTGCGCTGATTGATTGAATCGTCTTCATATGAGCTCTGCATAGTCGAACTAACTGCTTTTGTGAATGCGTTCTAACAGGGCAGTTTATTATTCAATGTCGGTTATGCTGATCGCAACGTTTGCGCTGCCCCTACAGTGGGGAGTTTACTAAATAAAGTAAAAATTTGACAACTACAACAGAATTTGATTGCATCCCGCACAGAATGTCTGCTTGTGTTGATGCCAGAAAACTATTAACCTTCAATTATTTTTTTATTTGCCTTCAAAAAAGCATGTTGCGGTTCAAAATCGGTTGCTAATTACAACCTTTGAGCTGCCCTAACATTGGGGGAATTAAGATACACGGACAACATGCACTGTGGAAGCTATTTCACATTCAGTAAGTTAGACGGGTGCGACAAATTTAAATTGTTAGGATGCAACACAGAATACTTGCTTGCGTTGACAAAAATTATTAACTTTCAATGACTTGTTTATTTGCCTTCAAAAAGGCATTTTGATTTCGAAAATTGGATTTCCTGATGGCAATCTTCATGCTGCCCCAACACGGGGGGAATAATGGCTGTCTGGCGACACACGCTGAGAAAAACCGCGCTGCTCCTGAGACGTGGTGACCAACCACAGGGCTAGTGCTGCTGCTAAGGAAGGACGACTGCTGTTGTCGCTGTACACACGCTGAGAAAAACCGCGCTGCTCCTGAGACGTGGTGACCAACCACAGAGCTAGTGCTGCTGCTAAGGAAGGACGACTGCTGTTGTCGCTGTCTAGAACTATTATGAGCGGCTCCGGCTGAAACAGGCTCTTATATAGGCCAAATAGCATGTTTTCAATTGCAAGGTATATGATCCTGTCGACCGTGCTTGGGAAGCAAGCATATAACGACCAATCAGAGGTCGAATTTTTCGTTTTGACAAGGCTTGACTATTTTCAATAGTAAAATAGTGTGAATAATAAAATTACAATTATCTTATTTTGGGAAGAATCTAAGAAGATTTTCCAATCTATTGCTGCAAGAACGAAGGAAATCCATCGAATACTAACCGATTTATTAGCATTTGAAATTGGACATATTTTTCACTTTTTTCGGTTTTAGATTTTCATTTTACATCCCTATGTAGCCGAACTTCCTGAGAGAAGTATCCTACTTCAAAAAAACAATAACAGCTAGGAAAATATTTTCGGAACTGGTTGCTTCAAGCAAATATCTTAAAATAACAATATAGTTAACTCTCGAATTTCCCATATATTCCCGTGAAGACAGACAGGGAACACCCCCTCTTGTGGTGAAAAAGGTAACTAAACTCATTGCACTGTGGTACAGTAAGGCAATTTAGGCGGACATAGGCTTTTCGTTGCGATTTTGGTTTGCGGTTTAAAGCCATAGTTTTTGTAAAAAGTTTTTTCTTATACATAGTCCTCTATTCATGTGCGAATGAAAATTAGGGTGGTCCTAAAATCAACGAAATAAAACAGTCTTTGGTGAACTTGTAGACCAACTAATTCTAAGTAACTTTGTAAAAAAACTTTTTTGTAGACATGCAATTTGGTTTCCAAAAACAGTCTTTTCGCTCTATTTTTTCAATTTAAATTTAAAAACAAAGTTTTCTTCGGTAACTTTAATAAAAAATACGCCAATTTTGACGAAAAAACATTGTCGATATATTATACAGATGAAGAGTTCACTATTTCTATTTAAAAAATAGGCCCTTTTGATATATTGATGTCTCCGTTTAGGGCAAACATAAATAATATTTTTTTGGATCAGAACAAATATTGTATAAATATTGTGAAGAAATACCGAAAGTTGCTTAAAATAAGTTGATCTACAACTGTGCCGATGAATGTATACATTTATTTATGCAAATAAAAAGTTAGTTTTTTCATTTAGTCGATTTCAGGATCACCCCAATTTTCGTTTGCATACAAAAAATAGACTAAATATAAGAAACAAGTTCTTAGAAAAAAATTTTACTCTAAAACCACAAAATCGCATCGAAAAACTCGTGTCCGCCTACATTGCCTTACTGTACCACTGTGCATTGTTGTTGAATTTCTGTGAGCGTGTGACATTCTCACACACGAAACTGAATTTACTCAATTTTAGATTTAGTTGACTCAATTTCATACTTTCACAGAAAAAAATATGTTGCAGATTTCGTGCGTATATTGCTTGTATGTGAAACTAACGCCATTCCGGGAGTTAAATATTGATAATATAATAGATGTAGCTTATCGAGGCACGAAGAAGAAATATACAAATAATCAGGCCACGACGTGTAAATGGTAAACTAATCCCAAGTTGCTATATACGTGGTTCCCTGTGTAACTTCACTAGCTCAGATCCATCACGGGAAGCAACTACGAAATGTGCGGCCGTCAAGCTCAAGCTCAATAATCAGGCCACGAAGTGTACAATTAAATGAATATTTCAATTACCTCGTGAAAAAGATAAAAGGAGAAACCGCACAATGGTTGTCAATAGTCGTATAAGGTTGTTGTGCAACTTTTAGCTTAGATAACACTTAAATGTTCTATCAATTTAACAATTTAAGTATGGATACATATCATGTTGTAATTGGTTTAAAAGCTTTATTATATTATATATAAAAGATATTTAACAAAACAAACATAATTAGTGATAACAACTGTTACGCAAAAACTATTATTTAATGTTTAGTTTTCTTCGTGTTGAAAGTATTTTTTGTTTTTTTTATTCCTCCGAATTTTTTGCTCTCGAGTTCTAATCTTCGTATTCATCACTTGCAGCTTTGCTTTAACCAGCATATTTATGTATTTACTAGCTGACCCGTCAAACTTCGTCCCGCCTATTTTTGTGTTTAATTCAAAAATTTTCAACATTCCAAATTAATTGATTTCTTGCGGTTTGTTTATATCGTTTGAAATTATTGGTTTTATCGGAATGACAACATCCTCGACTTTTGCCTTTAGTACATCACCTCTATTCCGAAAACACTTATATTGGGTGGTATTCAGTTATTTTCGTTGTTTTCCAGAAACTGAAAGTGGTCATCTTCGAATTCAATATGGTGTCCAGGGTCAATGCTTGGCTTCTATACATTATTTCGATTACGGAAATATTCATATGCAGTAGTATTCGGCTGTTTCCCAGAAGTTGCCATCTTACAATTCAAAATGGTGTCTGAGGTCAATTTTTAGCTCCATGCATCATTCTGGTTAAAGAAACACTCATATTGGGTGGTATTTGGTCCCTTTAGGCTATTTTTTTTTGGAGACAATTTCTGGCCCCTGAGCGTCATTCTGGTTTAAGAAACACCAATAATAGGTGTTATTTAGTCATTTTCGGCTGTTCTACAGAAACCGGAAGTCACCATCTTAGAATTCAAAATGTTGTGTTATTTGGTTATTTTCGGCAGTTTCCCATTCACCGGAAGTCGTCATTTTACAATTCATAATGTTATCTGAGGTCGATTTGTAGCTTCAGTGCATCATAACAATCCCGGAAATACCGATAATGAGTGTTATTTGGTCTTTGCCACTGTTGTTTAGGAACCGGAAGTCGCCATATTGGATTTCAAAATGGCATTTGGAGACAATTTCTGGCCTCTGAGCATCATTCTGGTTAAAGAAACACCCATATTTGGTTGTTTTTGGGTCATTTTCGGCAGTTTTCCAGTCACCAAAAGTCGCCATTTTACTACTCAAAATGTTGTCTGAGGTCGATTTGTGGTTTCAGTGCATCATCACGATTTCGGAAATACCCATATTGGATGGTATTCGGTCATATCTCGCTGTTTCTCAGAAACCGGAAGTCGCCATCTTGGATTTCAAAATGGTATTCAGAGACAATTTCTGGCCTCTGAGCGTCATTCTAGTTAAAGAAACATCCATATTGGTGGTATTTGGTCATTTCCTCTTTTTTCCAATCACTGGAAGTCGCCATCTTACAATTCAAAATTTTGTCTGATTTTTCAAAAACCGGAAGTCGCCATCTTGGATTTCAAACTGGCATTTCGAGACAATTTCTGGCCTCTGAGCGTCATTCTGGTTAAAAAAAAATACCCATATTAGGTGGTATTTGGTCATTTTCGGCAGTTTCCCAGTCACCGGAAGTCGCCATTTTACAACTCAAAATATTGTCGGAGGTCGACAAACGTACAAACCGTGGAACACCACCCATGGATTGCCTTATGCATAGGCGAACTTTATTACTATAAAATATTCGGCCGAGTCCACTCCACAATAAAATGTGAATTTTTTTCAGTGTACCCATTAAGGTAATATTATTGTCAAAAGTTACTCTATTTCGCATGTCGTGTAGAACAAAATCAGAAGTGGCGCACCTAGCGGTCGAAAAGGTGACTAACGCTTCTGTCATTTTCAATTTGTCTTCATAATTTCACGTAAGTGAACTATATTGGTATTCAATATATTTGCTTCAAGGCATCAGCAGGAAGTCCTGATTCCCTAAATGGGTCTGACGCAGTTTCGTCACAGGGAGCTGCAAAAATCCTGTTCATTAGTACTATTTCCGAATCCACTTTTCCACGAAAATCTAGAAACTGTACAGTACAGAATCTGTACCGAAAAAAACAAAAAAATCTGTACGTTTCTAGAAAACTTTGTACAATTGGGTTCTATTATAGGTACAACAGTTTTTATACATCATATGAAAAAGATGCGTTTTTTGAGCAAAACTTAAAAAATGCCTTTCGTTGTTCTTCAATTTTTAAAGGGAGATTAAAAAACTGCTTGGAAGGTGTTAAATAACATTTCACCCATGTACGGTATATGAGCGCACTGTCATTTAAGACCTTTCGAGCAGTCTTTTAATCTTCATTTAAAAATGGAAGAACAACGATAAGCAATGTTTTAAAAATCACAGCGTAACATTCACTATACTTGCATCTACGACATGCAAAATATATCTTTAAATATACCTACCTAAATCAATAGCCAAAATAAAGCCTGTTTCGAATATTTTCTCCAGCATTTCAATTTTATTGAATCATTATTATTATTCAAGTTTTCTAGAACATTAATTACTAATGTCTCATGATCGGTTATTTTCATATCAGAATTCGTAACTGAACGAATCGAATCAAAATTGCAATAAACATGGTCAATCAAAGTTCTACTCCGCTGGGAAATACGCGTATATTCATCTACACTTTGTTTCAAATTGAAAGACTCAACTAAACGCTTCAAATGATTCGAATTTGCACCATCTCGCCAGTTAATATTAAAATCGCCCGTCACTATATTTATTTTACTCAAATCAAGAAATTCATCAAGCCAGTTTTCCAATATTTCAAGAAAACGGCGGTCACTAGCATTAGGAGAATGATACAAAACACCATAATTGCCCACCTTCATGCCACCAACTACTGTAATGCCCAAGAACCAGTTACCATCCTTAGCTTCGTTGTGACAAAGCTGGAATTGAACTGATTTTCTGACATAAATAGCAACACCGCCAGTTTGCCTAGAATGTGATAAACAAGCAGCAACATTGTATCCCGGAATACTATATTGTTCAAATGCTTCATCATCGACAATGTGAGTCTCTGATAAAAACACCAAAAGTGGACGTTTATCTTCAACAATCTGACGTAATGCAACGTAGTTTGTTGTCAACCCCGCAATATTAAAACACAAAAAATCAAACTTATTCACATTCTCGTTGGAACTTGTTTGCTATTTATTGAAACGCAAGCTGCTTTTCTTTTGCTCGAATAGTCTTTTATAAATTAAACACTCTGAACTAAAAGCGGCATGGTTGACGTCCAAATTAGTTTTACGCTCTTTATTCGTTTTTACACAATTGACGCATTTCAATACAGTAGATGTACACTCAGATGTCTTATGGTTTTGGCTACACCTAGAGCATGCATCACAATTTTTGCAATTCATGCTTTTGTGTCCAAATTCTCCACATTTGAAGCATCTTAGCACATTTATCGCGGGCAATACTAAGCACCGATCAAACTCTACATTTACTTGCTTAGCAGATAACAAACTATTATACGTTTCTAAATCAACTTCAATTACCGCGCTATACTTGTTATAGGTGAAGCGTGGATTTTCGTACATATTAACTACTTTTACCTCATTGATTGTGATGCAATCATTTTGACTCTTTAAATAGTCAATGAAAACATCAGGAGAAAGATTCTCACTCATGCCCACTACTTTCAATCTAGGCACCGACGTGGGAACAACAGCACTGTATTTTTCACCCAGATTGCTTTGAATGCCATTTTTCACTAAATCAATATTTTCGCCAACGGCGCATTCGACAATAATGGAACCATCTTTACCGTTCCTGAAATTACTAACTTTGTGTGTTTTAGGATCTAAGTTAGTTTTCAAAAACTTCCGAGTTTCCTCGCAAGGTTGTTTGGACTCTTTCGGGTTAATCACAATAACCGGACGAGTCTTAGGTTTAACCGGTTTAAATCCGATATTAGTATTACTTTTGTTACTTGAGTTAGATTTATTGTTTTTACCGCGACTTTTAACAACTTGCGCAAAAGTTGCACCGTCGTCAAAAACATCGTCATTATTTTCGTATTCGATTCTACGCTTTTTGCCGATTTGGTCCGATTCAGAAGGAATCGTCCCAATCCGCGCGCGAGCATTATTAATAGCAGCTATATTCTGATTCGTATTCAATTGCAAAACCGAATGATTCAATTTTTCAAATTTCTCACATAATAATTTTTCAAGAGACTCCTTTACATTTGATCTCAACTGTTCCATACCGATATTTATCGCGCTGTTTATCTGGGTCGCAATTTGATCCCGCATTTGAATGACCGAGTCAGAGAGAGAAGATAATTTCTGCATCTCTTCTGCGATACGCTTCATGTCCGGAGTCAAATGTTGCCCACCGTTGTGGTGGTTTGATAAACACTCATCACACTTGAAGCAAAGATTATCGTTGTCTGTAATCATCTTTGCCGTCGCCTTGGTGAGCCCGGTGCACTTGTAGTGAAACAAACGCCCACACATTTCAACGGCAAATCTGATAATACAATTGCCGAACTACAGCCGGAGCAAATCATGACACAATACAGGTTAAACGCGGGACGCTACACCAACAAGCATGCAGAGAAGAGAGACAGAGGCAAGGAAAAAAACGATCGCCACCACCGCTGCTGTGAAAGCGCCGGGGGGGATTTTATTTTATCAAACTTTAACGCGAACTTGCTGCTTAAAGCAACTGTTCTTGTACTTAGCCTTGTGTAGATTCACTACCGAAACACGTTAGAATATATCTATCGTGAATCACTTCACTATTTCACATGCAAATTAACAATTTTATATCACCACACAATAACACGACTACTGTGTTCGCCATCAAAAAGCGGCCAAACACTAAACATCGAAATCAAAAAAAATCAAGAAAAATCCTTATTTTTCGACCTTCTAGAGTAGGGCCCTTTAAAAAGAATCTGTGATATGATATACAATTTTTGTTTGTTCTATTTGTTCATGTATCGAAGTTTCAAATTAAATTTATCCCTTTTTTTCTTTAGTGAATCGCTAAGTGTACAGTGCTTCCACTGGATTATAACTCGTGTTGAATACTATGTAGACATGATTAGGTCGGATAAAACTCATGCCCGCCTATGGTCACGTCGGCTACACGTTGCTGTACAGGTAAGTTTATTATTTCTTAGCTTCGCAATTGTTTAGTAATGTCGTAAATATTAAATCATTCCACTTTTTCTCTATTTCATACCTTCATTAATTCCTTCACTTGCAACGATGAGGCCGGCATTTTCTTCCGAATATAAACGCCATCCTACTTAACTTACATTCTTGGTATGCACAAACAGGCTTATCGTGAGATGTTACAAAGTTTGCAAGCGCTGCAGATGCTCCCGGATGCAAAAGCGAAGGATTTATTTCTGATGCTACAAAACAACATTTTCTACGTACTCGAGTATCGGGAAATAATCCTACATTTACTCATTGGTTTCAACGAAACTAACAATACACGGTGAGTGGTTTTAAAAAAATATTTTTCTATATCTACGATTTGAGCCCTTTCTCATTCGAACTTATTATTTTTTAAAATCGATTAACATGTACACTTCAATAATTAGAAGTAAAAAAACACCTTGATAATTTCTACTGGGGTTTGTTATTTTAACAAATTTTTGGTAGATAACAGCACAACTATACCGAACATTTAAAACATTACATTAACACACATATGAACATACATTAACGCATACTACTTACTTACTTTTATGGCGACAGATCGTTGAGATCTTATGCAGAATTCAGAATACGTATCCACAAAACTCAGCCTTGGGTTGCTACTCTCCAGGCACACATCCAGTGCGTGCGAGGTCTGCCTCGAAGTCGTCGGCCTCTATCCGGTTCTCTGCTAAATACTATCTTTGCCTGTCGCTCATCCGCCATCCGTGCTACGTAGCCAGCCCACTGTAACCTGCCGTGTTTCATCAGCTTGACAATATCAGCGTGTTTGTATACTTCGTACAGCTCGTGATTCATGCGCCTGCGCCACACCCCATTCTCCAAGTAAGTTTGCCTCCAAGTATTGATCGCAGGATTCTACGCTCGAAGACCCCAAGCCAAGTAGATTGGTATTCTCCAACAAAGGCTTCCTGCAACTGCCTCAGTCGCTGGAACAGGATACGGGAGAGAATTTTGCAAGCGGAATTGAGGAGGGTTATGCCTCGATAATTACTACAGTCGAGTCTATATCCCTTCTTGTAGATAGGGCATATGAGTCCTTCCAACCAGTCCGTAGGTAGTTGTTCCTCAGACCATATCCTTAGATATTCTGGTGAATTGCAATACACAGCGGCTCGCTTCCAACTTTGAAAGTTCTTCCAGCGGCTTCGTGGTTCTTTAGCTCTTTGCAAGCATTCTTCACCTCGTCCAATGTTGGTGGGTCCACAGCTTGTCCGTCCTCCCCAATTTCTATCCTATTCCCCCCGACGACTCTCCTACCTTTCTCACCATTCAACACCACTTCAAAATGTTGCTTCCAACGCCTGGCCTCCTGCAGTTTATCGGTAATCAGGTTCCCCTCCCTGTCATTGCACATGGCAGGTACTGGCACGGTCCGGTTCCTGATTCCGTTGATCGTTCTATAGAAAGTCCTCGTGTCGTGCCTGGTTAAGTAATTCTCCGCCTCGGCGAGGACGCGATCCTAATGCTCACGTTTCTTACGGCGGTGAAGCCTCTTTTCGGCAGCTCTTGCCTCCCGGTATTTCTCCCGCATGTGACGCTGTTTCGCTGACTGCATCATGGATGTGCTTCCACTGCTTGTTCAGGTCCACTCCAACTGGTTCACCGATCCGTCTATTAACTTTCCGAGTATACTCTGCAGCAACTCCTTCCGCTGATAATCCCTGGATTCAAATACGTTGGACAACCGAGGGCGCGAATCTTGCCTACCACGAGATAGTGATCCGAGTCGATGTTTGGCCCTTGAAAAGTCTGCACATCTATGACGTCTGAAAAGTGCCGGCCATCGATCAGCATGTGGTCGATGTGGGAGCAGGCCTCTCCATTGGGGTGTCTCAAGGTGTGCTTCCGAATGTTCAAACGTGCACCTCATCGATTTTATCGTTTGTCGGCGCGTACACGTTGATAAGGCTGTAATTGAAGAATCTGCCCTTGATCCTTAATACGCATAGACGGTCATTAATAGGCCTCCACCTAATGACACGCTTCATTTGGTTTCCGAGCAGCACGAAACCGACGCCCCGCTCCGCTCTGCCGCCGCCATTGTAGTAGATGTGGTACTTGAAAGAAGCGCCGGCGATCGGATCAACCGCCCGGAGTTCTCGTTCTCCGGTTTTAGACCAACGCACTTTTTGTATGGCTGCCACCTCCAGTTTTGCCTTCTGTAGCTCTCTGGCCAAGATGCCCGCGCATGCCGGCTCGAGCAGAGTCCTAACATTCCAAGTGCCAAGTTTCCAATCGTTGTCCTTTTTCGTTTGCCTAGTTCTACACCGATTGTTCCGATTCGTATGATTGTTCGTTCGTATGTTTATTTCATCATGCTGCCTTACTAGGACTGCGATGCCTAGTCTCGCGACGGGGCTGCCGTCTTGGGTGTATCTGGCGAGACACCGCATTTCATAGTTCAGCCGTCCGCCCCGGATCAGTCGCTGTTGAAGCCGCCCCTAACTTGGGGAACAGACGCTCAAGCAAGCTGCTCTCCAAGGAGAACAGCTCATCCTTCCCTGCCAGCATACGACCAAGTTCCCACCGGTTCACCGATCTTCCTGCATACACATGAAAATAACATGAAATAAATATGTTTCGAATATGCGCGAAATTTTTTTATCTATAGTAGGATTTATAGTAAGATCTATAGTAAGAGTTATAGAAGGAATTTTCGTTTAAATATGACTTATCTGAAATGTCTTAAGGAAACGTCCACAAATTACGCAACGCTTGAGAAGAAGGGAAGGAGAGCTATATGACAAAGTGTTGCAACCCATGCGAAAATTTTTTTGAAGCGCACAGAATTAACGCAGACTGAGGCTTTGCAGGGAACGGCATCTTGGGTCCCGCCCGGTGCTCTGATCAATCCTTTTTTCTACCGAAAGCAAAGATTCAATCAATATCCATCTTATCCGTGTTGTGCGGGACTTCGTACAACGTTCGTCTCTCTGAGCCATTGAGTTCAATTACGTTTTTCGATTGCAAAATAAAACAAACGGGCATTACGATCGTTTCATTCCCTCCCTCGTTTGAAATTCTCGCCCATCTGTTCGCACTACTTTACGGCAATGTTCGCACTGCTTTACGGCAATGAACGACCGCAAAAATCATTTTATCGGCAGTCTCTGGATGACTCTGACATCTGTATCCTGTTACGGCGTTTTAGGACAACCGTTGATAAGAACGATGTGGGTGGGTTAGGGTGCCAATCACTTATATGGGAAAAAACTACACAAATGTTCACCTGCCCGAAAAAACACCCTGTGCAAAATTTTTGCTCGACCGGACTTAAAACGGGGTGGTGCCAAGCGATTGATGTTTGACCTTGAAAATTCGAGCAAACACCACAATCGTGATTTTTTTACTTCAGATGATAGCAGATCTCGAAGTTTCATGCATTTTTAAGCCATCTGGGACTAAAAAAATCGAAATTTCTTGCACCCCACTCCGTTGGGTTAATTTTTGGATTTCTAAAGGCACAGTGTTTTTTCGAGCAGGTGAACATTTTGTGTAGGGTTTCTCAAAATGGCCATTTTGGTTGGAACCCTGGGGTGGGTGTTGCAAAATAAACAATGATGAGTTGAAAAAATTCGGTGCGGGAAAGTTTGTGCGCCACTTTCGTGGGACATAGTTTCCATCTTAATCTTTTGATCTGTGTTTGTGTGTTTACTATCATCGAATGAGGCATTCGGATTCGAAAAAAAAAAAGGAAAACATATTGATGAATTTAAGATAGTTCTGCTAAACTGCAAAACATCCTCGTATTATTCTTTCGTAAACCCAATTCAACGTTACTGTAGGAATTTAGAAATAATGTTTAGCATGAGCATGAGCATGAGCATGATTGACCGCCTGTGGTTGCTACTCTGTTATTGCCAGATCAGCTGTAATTACACAGAGAACCAACGGATGATGCTTGGGACTAACATGCATCCTCAATGTGTAAAAACTGGTGACCCTAATCTTTATATTAGGCAATACCAGCGCCGACCGTATCCAAAGGACAGGGTTTGCAGCGGGGTTCGTTTTGGTAAACGATATGCTGAGCTCAAATACGCGGCGTATATCGCGCCTACGAGTTCATTGTTTCCACCGCGAAAATCGTATCGTGATCGTTTAGTTTATGATGTAACACCGCACAAATAAAGCATGCGCGAGAATACCGGCCTTAAGACTGAATTGAGACAGATTCAAATACCCGGACATCTCCTCATGAAGTCGTTTACAACTACCGAAATGTATCTTTTATTGATTTATCTCAGACGACTACACAATGTTAAGAAAGTTACGCAGGTTGTACAGATGTTCACAACGCTTCACCACTACTATTACCTTCTCGTGGATTGACCCTCCTTATACCGAAAACTATGACGCCTTCCAATCGCAAATGTTATCAAGTTTTATTTATTGGAACCGAGTCAAACTAACAAGTTATGCTGGGGCTATATAACGAATATTTGTGGTTTGTCAAGCGAATTACAAAAGCGTATTAAACTCGACGATTTGAAACCGGCTTCAACCAACAGAAAAATTCCTATTTATCGCTCGAACGAGTTCGTTTATAGATAAGTAACTCAGGGCTTAAAAATTAGCTTAAAAGCTAAAAAAATGCTAATGTGCATATTAAACAGAGTACAAACAATATTTAGTTACAAAAGGCCAAACCAATCACAATCTGAATATAGAAGACATGACCTCGTGTCATGTCTACTTACAAGAATTCAATATGATCAATTTAAAAACTGTTAATACATAATAATATTTGATTCTGTGCCGAACACGCATCAGTATAGGACGTGTTTGGTGATCGCTCCGATAGAATATAAAACAAAAGACGCGCGAGCAAGTGTTGGCATTGTTTGCCTGGTCGAGTGAAGGTTCAAGGTCGCCCGCCTTTGTGCAACTGTTTCGCATCGTGACTACCAGCTGGTGCGTAAGCCGATTTGGCTGCTGGCTGAATTGTGCTACAGCAGTGGACGAGAATCTCAACACAAAGGAGGAAAAAGAAGAAGCCAACAGTTGACAGCGAGTTGTGTCGCTGTGCTGAGTGATCACACACCCGGCTCGCTGCTGGTGGCTGTTTGGAGCTGCTGTATTGGTGCTGCTGGCTGTAACGGCTGCAGCTTCGACCGTTCGGACAACGAACCCTGCTGAAAGGAGAAGTAAAGAGGTACGTGTTCTGTCGGCGCTGGTGCGCTAGATTTAGCGCGATGGATGTAGATCCCTCGCCTCCCGTGCCACCATCCCCGAACCCCTCCGACCCTGTCCCTCCTGCCAACCCTTCCTCTGTTAATTCTGCAGTTCCCCCTCGCCCCAGGCTTTACCCGGACGGATCTCAGGGCAGCTTTACTGTTTTCTTTCGGCCAAAAGCAGGACCGAAATCGAAACCGTTAAACATCCTGCAGATTTCGAAAGACCTGACGGAGGGGTACAAGGCCGTGACCGAAATCTCCAAGGTCAGACCCAACAAGCTCCGTGTCGTGGTCAGCGACCTGCTCTCCCTAGCCACGTCTCGATCGATCGGGTTCGTCTGCCTGTGCGATTGTATGTACCCCGTGTTATGAATTGCACCAATTGCAAGCAGCTAGGCCACACAGCCGCCTACTGCTGCAATAAGGCACGATGTAGCAAGTGTGGAGAAACTCATGCGGACGATTCTTGCAGTGTAAATGCTGAAAAATGTATTCACTGCGGGGAAAATCAGCATGAGCTCTCCACATGCCCGGTGTCCATGCAGCGCAGAGATAAAATCAAGCGGTCACTTAAGGAGCGTTCAAAGCGATCTTACGCTGAGATGCTGAAGAAGACCGTGACCACTTCTACCATAACATCGAACCCCTTTGATCTGTTGTCCTCTGATGAAACCGATTCTGACGATTCACCAGCGGGAACAACTTATGCCAATCCTGGGGCGTCTAGAAAGAGGAAAAATATTTCCTCTCCTAAACTTCCCCGAAAAGGTCCTAAGATTTCCCAAAGTGAAATGAAAGTTACAAACAAACCAAACAGTGCTGCGGAAAAACCGAAGCAAACTCCTCCTGGGCTTGCAAATTTAAAGTCCCAGAAGGAGTTCCCAGCACTGCCAGGAACATCTAAAACCCCAGTTGTTCCTTTTGCACCCCCAGTTGATGAAACAAACTCTGGATTAGTGAAATTTTCTGACATTGTGGACTGGATTTTTGAAACTTTCAATGTACCCGATCCAATTAAAATTTTTCTTACAGCATTCCTCCCAACAGTTAGATCATTTTTGAAGCAGTTGACTGCCCAATGGCCCCTCCTTGCAGCGATTGTATCCTTCGATGCCTAATTCATCTGCGTATACGAAGGATTCTATCTCTGTCTTACAGTGGAATTGTAGAAGTATTTTACCAAAAATGGATTCATTTAAAGTTTTTATAAATAGAAACAAATGCGATGCATTTTCCTTTTGTGAAACTTGGCTTACTTCAAATATTGATCTCAACTTCCATGATTTTAATATTATTCGCCTTGATCGAGACACCCCATATGGAGGAGTACTTTTTGGGATTAAAAAGTGCTATTCTTTCTATCGTATTAACCTCCCCTCGATCCAGGCATCAAAGTTGTCGCATGTCAAATGACAATACAAGGTAAAGAGCATTGTATTGCCTCAATATATATTCCTCTCAGAGCACAGGTTGGGCAACGGTTGCTCTTTGATTTAATAGAACTTCTTCCTTCGCCACGTTTGATTTTGGGAGACTTCAACTCTCATGGTGTGGCTTGGGGTTCCCCCTACAATGATAACCGCTCCTCTTTAATCTATAACCTTTGCGATGACTTCGACATGACTATTTTGAACAACGGTGAAATGACACGTATCCCGAAACCTCCAGCGCGCCCAAGCGCTTTGGATCTATCCTTATGTTCGACGTCGCTACGGTTGGATTGCACATGGAAGGTAATCCTCGATCCTCACGGTAGCGACCATTTGCCTATTCTTATTTCAATTAATAACGGGTCAACTCGCATGCGACCAATTGACATTCCGTATGACCTCACACGGAATGTCGATTGGAAGTTATACGAGGAAATGATTTCAAAAGCGGTCGAGTCGATTCAACATCACCCACCACTTGAAGAATACAACCTCCTCGCGGGCTTAATCCTCGACGCCGCGTTGCAAGCCCAAACGAAGAAATATCCCGGCGTAACGATCAAAGAGCGGCCTCCAACTCCGTGGTGGGACAAAGAGTGCTCCGATGTCTACACGCAAAGATCCGACGCGTTTTTGGCCTTCCAGAAGGGAGGTATACCCGACGACTATATACGGTATTCGGAGCTTAATACCAAGCTTAAAAGCCTGGCTAAAGCAAAGAAACGCGGATATTGGCGTCGGTTCGTGAACGAGACGTCGAGGGAGACATCGATGAGCACTCTTTGGAACACAGCCCGAAGAATGCGGAATCGCGTAACGGTCAGCGAAAGCGAGGAGTCTTCAAGTCGGTGGATATTTGATTTTGCCAGGAAAGTATGTCCGGACTCTGTTCCTGCGCAAAACTTTGTTCGCGATACGTCCTCGGGTCACGACGCGATAGAATCACCTTTTACGATGGCAGAATTTTCAGTTGCCCTCCTGTCCTGTAACAATAACGCACCTGGGTAAGATAGAATCAAATTCAACTTGTTGAAGAATCTACCCGGCAATGCCAAGAGGCGCTTGTTGAACTTGTTCAATAAGTTCCTGGAGCAAAACATTGTACCGCAGGATTGGAGGCAAGTGAAGGTGATCGCCATCCAAAAACCAGGGAAACCAGCTTCTGATCACAACTCATATAGGCCGATTGCAATGCTATCCTGTATCCGGAAATTGATGGAAAAAATGATACTCCGTCGTTTAGACCATTGGGTCGAATCAAATGGTCTACTATCAGATACTCAATTTGGCTTCCGCCGTGCCAAAGGGACGAATGATTGTCTTGCGTTGCTTTCAACAGATATTCAGCTGGCGTATGCTCGCAAAGAACAAATGGCGTCTGCGTTCTTGGACATTAAGGGGGCTTTTGATTCCGTTTTTATTGATATTCTTTCGGGTTAACTTCACCGACAAGGATTTTCTCCAATTTTGAACAATTTTTTGCACAATTTGTTGTCCGAAAAGCACATGCATTTTACGCACGGCGATTTGGCAACTTTTCGCATTAGCTACATGGGTCTTCCCCAGGGCTCATGTTTAAGCCCCCTTCTTTACAACTTTTATGTAAATGACATCGACGAATGTCTGGCAAATTCATGCACGATAAGACAACTTGCAGACGACAGTGTAATCTCTGTTACAGGAGCCAAAGCTGCCGATTTGCAAGGACCATTGCAAGATACCTTGGACAATTTGTCTGCTTGGGCTTTACAGCTAGGTATCGAATTCTCTCCGGAGAAGACTGAGATAGTAGTTTTTTCTAGGAAGCATGAACCTGCTCAGCTTCCAACACAATTAATGGGTAAAACGATTTCTCAGGTTTTGGTACACAAATATCTTGGTGTCTGGTTCGACTCTAAAGGCACCTGGGGTTGTCACGTTAGGTATCTGATGAAAAAATGTCAACAAATAGTGGATTTTCTTCGTACAATAACCCGACAATGGTGGGGAGCCCACCCAGGAGACCTTATAAGGCTTTACCAAACAACGATACTGCCTGTTATTGAGTACGGGTGTTTCTGCTTCCGCTCCGCAGCAAACACACATTTGATCAAACTGGAGCGAATACAATATCGTTGTTTGCGTATCGCCTTGGGTTGCATGCAGTCGACCCATACGAAAAACCGCTTCTGGAGCCTGTCTTCTCGCATTCTTATCAAATGTGAGGTCTTGAACCGTCCTGTGATTGAAAATTTTGAAAGGTTAATCGAACTTAATTCTCAAACCCGTTTTATGACATTGTATTTCAATCACATGTCCCATAATATTAACCCTTCTTCGAATATTCCAAATCGTGTCGACTTATCAAATACTTCTGATTCTACTGTGTTTTTCGATACATCCATGATAGAAGAAACTCGTGGAATCCCGGATCATTTACGCGTGCAGCAGATCCCCAAAATTTTTTCCAATAAATATCGAAACATCAACTGCGACAATATGTTCTACACTGACGGATCACTTCTTGATGGGTCCACTGGCTTCGGTATTTTCAATAACAATAATCCTGCTTCTGTTTACGTCGCAGAATTAGCTGCAATTCAGTACACCCTAGGGATTATCGAAAAAATGCCCAAGGACCATTATTTCATCTTTACGGACAGTCTCAGTTCCATTGAGGCTCTCCGATCGATGAAAGATGTTAAGCACTCTCCGTATTTCCTGGGGAAAATACGGGAACATCTGAGTGCTTTATCCGAAAAATCGTATCAGATTACCTTAGCGTGGGTCCCTTCTCACTGCTCGATACCGGGCAATGAGAAAGCGGACTCTTTGGCTAAGGTGGGCGCAACAAACGGTGGAATTTATGAAAGACCAATTGCCTTCAATGAATTTTTCTCATTTGTACGTCAGAATACGATCATCAGTTGGCAAAATGCTTGGACCAGAGGGGAACTGGGAAGGTGGTTACATTCCATAATCCCCAAGGTGTCGACGAACCCGTGGTTCAAGGGGTTGGATGTAGGTCGGGATTTCATTTGCGTGATGTCCCGGCTTATGTCCAATCACTATAGATTTGACGCGCATCTCCGTCGTGTTGGGCTCGGGGAAAGTGGTATCTGTGCCTGTGATGAAGGTTATCACGACATAGAGCACGTTGTTTGGTCATGCCCTGTACACCGTGACGCCAGGTCTAAATTAATAGCTTCCCTGTAGGCCGAAAGTAGGCAGCCGGCTGTTCCTGTTCGTGATGTCTTGGCGAGCCGTGACCTATCCTACATGTCCCTTATATACGTTTTCCTGAAATCCATCCACGCCCCCGTTTATTCATATTCCCTTCCGCCTACAGCCAACCAAACGACAAAAACACGTTAAGACCCCGGATCCGGAAACAGCAACTAGACCCGCACGATACTCTCAGGTCCCGAGGGAGACAACCCAATATACCAGTCCGTAATATCTTGGCCCAGCAGCGGAACATGTGCTTACCTATGGCAATGAAAACCATCATACAGTAAACCAGTGCTTTTAATGCAAAATATTATAGCTTTAAGTTACATTTAGTTTCAACTCGTAGTCGGCAGCGAGGATGAAAAATTTGCTTTTAGTTATTAAGATACTTTAGAAAGTAAGCTACCAGATATAATTGGCGCCATTAAACATTAAATTGTATTTGTGCCGTGTCAAATAAATTATAGATGAACAAAAAAAAAATAATAATATTTGTCCAACTCCATTATTTTTTATTTTATTTTTCAAAAGCTAGGAAAATCATAGAAAAATATGTAATGCACTATCTCTAAATTATAGCCATTTGATCCCAACAATCAAATGGCTATAATTTAGAGATACTACACGTGTGTAGCGTTTTGCAGACGAATCCACAGTTCACACATCATTCGTGCATCATTCTCATTATCTGGCACCAATGCAACAAGTTTCAAAAATTCTTATTAGAAATCATGAAAGCTGTCATTCAAACGTTGCTTTCATCGGTGTAAAGCTCAAATTCCTAATTTACGTCACTGAAAGCGATGAAGCTTTCCAATTATGCTAGTGTTGGAACACTACAGAGGTTTTAATCCGATTGAAAGCAAAGCAAACAAACAAACTGCCTCCTGCAAGAAACTTTAATTTTATTTTCGCCGGATGGAATGTGTGGAATGTGCAGGTTTTTCTACGGATTATTTTTTTGAACTTGTATATAAGTACATATATGTGATTTACATTACACTGCAACCCAAGCAGATTTTATTGTTTGGTTTACCTACTGATAAAATAGAAACAGAAACTGCATTCAGTGTGCGTGACGGATCTATCAGAAAGCTCCATGATTGCATGATTGCTGTCATAGTCGCTTTCGCAAATATGTCGCACGACCACATGTAATGCCAATAATGCACAAAAGAGCAGTGATACTTAGCTGGTATTGTCTCTTTCGCTTTCTCTCGCTTGCCTGCCGTGTCCGTGTCGATCCAAAATTAAGCGCTTTTCGCATGCTTTTCCTATAACCGGACTTGTGTTATCCCGCTCACACTTTTAACACATTTCGTAGGAACGGACATTTTTCAATATCTGTTCTTATGGATATTTCACTAAAGGGCACTTTTACATAATTACTTTTAACACTACCTTGTAAAACATACACAAGTTAACCATTTCTAAGAACTTGCACTGTTTATATAATGAAAAAAACACTAATAAGCCACAATAAGCCTAGCTTCACTAACGAAAACTCGACGCATACTTAAACCGAAAACGTAAATTGCATATTCTTTGGTGATTTTAATGTTCCGAATCACAAAACTATTACAAAAAACGTTAAACTCAAACAAATTCTTCAAAAACTCGTAAATTTCCAAAAAAAATTAAGAGACAAAAATTTTGTTTCTTATACGAAGTTACATAAAATTTTCTAACCTAAAACTTTGTCGAAAACTGCAGAGCTCTAGCGTGTAAGAATAAAAAGTTGGTGTCGAAGCGCCATCTCTGCGGCCAAATCGCGAACTAAACTGAGCGTCAAGTTGAAGTTCTTATTACACTGAAAAACTCTGCTGAAGACTGCACTTAGGTTGGATAGAGTATCAAAGTACTGCACCGTGTATTCCGTGCAATAAATACATAGCAATTGAATTTTTGTATGAAACCTATGGTTATATTCAAACTGAAATATCACAAAAACACCAAAAACACTTCTTTCAAATTTTCGGAAATAAAGATTTTTTGATGGACAATTTTTAGAAAAAATCATGGTTTGCTAATACTTGCTACCCGCTGAGATATCTACTTCACAAAATTATGTATTTTTTGTCAAATTTTGTGTATTATTTTCACTTAAGCACTTCAGAAACGTCTGTACTCGGAAGAAAACGACGTAATTATTCAATTTATATCGAGAAAAAAATTGTAAGAAATTATTTCGAGTGAATTCATAAAATTATCACAATAAAACGTGAAATTCAGACAAAATTTATAAAAACTCATAGATCTCTGAAACTTGAAGAGTTAGAAATTTCATATATTCTGTAAAGTCTATCTAGAGATCTACAACTTTGTCGAATACCGCAAAGCTCTAGCGTGTAAGGGAAAGAAGTTGGCATCGCAACGCCACCTTTGCGGCTAAATTCCGAACCAATTCAAACATCCAAAATTACGCCCTAACTTTACCAAGAAACTTTGTAGAAGATCGGAAACCTATTGGTCAAACCCTAAGAGCGCTGTTAATTTCGTTCCTCTAGATTCCATTTCTGGCCCAGTGTGCACTCGTTGACGTCATGGAGTATCTGAACTTAAGCCAAGCTAATTTACATAGTAACCACCTCGGCCGAGTGTTAGATTTAGTTCTCCATTCTTCGGACACTAGTTTGACTGTCAACAGGTGTGTTGCCCGGATATTGCCGGTTGATTTGCATCATCCGCCTTTGATGATTTCGATTCCCACTAATCTTGAGGCTGTTAGTGCTCGTGATGCTTCTGCAACGCGGCAATTAAATTACCACAAAATCAACTTCGCAGCATTCTCAGCTTATGTCTCGAGTACAGATTGGCTGACTTTTTTGGAAACTAATGATGTGGATCTACTGGCCGAAAAATTTTGCTCAGCTATTCGTTTGTGGTTTAACGAGAATTTACCGTTCGCAAAACCACCTTCCTACCCTGCTTGGACCAACCGTCAATTGAATGAACTGAAACGGAACGCTTGTCAACGTAAACTTCGCCGCAGGTGATCAACTGACTCGATTCAAAATTTTAAACGTTGCCTTACCACCTTACCAAACAGTCCCAAGCCGTGGTGTGGCCTTTGCTGTACGTAAGAGTCGTCTCCATTCCACTCGGTCCCTGGCTGCAGTTCGCCAGCTCTGCAGTCTGCGTAGGGTCCGCAGGTCGTCTTCCACCTGATCGATCCACCTTGCCCGCTATGCACCTCTCCGTCTCGTCCATGACGGATTGATTTCTGGAACCATCTTTACCGGGCTGTCGTCTGACATCCTTACAACATGCCCAGCCCACCGCAACCTGCCTGTCTTAGCGGTGTGAACGATAGACGGCTCCCCAAGCAGCTCTTGCAGTTCGTGGTTCATTCGCCTTCTCCACACTCCGTTTTCCATCTGCAGTCCACCGAAGTTGGTACGCAACACCTTCCGCTCGAAGACCGCAAGGGCGCGTTGGTCCTCCACAAGCATAGTCCATGTCTCATGCCCGTAGAGGACTACAGGTCTGATCAGCATCTTGTAGATGGTAAACTTTGCTTCCGATTCTGTTTGTAATGACAACGCTAGTCGCGCCGCCGCCAACGTTCCAGCTGATCTTATTGACCTCGACATTGCTCAAATGCTTTTCACTACTGCCAAAAAACTGAAAACTTCATTCTCCGCTGGTCCTGATGGAATTCCGGCTGTACTTTCATGCCGTTGTCTAGAGAGTTTGGTTATACCGCTCTGCTGCATATTTGATCGATCTTTGGCTCAAGGAAAATTTCCTAGGGTTTGGAGGCACTCTTTCATGTTTCTAGTATTTAAAAGCGGTGAACGTAGGAATATAAAAAACTGCCGTGGAATAACTAATTTGTGTGCGTCATCCAAAATGTTTGAAATTTTTGTAAGCACTGTTGTCTTGAACTGCACTAAAAACTACATTTCCTCGGATCAGCATGGATTTGTACCTGGCCGTTCCGTAACAACGAACCTCATGGACTTCACATCAAATTGTGTCGCTGAAATTGAACACAAAGCGCAAGTAGATGTTATACCGATCTAAAAGCAGCTCCCTTCACGAACAAATCTGGTATACCGCAGGGTAGTAATCTCGGGCCACTTCTTTTCATATTTTTTTTTTTCAACGATGCTACCAGCGCTGTAGGAACTGGTTGCAGACTTGCTTACGGCGATAATTTAAAAATTTATTTGACGATTCGAAAAATCGAAAATTGTTACCGTTTACAATCACTGCTTGACTGCTTTGTGACGTGGTGTAAACTAAAGTCCTTAGCACAGCAAAATGTGAAGTGATTACATTTTACCGGGTCTAATCACCACTAACTTTTGCATACGTCATTAACGGAGAAATGCTAAAAAGAGTTGAACACGCAAGCGATTTCGGCGTTATCCTGGGCCAAAGACTGACCTTTGAAAAGCACCGTACAGCGGTTATTTCTGAAGCCACTAGACAACTCGGCTTTATCGCAAAAAATTAGACGCGATTTCAAGGACCCCCATTGCTTAAAGGCATTATACCGCTCTTTGGTTCGTCCCATGCTGGAGAATGCAAGTGTAGTTTGGACTCTGCATCAACTATCGTGGAATTCAAGATTAGAGCGTTTGCAGAGAATAGTTGTCCGTTTGGCTTTAATGGATTTACCTTGACAGCTAATTTGCCTCCTTATCAGAATGGCTGTCGTTTGCTTGGACCCGATACGCTTGAACGTCGCCGCAAGATACAGCGGGCATTATTTGTTGCAAAAACTTCAGCTGGTGAAATAGATTCTCCGAAATTGCTTCCTATGATTAATTTCCGGGCATCACAACGCATGTTGAGATCATATTCGATGCTACAAAATATTTTCCATCGCACGAATTATGGTTACTTCGAGCATGCAGCGTACATGATTCGAGTTTTCACAAGTGTTGAACAAAATTTTAACTTTGGCGAACCTTCACATATATTTAAACATAAAATTATTAGGCTTAGATCTTTTTAACTATCGATTTATTAAGACAACTGTCAGATGATGTAAACAATAATAAATAAATAAATACATTATGCACACATACACGATGTTACTAGATTGTATGTAGTTCTGGCTGGTTAGACCGCACCGTAAACTGTAGTGGTAACGGATGTTGTAATGTTATTTTCGAATGTGTATTATCTGTTACTGATCGAATTTTTTAACACCAATATCTTGGAGTATCATGCACACATCACCTGGTACCAACACCAGTATGAACTGCTCGACGAAAATGAACGGAATGAATTTTCTTAATAGCGGCTCTACTCGAGCCCTCAATAAAATCCCTTACGAAACTGTCAAAAAGTTGTTTACAAAATCAATGCTGCATTTTTCGAGTGGGAACGAGACAAATGCAGGGCTGCGCAGGTACACAACCTCCATAAACTACTCAAACAGAGGTTTTTTTTACAAAGTTTGATACTTTCGAGTAGTTCATTTTGTACCAACTTTTTTGGAAGATTTCTTCCTGAGTGTTACGTATGTCTTATGTATGTGGTATTATCACATACATAAGACATACGTAACACTAGCGTTTTTTTTTCTTGTACACGTTGCCCCATAGTAATTCGTACCCCAACTGCTCGACAAATAATGAACAAAATGAATTTTCCTTAATAATGAACAAAATGAATTTTTTTTTCTGAACTGTCAGAAAGCTCTTTACAAAATCAATGCAATATTTTTCGAGTGGAAACGAGACAAATACAGGGTTGCGTAGGTACATCATAAACTACTCAAACAGTGATTTTATTCAGAGTATGGTACCATTCGAGTAGTTTATTTTGTACCAACTTTTTGTAAGATTTCTTCCTGAGTGTTGCGTATGTCTTATGTATGTGGTATAATCGTGTTGTGATGAACATCCGTCTACTTTGCATGTGCAGTGGATTTAAATCAGCTTTTAGTCACAAAATCATTCACTAACATATTCTGAATGTATGTCAAAAGCCATCAATTAGCTCTTAAGATTTATTTTAATCTTCATATCAATGTGTCATGGTCAGACGGCATGCGCACTGAGATAAATTACCCCCCTCTACAGTGTTTAATTGATACCTACGTTGTAGATAGCCCCTCTTTTTTTCATAGCACTTCATTCTTTTAGTTTCATTGTGTGACGTTATTTCGTTTATTCCTGTATGCCTTTTTGTAACTGAATATCTCATTTCGTATTGGCAACCTGCAAAAGCAGGTCGACGAACTGTAGCTCTCTCAACCACGCAACAAAATAATAGCGAATTTCTTTATTCCACTGTGTGCGGGCAAAACTGCCGATGAATAATAAAACGTCATCGCCATTTAAGACGCAAGTAAGAAAGAGATGCCAGATAATTGTTTACGAACTTGGCACGTGCGGTGGTGGGTTGAAGCTGACAATTTTTACAGTGCGCTTCGGGCAGCACGGCAGGTTAAAACTGGATCAAAATCGAGCGAATAAAGAAAGGTTTTGACAGCAGTTAGTGCGCTTCCAGGTCAAAACGAGGTGAGCTGGTGGAATAATGAAATCCGCTATAAGTTACGCCGTTCCGTATTGCATCCTCGGCCTCGTCTTGGAGGACAACCGAATTCATTTTACTGGCAGAGAGTTTGATGAAGAACAATTTGCGTATTTCTACGGCACGCTTGTTTTTTTTACTCATCTATCATTTATTTGACACGGCACAAATACAAATTGATGTTTAACGGCGCCAATTATATCTAGTGATTTACTTTCTAAAGTATCTTAATAACTAAGAGCAAATTTTTATCCTCGTTGCCGACTACGAGCTGAAATTAGATCTAACTTAAAGCTAGAATGTTTTTCATTAAAAGCACTGTTTAATGTTTTTTCATTGCCATGGGTAAGCTTGTTGTTTGATGTTTTTCTATTGCCATAGGTAAGTAGCATATACAATATGTTCCGCTGCTGTGCCAAGATATTACGGACTGGCATATTGAGTTGTCTTCTTCGGGCCCTAAGAGTATCGTGCGGGTCTGGCTGCTGGTTCTGGATCCGGGGTCTCAACGTGTTCTTGTCGTTTGGTTGGATGTAAGCGGAAGGGAATAGGACTAAACTGGGGCGTGAATGGATTTCAGGAAAACGTATATAGGGACATGTAGGGTAGGTCACGGCTCGCCAAGACATCACGAACAGGAACAGCCGGCTGCCTACCTTCGGCCTGCAGGGAAGCTATTAATTTAGACCTGGCGTCACGGTGTACAGATCATGACCAAACAACGTGCTCTATATCGTGATAACCTTCACCACAGGCACAGACACCACTTTCCCCGAGCCCAACACGACGGAGATGCGCGTTAAATCTATAGTGGTTGGACATAAGCCGAGACATCACGCAAATGAAATCCCGACCTACATCCAACCCCTTGAACCACGGACTCGTCGATACCTTGGGTATAATGGAATGTAACCACCTTCCCAGTTCCCTTCTGGTCCAAGAATTTTGCCAACCGATGATAGTATTCTGACGTACAAGTTCGAAAAATTCATTGAAGGCAATTGGTCTTTCATAAATTTCACCGTTTGTTGCGCCCACCTTAGCCAAAGTGTCTCATTGCCCGGTATCGAGCTATGAGAAGGGACCCACGCTAAGGTTATCTGAGAAGGTTTTTCGGATAAAGCACTCAAATGTTTCCGTATTTTCCCCAAGAAATACGGAGAGTGCTTAACATCCTTCATCGATCGGAGAGCCTCAATAGAACTGAGACTGACCGTAAAGATGAAGTAACTCCAGGTGCCTCTAGAGTCGAACCAGACACCATGATACTTGTGTACCAAAACCTGAGAGATCGTTTTACCCATTAATTGTGGCTGGAGCTGAGCAGGTTCATGCTTCCTAGAAAAAACTACTATCTCAGTCTTCTCCGGTGAGAATTCGATACCTAGCTGTGAAGCCCAAGCAGACAAATCGTCCAAGGTATCTTGCAATGGTCCTTGCAGATCGGCAGCTTTGGCCCCTGTAACAGACATTCGTCGATGTCATTTACATAAAAGTTGTAAAGAAGGGGGTTCAAACATGAACCCTGGGGAAGACCCATGTAGCTAATGCGATAAGTTGCCAAATCGCCATGGGTAAAATGCATGTGCTTTTCGGATAACAAATTGCTCAAAAATTGTTCAAAATCGGAGAAAATCCTTCTCGGTGAAGTTTACCCGAAAGAATGTCAATAGAAACGAAATCAAAAGCCCCCTTAATGTCCAAGAACGCAGACGCCATTTGTTCTTTGCGAGCATACGCCAGCTGAATATCTGTTGAAAGCAACGCAAGACAATCATTCGTCCCTTTGGCACGGCGGAAACCAAATTGGGTATCTGATAGTATACCATTTGATTCGACCCAGTGGTCTAAACGACGGAGTACCATTTTTTCCAACAATTTCCGGATATAGGATACCATTGCAATCGGCCTATATGAGTTGTGATCAGAGGCTGGTTTGCCCGGTTTTTGGATGGCGATCACTTTCACTTGTCTCCAATCCTGCGATACAATGTTTTGCTCCTGGAACTTATTGAACAAGTTCAACAAGCGCCTCTTGGCAGTGCCGGGTAGATTCTTCAACAATATGAATTTGATTCTATCTTACCCAGGTGCGTTATTGTTACAGGACAGGAGGGCAACTAAAAATTCTGCCATCGTAAAAGGTTATTCTATCGCGTCGTGGCCCGGAGACGCATCGCGAACAAAGTTTTGCGCAGGAACAGAGTCCGGTTATACTTTCCTGGCAAAATCAAATATCCACCATATTGAAGACTCCTCGCTTTCGTTGACCGTTATACGATTTCGCATTCTTCGGGCTGTGTTCCAAAGAGTGCTCATCGATGTCTCCCTCGACGCTTCGCTTACGAACCGACGCCAACATCCCCGTTTTTTGCTTTAGCCAAGCTTTTAAGCTTGGTATCAAGCTCCGAATACCGCATATAGTCGCCAGGTATACCTTTCTTCTGATAAGCCAAAAACGCGTCGGATCTTTGCATGTAGACATCGGAGCACTCTTTGTCCCACAACGGAGTAGGAGGTCGTTCTTTGATTGTTACGCCGGGATATTTTTTCGTTTGGGCTTGTAACGCGGCGTCGAGAGTCAAGCCCACGAGGAGGTTGTATTCTTCAAGTGGTGGATGATGTTGAATCGACTCGACCGCTTCTGAAATCATTTCCTCGTATAACTTCCAATCGATATTCCGTGTGAGGTCATACGGAATGTCAATTGGTCGCATACGAGTTGACCCGTTGGTAATTGAAATAAGAATAGGCAAATGGTCGCTACCGTGAGGATCGAGGATTACCTTCCATGTGATAGATCCAAAGCGCTTGGGCGCGCTGGAGGTTTCGGGACACGTGTCATTTCACCGTTGTTTAAAATAGTCATGTCGAAGTCATCGCAAAGGTTATAGATCAAAGAGGAGCGGTTATCATTGTAAGGGGAACCCCAAGCAACGCCATGAGAGTTAAAGTCTCCCAAAATCAAACGTGGCGAGGGGAGAAGTTCTATTAAATCAAAGAGCAGCCATTGCCCAACCTGTGCTCTACGGGGAATATGAATTGAGGCAATACAAAGCTCTTTACCTTGTATTGTCATTTGACATGCGACAACTTCGATGCCTGGAATCGAGGGGAGGTTAATACGATAGAAAGAATAGCACTTTTTAATCCCTAGAAGTACTCCTCCATATGGGGTGTCTCGATCAAGGCGAATAATATTAAAATCATGGAAGTTGAAATCAGTATTCGAAATAAGTCAAGTTCCACAAAGGGAAAATGCATCGCATTTATTTTTATTTATTAAAACTTTCAACGAATCAATTTTTGGTAAAATACTTTTACCATTCCACTGTAAGACAGAGATAGATTCTTTCATATACGCAGATGAATTAGGCATCGAAGGATACAATCGCTGCAAGGAGGGGCCATTGGGCAGTTAATTGCTTCAAAAATGATCTAACTGCTGGGAGGAATGCTGTGAGAAAAATTTTAATTGGATCGGTTACATTGAAAGTTTCAAAAATCCAGTCCACAATGTCAGAAAATTTCACTAATCCAGATATTGTTTCATCAAATTGATGTGCAAAAGGAACAACTGGGGTTTTAGATGTTCCTGGCAGTGCTGGGAACTCCTTCTGGGACTTTAAATTTGCAAGCCCAGAAGGAGTTTGCTTCGGTTTTTCCGCAACACTGTTTGGATTGTTTGTACCTCTCATTCCACTTTGGGAAATCATAGGACCTTTTCGGGGAAGCTTTGGAGAGAAAATATTTTTCCTCCTTCTAGACTCCCCAGGATTGGCATTAGATGTTCCGGCTAGTGAATCGTCAGAATCGGTTTCATCAGAGGACAACAGGTCAAAGGGGTTCGATGTTATGGTTATGGTGACCACTTGTCTTCTTCAGCATCTCAGCGTAAGATCGCTTTAACCGCTCCTTAAGTGACCGCTTGATTTTATCTCTGCGCTGCATGTACACCGGGCATGTGGAAAGCTCATGCTGATTTTCCCCACAGGGAATACATTTTACAGCATTTACGCTGCAAAAATCGTCTGCATGAGTCTCCCCGCACTTGCTACATCGTGCCTTATTGCAGCAGTAGGCGGCTGTGTGACCTAACTGCTTGCAATTAATGCAATCCATAACACGGGTACAATCGCACAGGCAGACGAACCCGGTGGATCGAGACGTGGCCGGCGAACGTAACACGAAACGAGTCTGAAGGAGTGTACACTTTTGTGCCGCCGACGAGAGATACAGACCACAATTGCTTGCAGTCCAAAATCTTTTTTTTACATCGGTGCACAAAGAATTTTTGAAACAGCCGAATCCGCTTTCCAAAATACACTCGACCGGCAGACTCGAATCGGTTATGACACCGTCGATCTCCACGTCTCGTGCGGGTATGTAAACGCGATACTCGCGTGTGAAAAGCTCAGAGCAAGCTATATCATTGGCCTGTTTCAGGTCACTGACCACGACACGGAGCTTGTCAGGTCTGATCTTGAGAATTTCGGTTACGACCTTGTAACCTTTCGTCAGGTCTTATTTAATGGTTTAGATTTCGGACCTGCCTTTGGTCGAAAGTACACAGTATAGCTGCTCTGCTGAGATCCGTCCGGGTAAAGCCTGGGGCGAGGGGTGGTTGCATCAGCAACCGGGAGGGATTGAGCGGGAAGGACATGATCGGGAGGGTTCAAAGATGGGAGATCGGAGGTTAAGTGATCTACATACATTGCGCTAAGCTAGCGCACTAGCTCGATAAACAGGAATCACGTACCTTCTTCTTTTTCCTTCGTTGTGTTGAAATTCTCGTCCACTGCTGTAGCACAAATCAGTCAGTAGCCAAATCGGCTTACGCACCAGCTGGCAGCTACGATGCGAAACAGTTACACAAAGGCGGGCGACCTTGAACGCGGATTAATTTCACTCGACCAGGCAAACAATGCCAACACTTGCTCACACGTCTTTTGTTTTATGTATATTCATGTCCGATACTGATGCGTGTTCGGCACAGAATGTGTGGCACGCTTGTAAAGCAAAGCCTTGGTGCTACATTCCGTATCGGAATTCGACCTTCTGTTTTACTATTCACAGACTTCGCAGCCAACTGTTAAGTGTACAGGACAATTGCGGGGCTAGCGCTACGATCCTACTGACACTAACAGTCTCTCCCGAGCCGGGACTCGAACATACGACGACTAGCTTGTTAGGCCAGCATCGTACCTCGAGACCAGCTGGGAATACACGCTTGTGGCATGCTTTTATTTGTGCAAATAACCCCTAAACTATTATTTTACTATTTCTTTTCTTTAAGGGCCTACTTATACGATGTAATTGAGACAGCGCACTTGTTTTTGAAAATGTTGGAAAAGTACTGTCAGGGAACTGTGCGTGTTCAGAGTAAGCAACGCTTCAAACAAAGACGAAATAAAACCAACACAGCAGTAAAACAAAAAGAACATGAACCCGATGTGAGTCCTAATGTCGAATTCGTTTTTGCGGTGTTGCTTCACCAAAACTGCACTTTTACACAGTAGCTGTTCGTTTCTGCTTTCCGGGATATACGAGAACTACCCTTTTCTGCCCCATGTAGCACGCGAGTGGAACATGTTAACAAATGCCATGCAAAAAATAACAACTGAGTGTAGCTTTGTTTGCATGTTATATTTTCAGCTGCAGAATCAGTGGGAAAAACGTCACAAAAACGAACTCGACATTACTTCGTTTTGTTAAGATTTGGTTGAGTAATTTGTTATATTTTTGCGCTTTTTTTGAATGCCGTTTCAAATCACCATGCGGTAAAATTCATAGGCGGAAGCTCTTGAGGAGATGTGGTTAACAATGGCAGGTCAAATTTCAACATGTCTAGTTAACCAGATTACTCTACCAGAAGAAGATCATCCAATTCCATTCGACGCTGCCTCGGATATATCCATCGACGATCAAAAGTGCGTTCTAGTATCGCTAGAAATAATCCTAGAATTAAATTTTTCTCTCAATTCACATTCTACTTGCGATGTTTTGCAGGGGTGCATGTATGATAAGGATTCACACGCTGTTGCGCGACGGAAAATACGAACAGGCAATTATTTTGTTGAGATCCGGCAGGTAATACGTAGTTTCTCGTACCACGTAATTTTTCATTGGTTTTGGATTGTTTTTATTTTCAGGGAAATTTGGCCTGAAAACGATTTCTTCGGATCGGCGCTATCTGCTCCAGAGGATGAACTGATGATTTTGAAAGAAATCTTCTTAGCAAATCTGCCACGGGTTAAAGGTAAGAGATTATGTTGATAAAACACTTCAAAATCGCAGTATCTAAGTTAGTCATATGACGGACAAATAACTGTTAGCTGTATTATACCGTATTTTTGCTTTTTTGTTGGGTTTCACTGCATGCAAATTTTTGATAGATTTCAAGACCATATAAATTCATTTTAGTTGGAGGTAATACGATATTTATACTCTCCGTTTATTATATACATCGAAATATGTAACGTATGGTGATGGCGAATGTATGTCCACTTTTCGAGTATTCATAGCTCTGCTGAAACTTACATGTTTTAACTTTATTATATATTCGTTTGGGAGTCTATTATTCAACGGATTTCATGTTCATACAATCAATTGATTTGATGGTTTCACAGCTGGTCTTTACTTGCCATATTGCATTCTTCAAAGCCATTTTGTGTTATGTGAGGTGTGCGAAATTTCACGAAATTTCGAGGTTCACGAAACTAAACGAAATTTATCGAAATTGAGCACACATTAATAAACAGTAGCAACCTATAATTTCTGATCCAATTTTACTGCTGTTATAAACTTTAATTGAGGTCCGGAAATGCTTCAAGCTTTTTTGGGTCTAATACAATTTAATAAAAAATCTAGATTTTATTATATTTTTTTAACTTCCAAAATTTTCTTGAAAATTTTCCTCTTAATTGTACTTTAAATATCTCTGAGCCTTCTTTTTGAATATGAATCAATGAAAAAATTTACCCTAAATTTATGAATTCGTCATTTTTTGAAAAATTTCGAGAAAAATTTGGTTTGGTTTTGGAAACCTCGAAATTTCGTACAGCCTTTGGTTTGAGCTAAAATAATATGGAAGCGCGCACAACATGAGCATAATTTTTATTGTCACTTCTTTTGCTTTCACACACTTTGAATAGTGTCAGGAAAGTTTTTCCCCATGAACTCCGTCGAGACTCGGTAATATGAAAAGCTCCTTTTGTGCCACATTTATATTCAGTGCCATGTTATACATTATATATGAGCATTTTGAAACGAGCATTCGACTATGTGGGCTACGTAGAATACGATATTGATTTTATTGGGAAACAGAAGGACGAAATAATAGCAACATGTTGTAAAATCTTTTATTTCTCATTTGTGCTCGGTAAATAATGCATTTCTAATGAATCGTACAAGGCTTTGAATCATTTGTTCTGAGCATTCTTTGGAGCAATCGCTTATCGTGTTATTTAGTAAACTTTCATAGGCAAAATATGGTAGAGAACCTTTTTCAGCAGCTTTCTGTGTATTGAGACGAAATACTGTAATGTGTATAGAGAAATACGAACCTACTACACACAAAGAAAACATTACCAAGCGAACACGTAAAACAGCGTAAATTTACGTAAACATGAATGTTTTCACTGGTTTAGGTAAATAATTCCCATAAAAATAGGTGAAAACAATAAAATGCGAATATCTTATTTTGGGTAAAAATTTGGATGGAGTTTTTGATATTGCTATTGATGATTCAAGGTATTCAATTTAACCTAAATGATGACTTCTGTGCAGGGACTCAAAAGTAGGTAAATTTTACTTACTTTTTACTTTTATGGCGACAGATCATTAAGATCCTATGCCATATCCAGAATACGTCTCCACAAATTCGGTCTTGGGCTGCTACTCTCCAGTCTCCCCTTACACCCGCTGCTCTGGCATCCTCGTCGACAGCACACATCCAGCGCGTGCGCGGTCTGCCTCGATGTCGTCGACCTCTATCCGGTTCTCTACTAAATATTATCTTTACCGGTCGCTCATCCGCCATCCGTGCTACATGGCCAGGCTACTGTAACCTGCCGTAATTCATCAGCTTGACAATATCAGCGTGTTTGTATACTTCGTACAGCTCGTGATTCATGCGCCTGCGCCACGCCCCGTTCTCTAGTTTGCCTCCGAGTATTGATCGCAAGATTCTACGTTCGAAGACCCCAAGCGCTCGTCGATCGACCTCCTTCCACGTCCACGATTCATGCCCGTAGAGCGCCACCGGGAGGATCAGAGTCCTATAGAGCGCAAATTTCGTACGGATCCGTAAGCTACGGGACCTTAGCTGGCTACGCAATCCGTAATAGGATAATCTGGTGAATCGCACTACACAGCCGCTCGCTCCCAACTTTGAAAAGTTCGGCCGGTAAGCCGTCCTTCCCAGCGGATTTGTGGTTCTTTAGCTCTTTGCAAGCATTCTTCACCTCATCCAATATTGGTGGGTCCACAGCTTGTCCGTCCTCCCCAATTTCTATCCTGTTCCCTTCGACGACTCTCCTACCTTCCTCACCGGTCAACACCACTTCAAAATGTTGCTTCCAACGCCTGGCCACCTGCGATTTATCGGTAATCAGGTTCCCAATTTAGCAACTTAGGTGAAAAATATAATGCTGTTATTCCTACAAACGCTAAGCCTAAGTTGAAAATTGTGGGAATGAGTGATCAATATTCCCCCGAAGTCTTTATTGACTTGTTAAAAAGTCAAAAAAATGACCTCGGTATTAATGATGTCAAAGTTATTGCGCAATTTGTAAATTCAAGCTTCAAATATAATAAGTATAACACAATTATTGAAGTTGCTAAGGACACTTTTAACCACTTGATGACTGCTGGTAAAGTAAACATTGGGTGAGATAGGTGTTCGGTTCAAGAGGCCGTTAATGTTCTACGTTGCTTCAAATGTGGAGAATTTGGACACAAAAGCACAGAATGTGTTAATACTGTAACGTGCTCTAAGTGTAGCGGACAACATAAAACATCGGAATGCTTTTCGACTGATTTTAATTGCGTAAATTGTTTGAAATCTAATAAAGAATTTAATTTGAACTTGGACGTAATACATCCAGCATTTAGTACAAAGTGTCCGGTATGTACTACAAAATTGAACGATCAGGACGTAGCTCTGGATAAGCTGAATTAACGGGTCGACAAAATCTCCACTGCAGTTGATAGTCTTGAAAACCGGAATGAGTTAATCGTCAGTGGTATCCCGTACATTAATGGTGAGGATCTGAGTGCATACTTTAATGCGATGTGTAAGCAACTTGGACTCGGAGAATCTGCTTCCCCACTAGTTGACGTGAGATGAATGAAATCGAAAGCGTTGAAGGATGGTGACGAGAATCTGGTGGTGCTTCAGTTTGCTCTGAAAAATGCTCGCGATAACTTTTACAGTGCCTATTTATACAAAAGGAATCTACAATTAAACCATATTGGCTTGAACTCAGCGCGCAGAATCTACGTGAATGAAAATTTAAATGTCTCAGCACGAAAGGTGAAGGCGGCAGCTCTACGAATGAAGAAGGCAGGCAAGTTCTCCTCGGTTTTCACGAAACTGGGGACGGTGCAAGTGAAGGTAACACCGGATGGTCCACCTGTAGCAGTCTACTCCGAAGAACAACTCGATGGTTTTTTGTAGCGAATTTCTGTAAATATAAACTTGACTCTGTTTTCGAAGTTTGTTAAATTGTTTGTATTGTGCTAAATTTTAATTATCAAATTGTATTTGTACTGAACTGAAATATTTATAATTTGATGTTAAAACCTGTAATATTACATTAAGAAACTTTAGTTAATTATCTCTCTCTAACTGTACAGCTCTCGAAAAATTGTTTTCCAGTTTTGTCAAATGTCATCGACGATTAGAACTACCTCTGCGAACATACCTGGTGCAGTATTGAATGCAGCGCTGATTTCAGGCAAGTTCAACATTTGTCACGGTAATGCACAAAGTCTTTGCGCAAGAAAAAGTAATAAATTGGATGAAGTGAAACTTTTACTCGAAAACTCAAAAATTGGACTGGCGTGCTTTACGGAATCAAGGTTGACGTCAAAAATTAGTGATAATGTAGTTGCTGTTCCTGGGTACACAATCATACGTAATGATAGACTGTATAGACGGGGTGGTGGTATTGTGATGTACTGTAAGGACGGACTTCGCTTCTCACACGTTTTTAAAACCAACATTACACCAACATCCGATGATATAACTGAATGTCTGGCCGTTGAGTTATGCTTAGGCAATGAGAAAGTACTAATTATGTGTGTTTATAATCCACCTGACAATGACTGTACAAATTTCCTGTACCAGAAGCTTACTGACTTTGCTGTTCGCTACGAGAACATTGTGCTCATTGGAGATTTCAATACTAACCTCACGCAACCGAACAGAAAACGAGATCAATTTGAATCAATACTTCACAGTTTATCACTCACGTCCATTGGTGATGATCCGACTTTTTTTCAGCGGCATGGCTGCTTACAACTTGACTTACTCATCCTAAGTGATCGTGAAAAAGTGCTACGCTTCAACCAAGTTGGTTTTCCAGGGCTTTCGCAGCATGATCTTATATTTGGATCACTGGATTTCAATGTTACCACCGTTATAACTGTTCAAAAATACAGAGACTATGTTAATTTTGATCCAAACGCTATAGCTAACGCCGTCAGCCGTATCCCGTGGAATGAGTTTTATGCTATCAATGATTCCAACGAGCTAGTTGAGTTTTTCAATGAGCATATAGTAAACATTCACAATGAATACATCCCGCTTCGTATTGTGAGCAACCGGAGAAAATCAAATGCATGGATTACTTCTGAGGTGCGCAAGTCCATGATCGAGAGAGATATGGCTCATCGAGACTGGTGTAGGGCTCCATCCGAACAAAAGCATCTGGCACGACAACTTTACAAAAGACTGAGGAACCGAACGAACTGTCTGGTCTCCGCAGCGAAAGCACGATACATGAGCCAATTCCTTGACAGTAGAATCTCTTCCAAAGTTCTCTGGCAACGGGTAAAAAAGCAGGCAGACATCATTTGAAAACTGTGATCTCGACCCTGATGAAATAAATCGCGCGTTTGTGGCGAACTTCGCTGTGAGCGGCAACGATAATAGAGGCGAAGGAGTATATCTTAACTCACCTCATAATTTCTCTTTTCGTGCTGTGGAATGTTGGGAAGTTGTTAATGCTGTTTGTGACGTGAAATCGAACGCAATAGGACTGGATGACTTGCCGATGAAGTTCATTAAAATCATATTACCGTTGGTCGTCGATCAAATTACTCATATTTTCAACGTTATTATACAAAGCTGTGTATTTCCCACTTGCTGGAAGCATGCAAAAATAATTCCTGTCCGAAAGCAGCGTAATTTATCTTCAATATCTAATTTGAGACCCATAAGCATTCTATGCGCATTATCGAAAGTTTTTGAAAAATTGATTGGGAAGCAGATTACTTCTTATACAACTGAAAATAACTTGCTCTCGGAGTTTCAGGCTGGTTTTCGAAAAGGTCACAGTATCAAAACAGCTATTATTCGGGTGTATGATGACCTAACAGTTGCGTATGATGAAAAGGCCGGTTCTATACTGTTGTTGCTGGATTTCTCTAAAGCGTTCGATGCAATCCATCATCACAGACTATGCTTAAAGCTGCAAACACAGTTCAATTTTAATTCTGATGCCGTAAATCTGCTGAACTCGTATCTAACTGATAGAAAGCAAACCGTTTTTTGTGGAGATCGCCGATCCAACAGCTCTGTAATTACTTTGGGAGTGCCGCAAGGATCAGTTCTTGGTTCATTGCTATTTTGCTGCTACATTAACGGTTTGCCTAATGTCCTAAAGCACTGCACTATACAATTGTATGCTGATGATGTACAACTGTACATAAGCCGATTGGGTCTTGGACCAAGTGAAATGGTTGAATTGGTAAACGATGACCTAGCAAGGATTACACAATGGTCTCGACGGAACGGATTACTCGTCAATCAAAGTAAAAGTAAAGCACTACTGATCAAAACCAGATCACGAAATGCTGCTCCACACAACTTATTGCCAGACGTCATTATGGATGGAGGAGTGATTCGATGGACGGAGAATGCTAGTAACCTGGGCTACTTTTTCCAAAACAGTCTTGAATGGGATGGGCTTATACGACAACAATGCGGAAAAATTTATGCTGGATTACGAACACTACATAGCTGTGCCAAGTCTGCTCCAGTTAGTACCCGTCTGAAACTGTTTAAAAGTTTGATCCTCCCTCATTTCCTATTTGGAGATGTGGCTCACATCAATCCCGGTGCTGGTGAACTGCGAAAACTACGCGTTGCCCTGAATTGCTGTGTAAGATTTGTGTACGGCTTAAATCGTTATTCGAGAGTAAGTCATCTGCATCAGAATCTCATTGGATGCCCACTGCAAAAACTTTATGCGCACCGTTCTGGTATATTTATAAAGAGGCTAATTACAACGTGCACACCGTCAACGCTACACCGGAAACTGATGTCCATGCGAGGTCGTCGTCTTTAAAATCTTGTTATCCCACCAAACAATTCGTCTGTTTACGGAAACTCCTTGTTCGTTAGAGGTATCGTTAGCTGGAATATGTTGCCCGCTGAAATAAAACGTTCTACATCGGAGGCAATATTCAAGAGAGACTGTTTAAATTTTTGGAACCGTGCTTAGAGAGATTAGGTTTAAAAATAAATTTAATTAATATACATTAAGGTATTTGAAAAACGAACCTTCAACCGGAAGTAGTGAAATTAAAAAGGTCAACCTTTATACTACTGGACAAATAAAAATAATAATTATAATAATAATAATAATAATAATAATAATATCGGAGACTGTTTGAAAAAAGAAAAAGCAACATGTTGTTAAGTAAATAGCAACTGAAGAAAATGCAATGTGAGAGGAAGTTAGAGATAGTTTACCTGAATATTGCTGGTTTATCTACAAATTATGCCGCTCTGCGGCATCTTGTGGAAACAACACGTCCGATGTTAGTGTTGCTAGCTGAAACTCATATAGTTGAAGCTGATGCATTTGATCAATTTAACTTTCCGGGTTATAAAGTTGCTTTTTGCCTGTCACACTCCAGACATGCAGGAGGGGTTGCTATTTACGCCAAGGAATCTATTAAATTCAACACACGGTTAAACGAATGTGTAGAAAACAATTGGTTCCTGGGTATATCAGTTGAAAAAGGCATGACGATGGGAAAATTTGGAATTGTATACCATTCCCCCAGCTCAAGTGACCAGCGGTTTTTGGAAATTCTAGATAACTGGTGGGAGATTTTTGTAGATTTGAATAAATTAAATGTTATTGCTGGTGGTTTTAATATTAATTGGCTTAATGAACCAAATTCGAATCAATTGAAGCAATTAGCAAATTTTTTTCAATTTGAGACAAACGGTTTGTCAATATACAAGAATTTTCAGACATTCTCGTACATTAATAGATCACGTGTTTTCAAATTTAGATAATGTTCATTCTTTTACAGAGGCCGATTACAAAATTACAGATCATGAGACAATTTGTGTTTAGATTGAGAATGGTCAAAACCGTGATGATAAAGTAAAGATAAAGTGCTGGAATAGATATTCGAAGCAAGCAGTGTCTCAACTTGTTTCGAGAAGCTTGGATTTTCAATCAGTAGCTGGTGATTTGGACAATAAAGCAGCTGTTCTTACCAACACGCTGAAAGAATGTATCAATAGTTTAGTTTTTGAAAAACATGGTAATTTGCATAATGCAAACAGCTGGTACTCTTCAGATCTTCTGCGTTTAAAACGAAAAAGAGATAGGAAGTACAAGTTGTTTTACAGAAGTAACAGTACTGATGATTGGAATAGGTACACCGCGGCGCGTAACATGTATTCACGGTCCTTAAAAAAGGCACGGTGTGAATATATACAGCGGAAGATTGATCAACATCAAAATAACAGCAAACAGTTATGGAAAATTTTAAAAAAAGTAATGAAAAGTAAAGATTGTTGCCCGCAATCCATTACTTTTAATGGCTTAGGAGAACAATCGGCGCGAGTAATTGCAAATAAATTTATCAGTTATTTTGTTAACAGTGTCCAATCGATCGATCAAAGTGTTGATTTGGTCAACGAGCCTGACGAAATAATATAGCCGATCAATAATAACTGTAGCTTCGATGGTTTTCATCCAATTACTTTTGCAGAGTTGAAAGATATTTGTTTTTCTTTGGAGAGATCGGCTGGTATCGACAATGTCAACACAAAATCAATACAAGATTGCTTTCATGTCATTGGACACGATCTGCTAGACCTTATTAATGAATCGTTGCGAACGGGGCACGTGCCTTAAGTTTGGAAGGAATCGCTTGTGGTTCCTATCCCCAAGATTAATGGGACGGATAAAGCCGAAGAGTTCCGACCCATTAATATGTTGCACACATTAGAGAAAATTTTAGAACTAGTTGTAAAAGGCCAGCTGATGGATTATTTAAATAGTAATGATTTGCTAATCCCAAAGCAATCAGGTTATCGAGAGGGGCACTCTTGTGAGTCTGCATTGAATCTGGTGTTAGCAAAATGGAAAGCAAAAATCGAGGCTAAAGAAACTATTCTTGCTGTATTTTTGGATCTAAAACGCGCTTTTGAAACAATTTCTAGGCCCTTATTGTTACAAACATTTGAGCGCTTTGGTATCGTAGGGACAGCATACGAATGGTTTGAAAGCTATTTGTGTGCTAGAACTCAGAAGACTCGTTTTAATTATTTTGAATCGGATTCCATGGCTAATACACTTGGTGTACCGCAAGGAAGTGTTTTAGGGCCCATTTTGTTCATAATTTATATTAATGATATGAAGCGAGTTTTACGGTTTTGCGATATAAATTTATTTGCCGATGACACTGTTCTGTTCATTGCAGCAAAAATCCCAACCGATATTGTAGCACTTTTGAATCGAGATTTACATTATCTGGCGAATTGGTTAAAATTTAAACAGCTTAAATTAAATATTAGTAAAACACAGTACTTGATTATTTCTTCTGCCAACTCCAGACCAGACGTAAACATTGTAATTGATGGTGAGACGATTGATCGCGTGAATGAAATAAAGTATCTAGGAGTTATTATTAATGAAAAGTTAACTTTTAGGTCTCCCATAGATAATGTCATCAAAAAAATGGCGAAAAAATACGGTATCTTGTGCCGTTTGAAAAATGAATTGACTGTTAGTAGTTTATAAGTCATTCATTTCACCACATATAGATTTTTGTTCATCCATACTATATCTTGCAAATAATACACAAATGTTGAGACTGCAGCGCTTACAAAATAAAGTAATGCGATTAATATTAAGATGTACCTAATAGATACACTTCCTCGAGTTTTATGCTGGACGCATTGCAATGGCTTTCTGTGAAGCAAAGAGTTTATTTTTTGACAATGCTGTTTCTATATAAAATTTTAAATAACATGCTGCCTCGCTATTTGTGTGATCGAATTGACAGAGGAAGTGATTTTCATAGGTACAACACTAGAAACGCGATTGACGCTAGAACACCACATTTTTAAATCGGAAGATCACAGAACTCTCTGTTGTACAAAGGAATTAACTTTTTCAATTCGATACCAAGACAGGTTAAACGTTCAGCAACAATGGCGGAGTTTAAAAGGCTTTGTATTTTACACATAAAGTCTGTTTTGTAGACAATAATATTGATTTTTTTGTAAATTAATGACGAAGATTGTAAAATTTAAATATTTTTTTTTCCTATTTATTGGGTACATTAACTTCATCTATATTGGGTACATTAAGTTACTGTGTTTACTGTTGATGATGGATTTTTGTTTGAATATAGTTATATAGTATCAAATAGTAGAGTTTAAAAAAAGAGTCGGCTACACATGTTTGAGCCACGCGCGCAAAGACTGACATAGACAATCTGGATATTGAGTACATCAGGTTTCAATACCTGAAATTGAAACAGAAAGCATGTCGGGTTGATAAGTTGCTTTTTGGTTTGTAATAGTATATATGCTGTTATTTTCATTTTCTACATATATCTGTTTTTACGATTTAGTACAAAGGGTTGGGAGAAAAAACTGAAAAGGCTTGGGTTTGCCTGTGGACTGTAGAGCTCGTTATCGAGAATTATAGAAACATAGGATCTCTCTCGTAGTTCTGGATCGTTATCCAGAACCAATTCTGATTAGTTAACGCTCCTAAATGTTAGGTTCAATTCCTAACCAAGTCCAGTTAATTTTCGGGTTGGAAACGTTCTGGATGAGCCTTGGATCAATGTTATTGGAAAATCGTTTTTTTTTTTAAATTTATTTTCAAATTATTGGTGTTCTTCTGAAGGGTTACTATGTCTGTATTAATAACCAGTCCGTTATTTATTTGTCAACTGGTTACATTGTATAACTCTATATAATATCTTACTTAGATAAATCGACCAGCTCAAACCGATGTAGGGGTATGAGGTGGGACCATCATCATCATCATCATCATCCCCTCCCTGTCATTGCACATGGCAGGTACTGGAGCGTCCGGTTCCTGATTCCGTTGATCGTTCTATAGAAGCTCTTCGTGTCGTGCCTGGTGAAGCAATTCGCCGCCTCCGCAAGGACGCGATCGTAGTGCTCACGTTTCTTACGGCGATGAAGCCTCTTTTCGGCAGCTCTTGCCTCCCGGTATTTTTCCCGCATCTGACACGTTACACGATTAGCTGCTACTAACGTGTTGGTGTAGGCTCGGTTCTTCTTCTCCGTCAGCTCTAGGCACTCAGCATCGAACCACCCACTACGCATGGTTCCCGTTGTCATGCCTATCACTTCTCGCGCTGTTTCGCTGACCGCATCATGGATGTGCTTCCACTGCTCGTTCAGTTCCACTCCAGTCACCGATCCGTCTATAAACTTTCCGAGTATACTCTGCAGCAACTCCTTCCGTTGATAACCTCTGGATGTCCAGATGTATCTTCCTCGCCGATCTCGATTTAAATACATTGGACAACCGGGCGCAAATCTTGCCTACCACGAGATAGTGATCCGAGTCGATGTTTGGCCCTCGAAAGGATCGCACATCTATGACGTCTGAAAAGTGCCGGCCGTCGATCAGCATGTGGTCGATCTGGGAGTAGGCCTCTCCATTGGGATGTTTCCAGGTGTGCTTCCGAATGTTCAGACGTGCAAAATGGGTACTACAGATCGCCATTTCCCTGGCCGCGGCGAAGTTCACTAACCTCAAGCCGTTGTCGTTGGTGTTAGAGTGAAGGATTTCCCTACCAATAACGGGACGAAAGAACTCCTATCGTCCGACTTGTGCGTTCGTATCTCCGATGACGATCTTTATATCGTACTGTGGGCACTCTCCATACGTTTTCTCGAGGAGCTCATAGAACTCCTGCTTTACGTCATTGGATTTATCGTTTGTCGGCGCGTACACGTTTATAAGGCTGTAATTGAAGATTCTGCCCTTGATCCTCAATACGCATAGACGGTCATTAATAGGCCTCCACCTAATAACACGCTTCATTTGGTTTCCAAGTAGCACGAAACCGACGCCCCGTTCCGCTCTATCGCCGCCTCTGTAGTAGATGTGCTACTTGAAAGATGTGCCCGCGGTCGGATCAACCGTCAAAATCACTTTTACCTAAAAGTACCTTCCCGCACAGAAGGGCTGATTTGCGTCAAAAATACACATATTTGGGTAGTTTTATTTTTCTGCGTAGGAAGCCTGTACATATAAAATAGGAGAAGACATGGAACTCAATGTTCTAGCAATTGTCATACCAAAACGAATAACGGGCATAATTTGTAGAGATGTGATGTAAATGAGACGAATATGACTCAATCGTCGCTTTATCTTCAGCTGCACAAATCATAATCTGTTCAGATAGAGACAAAACTTGAATCCTCTTTTTCCGTGATGAAATGCTTGTTTAATGCATTGGTTTCTCGAACAAAACAGATTCACAATTAGACTATGTCAGCCAGCAGAGTTAAAGTCGAAGTAAAGCAAGTCGCTCGTTGTTTTTTTCTCGATACGTGGCTCGTCGTTAGGGGGAGAAAGGATAGCAACAGGAGAATACGATGCTGACTGAGTAGCAGCAGAAGTGTGGTGCGGTGAGCGAGAAAGTGTGGTGGAAGGGACTACTTCAGCTGCGGTTGAGTTGAGTGTGAGTGGGAGAGCATGCATTATCATTTAAGGCCCAGACACAATGGATACGTTGCGGCTGCGTTTGCGGAAATTTAATAGCTAGCCCATACAATTTCTGTCAAATTAGCGTCAACGCAACGCAAGTGTATCCATTGTGTTTGGGCCTTTACTCTTTTTTTGACAAAAAAAATCATGATCATTAGCCAAATGAGTACGAATAGATGAGATCTATTCGCTTGGTGTACATCGAACGAATAACTTCATATACCGAGTTGTGCACATTGAGAATTGATTGTTGTGGTGTAAACTAATAACAGAAAATACCGTACACTAATAACAAGAAATATCGTTAGAAGGAAAGCAAATAGAGTACACTTACACGAATACTTTGTTAATCGCATACTGACGACGATGTCAACGCATCTTGAGCTTGGTTTATTTGTATTCGAAATAGCTAGAGGTGATTATTTTTTTATCGCTGGCCGTTATTCGTTTTAGTGCCACATTAGCTCTAATGGTGAGCTCCATGCAGCGCTGAAAAGTTTCAGCGCTTTTGCATAAAAGTGTAAAATAGCCACCATCAACGTCAGTGCTTTTTGTACCATCACAAGGAAATATTTCGCTCTCATACAATATTCACTCTGTCTTCCTCCGTTTTTTCAGTATTCGTAAAAAAGAAAGCCAAGTTATCCGTCAGGTGCACTGATCGTTTGATATTCACTGTTTCAAATCGTCTGAATATTTATTATTCTGAGTTTCATTGTGTGAACTGTAATGTTGTGAACTTGGTTTGTGTACTGCACAGTAACATTACACGACTAATGATGGATAAGAAAAGTGCAGCCACGAAAGATATTTTAGCGTTTTATTAAGATAACGATAGCAAGTACCACCTTGTCAACGTAATTTTCGTTTTACCGAAGGAACGGTGGATATCATTTGTTTGGATTTTCAGGAGATTTTATTTCGTGACGGGAACGATGCGCGTGAATATTTAACCGGAGTGTAACAGCTCGTTTCAAGGATGAAATTCTAGTATGTTAAAAGGGCCGCTGCGTTCATTGGAAGTGAAAATTGGAAAGATAAGCTGTGATTTTCACGGGATTCCGGTGGTGAAAATGATTTTTATCAGCCCTGACTCCATATCGCCTCTCTTATAAACAGGTTCCCTATGAGTAAACTAACTTGATCATTCGGCTTGAACTATTTCATAGAGGATTTTCTTCAACACCCAAATGGCCCTGAACGGCTACAATTTTGGTTGATTTTTTTCTTGAATGATGATGCAATCTTGATTTTTCTGTGATCAGCGGTATATTCAAGAGATTAAATGAAATCATGAAAAATCTCAAACTTCTGTGATGCAATTGGATGAAATTTCCAATAAACTGAACAAACTCTTTAAACAATCGAATATAAGAACAAAAACATTTTGACCTTTATGTAAAATGTCCGTAACCGAAGTGTGTGTATGCGTGCGTATGTGTGAACATGTTTGTGTTGAAACATGGTCACATTTTGACTTATATAAATATTGTACAGATGCATGATTAGAGTTATTTCAATGTTAGGAATTATTATTATTGTATGATTTGTTATCCGTATCATTCACCAAAATCTTCGTTGTATTTTGGTTCACTATTGCGGTGATACTTATTACACCAACTTCAAATCGAATATCTTGATAAGAATGGCGCAAGACGCAAGAATGCAAATATCTCAGACACGCACCTTCTCGAGCGAACTTACAAAGCTTATGCGGCTCTCTGCTGCTGTTCGCATAACTTCTATGAAAGTCCCTGCTGCGTGAACACTTAACCAGAAGATACTCGGTTAATCTTTATTCCGTCTTTCCACGGTATTCTCTCCGTCGGGCAAGATCTCTCTTAGTAGGGAATTAAGGAATAAAAGGAATAAAATCTTACAAAAAAATCTTACATCGATTTTTATTTATTTTATTTTATTTTATTTTATTCTACACCGCCTTTGAACAAGTCATTCAGACTGGATAACCTATACATAAATTTTAACTATTCCTAATTCTATTTGAAAAAACGGTTCTTGAAAACATAAAATCGAACATATCACTAATGTCGTTAAATGCACGGAGGCACGCGTCTAGTGAGTTATGATAACCATAGCAGGTCCGGTGGTGAGGAATAACTAGCAATGATGTGCTACGGAGTCGTCGGGAGGGTGCATTGAAATGAACTTGTTCAAGTAGGGCAGGACAGTCGATGGTTCCGTTGATTAGGTCGAAGATGAACATCCTCTGCTGATTGAGGCGCCTATTTGACAAGGGCTCTAATTGAATAAGTTGGCATCGATCGGTGTAGGGCGGGAGATTATTTGGATCGTTCCACGGGAGACCGCGTAAAGCAAATCGTAAGAACTTTTTTTGTATCCGCTCTATTTTGAAAATCTGTGTCATTTGGAACGGTTGGTGCCCGTGAGGCGTACTTCAGAATACTGCGCACTAACGAACAAAATAGAATTTTGAGAGCATAAATATCAGTAAAATGGAGGTATGGCGGCGAATAAATCCCAACACAGAAAGTGTTTTTGCGGTGATGATTTCAATGTGTTCGTTAAATTTAAGTTTCGAATCAATTGTGACTCCCAGGTCACAGATGGATTGTACTCGGTCGAGACACTCAGAACCCAGTAAATATCGATTTTCAACTGGATCGCTGCAGCGAGTGAAGGATATAATTTTGCATTTTTTTTTGCAATTAACACGCATACGTTATCGCACCAAATCATCAGAATATTCAGATCTTGCAACGCTCCACAGTCTGCCAAGGATGAGATGACACGGAAGAGTTTCAAATCATCAGCGAAAGATAGTTTTCTTGACGAGATCAGTGCATACATTAACGAATATGTTGAATAATAGGGGCCCGAGTACGCTGCCTTGAGGTACACCGGATGCAATGTGGAAAATGTAAGAGTGGGCGGAGTTAACCAATACGTACGCAGAACGATTTGTTACGTATGAGAATAACCACTCCATGATCCATTCTGGGAAACCCATCCGCCTTATCGGTAGCAATTATTAAAACATGCGGCACAGTGCCGAAGGCCTTCGTAAAATCTATGTACACAGAGTCAACTTGGCGTTTTGCTTCAACTTCTCTGGATAGGGTGCTCATCAGCACATCAGATTTGTCGTCGTTGATCGGTGTTTCATGAAACCATGCTGGAACTCAGATAAGAATGGTGATACAGCACTGTATAGCACGTTGTGAACCAATTTTTCAAAAACTTTGCTCAGACAGCTAAGTATGGAGATTCCGCGATAGTTTGTTATACAGTTGCGGTTTCCAGACTTATAAACAGGAATATTGTACACTGATTTTCAATCCGTTGGGAAGACTCGATCTCTTAGCGAGCTATTGAAAATTAGGGCAATTTTTGACGCGAGAGCAACAGCACAGTTTTTCAGTAGTAGTAAGGGTATCTCGTCGAAGCCTGGTCCTTCATTGACATCTAAATCTTCCAGAGACTTTCGTACGTCGTTCGTGGAAAACTGGATGGTGGGCAGATTCAGGTCATGCACTGGTACGTGAGCGAATGCATTATAGTTTTGAACTGGTGACACTTTGCTGAACACGTTTTCGAAAAAGGTCGCGAAGAGATTGGCTGTTGTACTGCTAGTCCGAGCTTCCACACCGTCGAGGTTCATAATATTCGGAATACGGTTGTTTGAATTTTGCTGTCTGATGAAGTCCCAAAATCGTTTGGGATTTTGCTTACTGCTCAACTGGATTTTGGCGATATAGTCAACGTAGGTAGATGTTAGCAAAGCTTTGTATGTCGCCTCTACTTCATACAGATTGATGCGATCTCGGTCTGACTTTGAAAGAAAAAAGCCGGGTCTTCCTGAGAATATTACGAAGATCCACCATGGATTTTTTGAATTAGTGCTGAATGTTCGTCTTTTCTTTGCCACAATATCGCTAAGAATCCCCTGAAGTTCACTGTAAAATCTTCGAAGCAAGTCATCGACAGAGTCAATACCCAGTACAGTCTCCCAGTTGATGTCTGTAAGTGCGTCGTTTATTGACTCAAAGTCACATGTCCGATAGTCATACATCAGGCAATCGTCCTCATCGTCTAAAGAGATGGGTGCAGCATTACCCTCGTCAATCAATAAAATGAAAGGTGCGTGATGAGTATCAACTGGAAGCAACGGAATCGGAGGCAAAACGAGGTCGAGACGATCAATAGTCAATAGTTAATCGAATTTACTATTTGTTACTTTAGGTTTTGCCTTCAACTCTTTCGTCTTCATACCGTTTATCAATCACGTGGTTGACGGGCAGTCAAGATCTTAGGGTAGTTTGGGGTAATTTGGACCCCCTAAGAGCAAGCGCACCGGTGAGTTGCCATTTGAGTTGCTACTTTCACAACGCTGGCCGTTGCTATTTTGGATAGCAACCGATTTTCGCACCGGTCGTTGCTAATGGGGATTACCAATTCCACTATTTCTTTTTCACACCGGCAGTTGCCAATTTCTGAAGACCGTCACTAGCCAGCGTTGGCAAAATGTTTGTTTGTGATGTATTTCGCATATTTTTTGCGTATCTAGTAATAACCAACTTATCCGTCAGTCAATCTTTTCCGGAATGATCTACGTTCTTTCTGCTTCATAAAATGTTCCCTCCATTTCACGCAACTTTGTTTTAACTTTGTTTCCATTTTCCCAAGTTATCGATGACATAATTCTTTTGCAGGTTTTTTTACCTGTGCGTACATGGATTTTTTCATCCTTACATGTTTATTTAAAGTAATTTCGTAAAAGTGGGCACGTTCCGCAACGTTGGCTTAAACGACTATTCTACTGAAAGCTGGCGAACTTTCATTAGTTGTATTCTGTATTCTATGATGTCTTGGTTCCCACAGTTTGCTATTAATATTTGAAAATTTGCCACCAAAAAAAGAAACTTGAATATAGAACGCGGAAATTGTTTTCGAGTATTTGGTTGATTCTAGTGATGAAGAAAGTGATTTCGCCAAACAAATTTCCTTATACGCGATTAAGAAAAGGGTTTTTGGAAAGATTCGGGGCGGCTCTCAGCCTAGTAAATAGCCAAAAATTGACCGCCATACGGAGGAAGGTGCCATCCAGAGTTTTGACAATATTTTCATGGGAAACACCGGTCAATACAGATGACCATTTCCAACGCCGCTTTCGAACGCATCTCAGGTTGTTTTTGAAGATTGAAACAGCGGTTAAGGAGAAATATGTTTTTTTATACAACGACCGAACTAAACGGGAAAATAGTTGGTAATACTCCCGAGCAGATTTGCTTAAACCTTCCAGGTATATTGATCAAATTTGCCAATATTGTGAGGATTTGCGCTTTCCGCATCGTGTAGGTTGCACACCAAAATGCCAACCAAAATGGTCATTTCAATAAAAAAAACCTATACAAAATGTTTACCTGCCCGAAAAAACACCCTGTGCAAAAATTCAGCTCAATCGGAAACAAAATTGAGTAGTAGTTCACGTCGACACTTGCGTTCTACGACGTGTTTAACAAGCGAGGCAAAACATCTCGTCTTCCGTGGCCGACCAATTGAGTCCGCATTCGAAACACTCATCATCTTCGTAATATTATTACGAACATTCACTATCGAGCACAAAAAAACAACAGTTTGACATTTCATCAAATAGCAACGATTCGGCTCTGGCATCACTGATTTGCCGGCAACGATTCGGCTCGTTGCTATCGCGTTGTCAAATTTAATAACTCGCTATTACCCGAGGTGGGGATTGCTATTTCCCAAACCAACATAGCAACGCCCGGTGCGGTTGCCGCGTTATGGTGGGAGTTGCCAAACTAGCTTTAGAAACTTCAATTTAGCCACTGGTGGGCTTGCTCTAAGGAAAACTCCAGTTATTTCGTAGCCCTATAAACGTAATGTATCATATAGTAATATTGACCTGTTTTCTATGTTTTTACACGAAAAACAAGTCAAAAGAACAAAGAATAACGAAATTAAAAATAATGATTTTCGGACATAAAAAAATCGTTTGGGGTGAAATGGACCAGCTCTTGGAGTAATATGGATAGTGTTAGGGGTAATGTGGACAGGGTAAAAAATGTTAGTTTTATAGTATCAATTGTTGCTAAATACACAGTAGAAGGATTACGGACTGATAATTGCAATTCTTAGGCATTGCACAGTGATTCCACGATAGGCAAAAAAACCCTTTTCCAATTATTCAAACTAGAAACTGAGTATGCGTTCGTGTGTCGCGTGCGCGTGTGTGTGCGTGTGTGTGTGTGTGCGTGTGTGTGCGTGTGTGTGCGTGTGTGTGCGTCTGTGTGTGCGCGTGTGTGCTTCTGTGTGTTAGTGTGTGTGTGTGTGTGTTAGTGTGTGTGTGTTAGTGTGTGTGTGTGTTAGTGTGTGTGCGTCTGTGTGTTAGTGTGTGTGTGTGTGTACGTATGTGTCAGTGTGCGTGTATCAGTGTCAGTGTGTGTTTGTGTCAATGGATTTGATATATTTCTTTTCCCAAAATTTCACGAGATTCGGATGATTTACCAATTTTTGGCAGCACTTTAAATGTTACTGAATTTCAATGATTTTTAAGTTTGAAAATCACAATTTTGAGTTTAACTGCGAATACCTGTAACTCCCTCAATTTTGATCTGATTCTGCATTACCAAGTTTTGTCTTGAAGGGAAACTTATGTATTTTTTTTCATTTTCCAACGCTTACCAAAAATTATTTTTGAATCATGTTTTAAATATTTTACCGGAAAGCCAAAAATAATGTATTTCAGAACTCATGTGTACCGTACAGTGTTGTGAAACAGCTCGGGATTCGGATTTCGGATAATCAACAGACTATGGGAAACCTACCGTACTTTTCGAATTTTCGGGTGCCGGTTAAATTTTTTAATCGGTCAAACGGCTCAAAAGTTACAAATTTTTGAAAAATGATTGTCGATTTTTGGCATACCTAATTCATAAAGAATCACCCTAAGGACCAAACAAAAAAAATACGGGTATAAAGTTTTTCGATAAAGAACAAGTATACCAATGTTGAGCATGATCTGAACGAAAAATAAATTTGATAATAAGAAAGGTTTAACGGCATTTTAGGTGAATAACATTTTCTGACATCGAAAAATGAGTTCAGCACCCCAAAATTGGCATTATACTGCAATACTTTTTACAGTTCATCCTTTGTACACCGCCGTCTATTCGTCTGTTTTTTATGCCCGCGGCTTCAGTCCGACAAAAGAATTTACTTCAAACTCACCTGACCATATCACTAAGGGTGTGCGAAATTTCGAATTTCACGAAATTTGAAGAAATTTACCGAAATTGAGCGCACTTTTTTCAATAATTAGTAACCAAATTTTCTGCTGTTATAAATTCTATTCAAGGTCCGGAAATGCTTCAAAACTTTAGGTCTCAAAACTTTTTAATAATCTAGAGTTTACTGTATTTTTCCTAATTTCCAGAATTTTCTTAAAATTTTTCACTTTAATGAACTCAAAATATCTCTAAGCCTCCTTTTTAAATATGCATCAATAAAAAAAATTACCTAGAAGTTATTAATTTTAGTCATTTTTTTAAGAACTTCGAGAGAAATTTCGTTCAGTTTAGGAAACCTCGAAATTTTGCAAAATTTCGCACAGCCTTTTTTTTTGTGTGGACCCCACTGCGACCTGTAGTTGTTTGATCTTTTGTGGTATTGTCCGGACGTTTTTGCTGTTTGCACATTTCTGTTTTTTTTTTTTACCATTTCGCAGTGCTACTTATTGAGAAGTAACCTGCTCCGTGTTATAGTGCTTTTTGTCTCCTTCAGACTAAGTAACCTACTTCCTTCCTTATCGACCTTCTCATATCCTCCTGCAGGCTATCACTCTAAAAGCATATAACGTGCTCATCGGGAATCGACTTAATTGTTATCATATTTCCTGGAAAAAAAAATAAAATTGATACTTTTGTATGGAAAAACATGGAAAAAATACCAAGTTGTTTTTGTCCCATATTGAAAGAACCCGCATTACAGTCCCACTGCATAGCGGTAAGAACTGCAAACATGTAATTTTGCTCCAGATTAGTGTATATCGGATTATTTTAGGCATATAGAAGTATGTCATTTAATTAACTAGACCAATGTTGTTTTTCTGTAGTACAATCTACGTTACCAATGATACTGCCGGTTGCTGGTTGAATTTATATGTGATGGGACAAAATATGCGAGTACTTTTGAAATTTACCCGCATATTTTGTCCCATTTTGTCTTCTTTTCAAGTTATATAACGTAAAACCAATTCCATTCATGGTTTTTTGTTCTCAACGATAAACTTGTGCTGCCATGAAACTGTTATGGTCATTGGTTCTGGATGTAATTGCTGGAAATTCGAAAATTCACGGATAATATTAAATCGCCGTTTTCTCAACATGTTGTTTTTCATTATGGGACAGTTATCCGGGTACCGGCAGTATAGTCTATGATATTATCGAAGTTTTAGATCAGTGGTTATTAAGTCTAAAGGGCAGTTATAGTACTTTTTGTCTTCTCATTCAGATTTATTAACCTACTTTCTTCCTTATCGATTCTATCATATCCTCCTGCAAGTCAACACTCTAAAAGCATATAACGTGCTTCGAAGCTTTAGACGAGAGGTTATTGAATCTGGAGAGAAGATTTTGTGTGGAAGAGCCTGAGAATAAACCCATACTTTAAGTCCTTTTTGCGAACGAATGGTTTGGTTATACTAAGATTCAAACCTATCATCATTCGCTTGTCAAAGCGGACTCTGTAACCTTGCGGCTACGAAGCTCGCACAGCCTTACATGAGCCGTTGCGGAACAGAGTGGTCTATGTAAAGACCATTTTTTTTTTCGAAAATGAGTTTTTTGCATGAACCGCATCTACTCAAGAAGCTGAAGTTGGGAGATTAAAAAAATTTCGAAAAATCGAACTTTAAAGCTGATTTATACTGCCGCTCATAGCAAGTCCGTCCCATTTGCGTTTTGGTGCTGATGAGAAAACAGCAATTAAAAATCGTAACGCTTTAGGTGAAATTTTGCACTCAAATGCTTTTTCAATCAAGACCATCAACAGAATTCAGTACTGCAATGAAAATCTAACACTTTTGCATCATAAAACTTGCATAAATACCGGAATTTGATTGAAATTTGTTGAAAATCATAAGCTGGGACTCACATGCGATTACTTTTACGGTACGTAGCCAGAATGATAGCAAGTCAGTCCCATAGCCAGCTACGACCGGTGATGAAAAACAAACTACTGCAAATGGATGGCGGTGCTATAGTTTGCGTTTGAAATGAATCCATCGCTGGTCAATTCATAAATGACCTTCTCTCGTGCTTCATTAAACAAGTTTTTTTGTAAGAAGTATAACACAATGTACCAACTACGCCGTTCAAAATAAAATTAGATTTTGTTTTTTCATTTGATACTACTGATAAATTCAAAATCAGTTTAGGTGTAGGAACTTGTTTAAAATTTTCCTGAGAGCGGTCACGCGTAAAATTCAATCAAACCTCATATCGAATATCACTTGGTACATCCAATTCTAAACCTGAAGACCATAAGTTGTGATAAATATCACATTTTTCATAATCATTATTGGCTGTGGGGTTAAATTGCGAAGATTTTTTCAATGGGACCGACTTGCGATCACTTTTGCTATGGGACAAACCGACTTGCTATTTTTTTCATAGTTCCTCAGAACAAAGTATTCAAAAATATTTGTTTTATCGAAAGTAGATATAAAAAGAAATTGATTCCATAAATAAACTCAAAATTGATAAAAACGCAATTGGGACGGACTTGCCATGAGCGGCAGTATATCGTGTTGAAATTTCGTCCGAAACAGAATGGCCATTCTGTTTCGGAACAGAGTGGTCTATGTACATAAATTGGTGTAATACTAACATGTAACACGTAACATGTAGCTTATTACATGTGATAAGTAACACGTCACTTGTTCTGTACATGTCACACGTAAGTAACACGTCACTTGTTCTGTACATGTCACATGTAATATGTAACATGTTACACGTAATGTAACACGAAAAGTGTAACATGTAAAAAATATTATTTAACATGTAACATGTTGTTTTACATGTTGTGGTCCCCGTGGCTCTGTGGTTAGCGATGTCGGTCGGCTAGCTCTCCCACACGGTTGTGATATCGGATTCGATTCCCGATCGAGTCGAGGATCTTTTCGAGCTGGAAATTTTCTCGACTCAGCACTGGGGCACGGTGTATCGTTGTACTTATCCTACACATACAAAATGTGCCAAAAACAATATAGATAACGAATTCTCTCAACTAATCTAGTTGATCGAGACCGCTATTAGCCCCAAGGCTAAGCGTGCAATATTGTTTTGTTTTTATGTTGTTTTACATGTAATGTAACACGTGACATCTTACATGTGACATGCTATATGTATCATATAACATGTAACACTAGCCATTTTTTACGAGTTACCGTCATTTTCATTGTCGTTTACCAGGTTTGTGTACATAGACCACTTTGTTCCGAAACGATTCGAGGATTCCAGTGAATATATATATATGAAGTCAGAGTGGTCTATGTACATTGGTGAGATAAAATCATCGATTTCGCAAAGAAACTGTTAATTTTATGTATCAGAATGTTAAACCACTTCATAACCTTTATATAAGACCATTTAGACCATTTTAAAGAATCCGTGCAACAGAATTTCATTCAGAGATTTTTCGAAAATTGCTTCTCCTGAACAATTTGCTCGATGGCACATAGACCACTCTGTTCCGCAACGGCTCACATATCACCTAAAAAAAATTTCTAACACTATTTTTTCCACTATGTTATCGTAATCTTCTAGCAAAATGTAGCCTTTTATTAGACAAACACGGCTGCAAAGCTGGTTAGACTGAAAACATTGAAGAAGTTCTCATAAAACATTAACTACATGAGCGTAAAACTTACAGCAAAATCAACTTTTGATGTTTCCTTTGTTTACATTGGCACTACGGTACACCTATCACAGCAAACCATGAAATTTTTATGTTAGGTAGGGTTTAGTAGTTCAAGGGAAGGATGAAGTAGTACATGGAACCCAAAAAAGTAATACTTTCCAAGATAAAGCACCTGTCCATTTCACCCCAGGGCACAGTGGGGCGACTCCATACAAAGGCTGGTCAAGCAAAAAAAGTGTCGATAAATGCGACAAAAACTTGGTATTTGCATAATTTTGGGGCGCTGAACACAAATTTGGCATCCATTTTTTTTGGGGCCGTCCATAAAGCACGAAATCCAATTTTTAATATTTTTTGACACTTTTTTCCTTCTTTAGAAAATTATATGATCTTTGACCACAAGTAGTGCCACCGGGCGTCCTCCCCATTGAAAAAAAAACGTAATTTATGGACGACCCCTCGAACTAAACAATTGTTAGCCGGAGTTTGATGGTATGAATTTTTTTTTTTTATTCTCGCTTATTTTCCGTCGGTCTAGTTCCGCCACTGTTGTGGCCAATCACCGACGCCCAGGGAGGCGACTCCACACCCAGGACCCTAACTCACGACCCGTTTATTAACGGACCGGCGCCAACGGCTTTACTTCCTCATGCGATGGAAGGCGTGATCCCAGAGATTTTTCGCCTCAGAAAATCTCCCGGTGTCGGCTAGGATTGAATCTAGACCAGTTTGGGTTGGTTGTGAGTGGATCACGCCACCTCACAACCATCGACACCTATGTCGGCGGTGGGATTCGAACCCAGGCGTCGAGCGTGGTTGGCGGAGACGTTACCAACCACACTAGGCCTCCGCTATGGTATGAATTTGCTGCTAGTATTTGTCACTTCAATCAGTTTAGCGAATTTCATGATCATAAATCGAAAAGAGCTGAATGTTTTTAAAAATTATTTTAAATTTGCAGAAAGTGAAAAAGTTTGACATAATTAAAATTTCATAAAGATTTGTTTACTGTTTTCTTGTTTAACACTTATTATATAACTTTTCATTGATAAATTTTGTGATTTTTGCCCAAATTTATATTTTATCCTTACGGATTGAATACGATATCATAAATTTTCATTAATGGGGTATCATGATTATGAATAAAATTAATCCTGGATGAAATTTCTACTTCAAAAATAAAAACTAAAAAAATCTGCTATCGCTTTCTTCACTAAAGTGACAATTTGCGCAGTTTTGCGCTACAGCGGACAGTATGCATTTGAAAGCTTACGTTTTTACCTAAATTTTGAATGTAGTCGCAACCGTGGCAAACTGCGGCAACTAAACTTTTATGCTACTTTTCTACAAAAAATCACGTTTTTTTAATTTTTTCTAGTGTCAGGCCTAATATGACAAAGTTTTACAATATCTAATGAAAAGAATTTGTTTTGCACAATATTTACAGCAACTTTTTCTTTGAAGTCGAAAAAATCCAAGCTATCATTGAAGCTACAGAGCGTTTCAAAGTAATGTACTTTTTTTCAAAAAAAAAAAAGACAAAAAACGTCAGTTCGCCAAGCTTTGAAAAGTCATAAAAAATTCAGATTTCATGATATTGCACCCAAATTTCGGATATAGACACTTGAATGTTATAGCAATAAAGGAAAAATATTATGAAACAGCTAACGAACAAAAATTTTTTTGGCTGATGGCCAGCGATTCCCAACTGTGCAGGGGTCCAAATTACTCCAAACTACCCTAAATCTTTTCCCGATAATAAAATCATGATCATTATCAGCAACTGGAAACTGGTGTTTCTAATAATTATGCAATTCAGGACATTTTTGTCCAGTTCTGTTGTGTGAACTAAACTTGTTCTCTCATATAAATCATGATGTCTTATATCGAAGAAAAATGCACAGAAATCTGTTGGTGGTTTTAATCGCGTAAAATGCCAGCAACATGTCAATTTTGCCTCAAGTTCTCTACAATACTAAAATAGGCTTGTCTTGACGTAAGATTAACTTGTTTAAAATCTGTCTAGAGTAATATCGTATAGCGTAAGCGGCCGGCACGCAGGGCAACAATTGAAACAGTTCAATTCCACAAAAAACAGTTAACTAACCATTTTCGATTTGGCAGGATCTTTGCATAGACGTTTCTATGGGCATAGGGTGCCATTTTGTGCTACTGATTTCATTTTGAAATACGACTCATTTTTAAGAAACTATGTAAAAATGCTACATATGTTGAAAAGGTGTTGATGATTACTCTGCAATGTGTTAAAAAAATAGATTTTCAAAAAAGGTAGGTGTATATACAGGTGTATATAGTCAAAATAAGTAGGGTAGGCAAAATTTTGATGAAATTTGACAGGCTGTAGCTTTGCCAAATATTATCCGATTTTATTTATTCAAACACCAATAAACTGGTAAACTTTGAAGTTCCATTTTCTGATTACAAATGTGGCCTAGGTCACCGGATGTAAGAAATATTCCTGAGTTCCGGTTGGCATGTCGAACCTGATAACTTTTGAATGAATTTGATAATGGGTTACCTGATAAAAATGCTTATTTGCATCATTAGCATAGACGACAAAATCATTTCTGAATCGGCCAAGAACTCATAGAGAAATGGCTATTTTCCATCCGAAAATCCCCAGAGGAACCTGTAGTATGGGACATTCACATTTTTGCATTAAAATTTAGCGTGTGACATCTCTATCTTCAGGATTTTTTATCAGAAATCTTTCAAAAGACATACTTTTGAATATAGGCTTCATTTCCACTTCTGGAACAAACTGGATGCCCCGAAGGAACCCGTAGTGGGAGAATTTACATTTCTGCAACAAAATATAGCAGGCAACACCTCTATCTTCAGGATTTTTCAACAGAAATCATCCAAAAGACATATTTCTGAATACAGTATAGGCCCTTTTTAAACCGCAATCGTGAGTCTGCCAGAAGAACTAATATCCTAAGATGGCCTCTTTATCAAAAAGGAACAACTCTGCAAAGTTTCAGCAAAATCGAAAACGATCGATCAACATCGATTTTTGAAGCAGCGTGGACTGCTTCATTGCTCAAAAATTCAAAATAGTGCCATTGTTGCCTCTTAAGAAGAAATGGCTTCGAACTCAGGAAAATTTTGTTTTGTATCAAAGTACCTACATTAAAAATCGTAGAAATGAATCAAAAAAAGTTGCACTGTGTTTTTTTCTCAAACAACTCATTTGAATTTCGAAGTAAAAAAATAAATATGCAATTTTCTCATCTACCCTTTTACATTTTACTTCAGTAAGAAAATACTAAACAAGTCCTGAAAATTTCACGAAGACACTTGTGATGTGACAAAACCCAACAGTTCCATCGCAAAAGCTGATGTCCCCGTCCCATTACGAACGTGCTTAATGAACGAAATGTTTTTATTAGGACTATTTAGGAGTAATCAACTACTTTTCCGCATTCCATCTCGTGTAGCCGTCCTGGGAGAGAGATGAAAAATTCAATGGAAAGTAATTAAAACAATGGCACGTGATGCTATTCAGAAATAATATCCTGTATTAGTGGTACATTCCTTTTTGAAAAAATCTATTCGCAGATATTGCCTTTGCGTTGTCAACAAAATTAGAAGCAATTCCATTCGATGTTTTGCTATAAAATTGCATTAAAATTCGAAGTTATTCCTCTTAATTTAATATTTATTGAAGCGGGACTTAATCAGCACGTTTGTTTCTCATTCGATACACGTGTTGTAAAATACTACCCATTTGACCAAACTTGTGTCTCTAGACGTACAAAATGTGTTTTGTACAAATGTGTTATCGTACAATTTTACATGGTTCAAAACGATCCTGTAATGTGCATTATTCACGATGTGAAATTGTTTTTATTTTTCACTTTACGTGCTAAAACCGTTGAAATCAAAACGATTTGTATTGCTTATAAATTTCATTTTTTGGAACTGTGCAGTTCAACCTAATCATGCCTAAAGCGTCTTTGAAATATTTAAGCAAATATCGTTTTACTTCTATATCCTGTCTGCTAATGTATCTTCCTATCCAGCAAACTTTAACCTCTTATTTATAGGTGTTGCCGATTAAATCCTTGTCACGTTCTCAGTTGCGGTTCGATATTTTGGTAATATGAAGGAGAGTATGCTTCTTCCCCTTATATTAGGCTGCACGTGACGTGAATGCCCATTTGCACTGTAGTTGGCTTGCAGAAGAAATTACAATATCAAATGGTTGTGGATAGGAAGTCTGGTTAGTCGAACGTTGTTGATTATGATGTCAAGTGAAAAATAAAGCAACCATTACAATTTAAAAGAAATACTGCGTTTTTGTTTGCTCAACAAATAATAAAATATTCATTCTATAAATAAAATATTCACAAATAATAAAATATTCATTCTGTGGATTGGTTATGAAAAAAATGTTGTTGAACAATTCTAAATAGCACCATAGTTACTACTGAAAGTAACACAATTTACGCAAGAAGCGTATTATTTATTGAGCATTGGAAACCTTGTAATATTCCGTGTGGCATTATATTCACATGCAATGTACATGAATATATTGTCATTTGCATGCATATTTATATTCCAAGCTTAATGTTTATATCACTTGACGTACAAATTTACATGGTTTAAAACGGTTTTGTATTGTGCATTATTAACGGTGTGAAACTGTATATGTTTTTCACTTTATGTGCTAGAAACCGTTATGTGCTCTCATTTGTATTAGTTGTAAATTTCATTTTTTGGTACTGTGTAGTAATAATATTTCAAAAGTTACTTGTGCTTTGTTTTTTTTTTCTATTTGGAAAAAAAATTATACCACCATCAGCATGAAAACGGTCTTACAGTGCCTGATGTTACCAGCAAAATAAATTTCATTATGCTCAAAGCTAAACAAGCATGTCGACTTAGATTAAGCTGAATCGCTGTGCAGATATGGTCAACTAAATCCCAGCAACGACGAACGAAAAATATACGGTCTAGATGGATTAAATTGGAAAACAATGAAGTATACGGCGATGATGGGCTTTCATGAAGAAACCATAAATCAATAAAGTAGCATATCACAGACGGCAAATATGAAATCGAGCGTTACGGAAGGCGAAATGCGTGTCTCGCTTATGGTGCAGCATACGAGCGACATTGGTACCAATGAAGCAAATAAAGGAATAGGTACACCCGGTGTCATCATCATCAGCAAGGCTGACAGTCTGGCGATATGTCATACATAAATCGAGATGGCAAAACGGGATCTACAAATGGAGCATAAAAACATTACTTTGCATATCAGAATCTGGCAGACGATGTTATTAGAACAGCAGACCATGTCACGGAAAGAATTAGGGTAGAGAACATATTTTAAGCAGCTTTAGGAACCGCCAGACGAAATACTCGAAATGTGTTGGGTGAAACTCAAACAGTAGTATATCAATCTGTTCGCTATCGTTTTCTCTATCAGAACTTGTTTTCAGATTGTAAAACTAAGTTTGCAAACTTTGACAATCATCAATCAAAGTTACGAATCGAGGGACACTATTCCAATCACCCCGAACCTATTTTAAGCAGTTTCCATCTGTTTTGCAGGTGTTTTTTTGCAGCACCCGAAGTGGCTTCTGAATGGCTGCAATATAGGTCGATTTGTTTCAATTGGTGATTGTTCACAGATTGCTTTGTGATTAACGGTATTTCTCATATTCGTAAGACAGCTAGACAATCAAAGTTTTCGTTTCCTTAATTGAAATTGTCGATATTGATCAAAATGCAGGAGTTTGAGGCCTGTTTTCTTCGACTGATTAAAATAGGCGCTACTGCTTAAGCCGTTCCTTACCCTACTTGATAAAAAGATTTGTATCGATCGAAAGTTATTATTATTATTTATTGTTTCGTCTTCGATTAAATCGTACAGACTACCCTACCTAAACTTAATTCTATTTTTAAAAACATTTTTAGAGATGCTGAAGTCGTAGTGATCGCCAACGTCGTTAAAGGCCCTTAGGCAAGCGTTAAGTTTATCGTTCTGGCCATACGTAGTTCAATGTGTGGGAGCAGCAAAAAGAGGAGATCTTCTCAGTTGTCGGGGCGGAACGTAGAGAGGGATTTCTAAGAGTAATTGCGGGCAGTCGATGTTCCCGTCAAGAATGTCGAAGATAAACATTATTTGTAACCTTTGTCGTCTTGTTCCTAGTGTTTCCAAGTTGATAAGTGCACAGCGTGCTGGGTATTCTGGAAGATGAAGCGGGTCTCGCCATGGTAAATTGCGTAGTGCGAACCTTATGAACAGCCTCTGTATTCGTTCAATTTTAATAACGAGCGATGTATGAAACGGAGCCCAAATAGGAGCAGCGTATTCTAGAAGACTACGAACAAGGGTGCAGTACAGTGTCTTCAGAGCATAGATATCCGTGAAATGCCAAGTGTATCGCCGGATGAATCCAAGAACGGCATATGCCTTTAAGGAAATTAGTGTTACGTGGTTGTTGAATCTCAGTTTGGAATCTAGCGTCACTCTTAGATCCGTGATAGAGGAGACACGTTCCAGCGGGATTGATTTTAGGGTGTACTGGTGGTTGACTGTGGTACAGCGACGAGTGAATGTAATTATTTTGCATTTCTTGCCATTGATGCTCAGTCCCTTTTACTCACACCATTGAAAGAGAATGTCTATATCGCGTTGGAGAGCAAAACAATCGAGAGTGGAAGAGATAATTCTGTACATCTTCAGGTCATCTGCAAACAGCTGCTTGAAAGATGATATACGAGAACACAAGTCGTTCACGAACAATACGAAAATCAGTGGCCCCAGGACACTGCCTTGTGGAACACCTGACGTGATTGGAAAGGATTCGGAACAAATCGATTGTATCTTCACGAAAGCGTATCGATTGGTTAAGTAAGAACGAATCCAATCGACCAGCCAATCAGGAAGACCTAGCACTCTTAGTTTGTCGCAGGCACGAAGGTGTGGAACCGTGCCGAACGCTTTTGCAAATCAATGTAGATTGAGTCAATTTGATTGCGTAGTTCAATCTCTCGGAACAACGTATTTGTGTAGCACATCAGGTTCGTGGTTGTAGAACGACGCTGCACAAATACATGTTGGAACTCCGATATCAAGGGTCGAACAGCATCATACAGTGCTCCATGAACCAGCGTTTCGAAGGTCTTACTCATACAGCATATAAGTGAAATCCCTCGGTAGTTCTCGACATTATTACGATTAGCGGACTTATGGATAGGTGTAATAGATGCAGTTTTCCAAAGGCTAGGAAAAGACTTCTCCGACAAAAAACGGTTGAATATGCAGGAAATCGGGAGCGAAAGTGAGCGCGCGCAGTGTTTCAAGAAGAGCGGAGGGATACCATCTGGTCCAGGGCTCTTAGTAGCATCGAGATTGGCTAATACCTTTTTAACGTCGTCTGGTGTGAAGCTCAGCGGAGGAAAATTCACGTCATGTTCCGCGTTACCATTAACTCTTTGTGCCACAGTAAGTGCGGTGCTTGCGTTATGAATGGACTGGAAAACTTAGCAAACAGATTTGCCACCTCGATGGGAGAGTTTGCCGTTGTACCATCTAGAGAAACCGTAGCAGGAATGCGGTTGCACGTTCTCTGTGAACGCATGACTTTCCAGAACATCGAAGGGTTTTGCTTGAGGTTGGACTGTGTTCTCTCGACATAATCTTTGAAGCTGGTTTCAAGTAGCGAGCTGTACCGACTTTCAATTGAACGAAGTGAGCTTCGACTGTCCTCGGATTTGGAGATGAAGTATTGCTTACGGGCCTTGCGGAGTTTATTGCGTAGAGTACGAAGTTCAACGTTCCACCAAGGCTTCCACTCAGTGCCGTTGGAGCGAGATCGACTGAGCGGGACATGGTCGCGAAAGATTTCATTGAGTTTTTCGTAAAATCTATCAGTAATGACATCCACTGAGTCACCGTTCATGAGCCTGTTCCAGTCTACTCTGCTGAGAAGGTCGTTCAAGAGAATAAAATCACAGTTCTTGAAGTCCAAAACAGCAGGGGCATGCTGACAGTCAGGTATGCGAGATTCGACGTCGAATTTTAGTATGAATGGTCTATGGTGAACATCGATATTGAGTTAGGGAACGGCTGGTTCTATGAGATCGACAATGTCATAATCCGATGTGAAGGCCAGATCGAGCAGCCTACCGTTTGCGTTCACATAAGAATAAACCTGGCTCCAAGCATTTGCAAGCATTCTTCCACGAGAGTTTCCTCTTGTTCGGTTGATGCATTCGAAGGTAGATATCCGTTGATATCCTCGTCTAAGTTCCAGTGTAAATCGGGTAGATTGTAATCGCCCAGGGTCAAGATGATGTCATTGTTTGTGGACATCTCGACGATGTTCCGTACAGCTGAGGTATGCAACTTGTACACCTCTGGACTAGACGTAGGCCGAATATAGATTCCAGATATGAACATAACGCGACTCTTCTCTTAATCTGGACAACAACCTGCTCAAACAAATCACAATCATGCAACGGAATCAGGGTACTGTGGTGTTGTAATTTGACTGCTATGAGTGTACCACCTCCTCTGGATAGATGACTTGAAGCCTCATTGCGGTCACATCGGAAGATTTGGTAGTCCTGGGAGAGCTAGCAGTCCGGAATATCCGGCCGAAGCCATGTTTCAGTCAAAACTATAGCGTCGTAGTCGCAACTGGAGAGTTGCCTTGCAATGTAAACGTCTTGCCGATTGCAAGTTTTTTTTATTCACTGAAACAATATTTTGAAATACTCATTAATTTTGTATGGAGATTTTTAATACTCAATTTAGCGACCAATTATGCTGGTTTAGCATAGAGCGATTCTCACTGAAACCAGGCCAACAGCTGCACAAGATCTTTCAAATTTACGTACACACGCATACATACATACACATGCATAAATACATACACACGCATACATGCATATGCACATATGTATACACACATTGTTCGATTCTTTCTAAAACTGTATAAAAAGTGTACATTTTCTCCTGACTGGAATACTTCAATATTAGTCAAAAAGTTGAATCTACGCAATTAGTCGTGAATTCGGTTGGTAGTATTACAAATGAACAACTTAAAAAAACATCAAAAACGGTTCATGCGTAGTTAACATACGTAGGGGTAAACAGGGTAAGACCGCCCAGCAGGGTAAGACCGCAATTTTACTGCCACGTTTATGATAATTGAAAAATAACCCTAATAGACGCGTTACAATATAATTACATAACGTTTTGCACCCCTTTCTGCTTTGAGAGTGCGTGAACAGTCATATAAATAATCAAAAACAACCTTTCAGCTGGCAACCGGTCAATGCGCTATTGTTAAAGATCTATTGGTTTGTTTGTGAATATACGTTTAATCGGTTGCCTGAATCTGTCTTCTTTCGGAAATATCGATAGCCGTGAATGAACTTGTAGTTTTGACTACTTTTTCGGTGAAATATGAAAATGTTCCGCTGGGGGTAAAGCCGTCCACTATAAATGGGGTGAAACCGCCATGTATACAACTGTTTGTTGTTTTACTTCAAGACCCACATGCCACGACTTTACAAAGGGAATATTGACAGGATCAGTATAGCAATTTCAAGCCACATAAAACAACGATATTTATCGACCATTTTCGATTTGGTTGAATCTTTTCTAGCAGTATTTTTTAATCACGACTAATTTTTGAAAAAAATAAACTTGTGTAAAAATGGTATTAAAGAACAAAAATAATTTTAGAGCCAGGACGGTTTGTTTGATCGGTATGATGTATTCGGCATAGTTGAAAATAGTAGTTTGATCTTCCGAAAAAAGTTTACACTGTAAAAAAGTTTTGAAGGAAAGATAAGAATCCAACATTAATCCACCTAGCGGTGAGACCCAGCCTTTCTCTTTCGAACCTATTATTTTATTTGAATAGATTTACATGAAACCTTCAATTAATAGAAAAAATATACACCTTGATGATTTCTGCTGGATTTATTTTTCACTTTGAATAACGAATTTCTGGTAGCCAAAAGCGTAACTATACCGAACAATTTGGAAGTAACTAGAAATAAATATGTTTTAAATATATGATGCGGTTTTTTTTGTTCCTGGTATAATCGAAACGTCACTGTACTCGTTTATAGGTCGGACTCGATTATATATCATTTTAGATTTAACTTTTTATAGCAGGAATATTTTCCCTGATAAACAACAGCCTAAAATGACCAAATATCATTCAGTATGAGAATTTGTGGAACAGTATGTACCCAGAGGCCAAAAATCAATTTCAGACGCCAATTTAATTTTTTGGATAGTAGCTTCCAGTTTCATTACCCAATGTGAGTTTTTTAGGAACCGGGATAATGCTTAGAGGCCTAGAATCAACTCCATGATTCATTTTGAAATTCGATTTTGCGACTTGCGGTTTCTGGGAAACAAGTTTAAATTGCCAAATTCAATCCAATAAAGGAATATTCACTCTTTTGGTCCTAGAATATTGATGTTGTATTTGAAGTAATAATTGAAGTATAAAATATGAAATTTGACGTTATATTTGTACTGAAAAAATATCGAAATGAAAACATGACTTCTTATTTCGATCACTAAGCACGAGCAATATCAGGAACGAACAATAGTACAATATTCCAAGTAACAAAATTGGTTATATCAACTTTGTTTAGTATATGATACAACTAAAACATAAAACCTTCAATGCTGACCATGCGGTTATAACAACCTACTTACAACAGCTACAAACATGTGTTATGGCTAGTTGGCCCAGCTTTATTGCAGTCATCAAAACTTCATATACGCTCCAACATAGGACCAGATGTTTTATACAACCCGATTTACTTACCACATAATGACCTCGAAATTTTAATTGAGATATATTCTCCAAATTAAGTGTGATGTATTGAATTTTATCTTTGCTTTTTTTTATGACAGGGGTTTTTTTCCAGCAGTGTCGCGAAAATAAAATTGTGTAAATTTTTATTTACATCTTGACTGATTAATGAATAAATTGTTGCCTTTTAATTGTTTTCGTGCATGAGAAAACACATGCCATACAATATTTATGGTGAAACCGGCCACGAATTTCATCGCAAATGATACGCGCCGCAGGAATTCGGTAGGAAATGAATATTTAATTGAAATTCAGTTCCTCTAAACTAAGGTGATAAATCAATAAATGCCATGATTTGGGGTATTTTGTTAAATGTATGCCGTTATCTATCATTAGATTTTCAAAACAATGGAGTGGTTTTGTTATTCTCGTAAAAAAATGCTGATTTCAGATATAATTACAAAAGTTTGCAATTTTTCCATTCAATACGACATGTTGTTGACACGACGAATTTAAAATCTTTGTCATAACAAATTCTTATAATTTGATCAGAACGTAGCATATCATAACCTAAGTCAACCTATCATAGCATTCGTCTGGCTATGTTCCGATCATGAAGTTTCATTCAAGCCACAATAATAATCCACATGGCGGGGTTGCCATAATAAATTCTGTTCAAAAGGAAATCACAACCTGAAAATTTATCTTAGCTTTAAGAGGGACTATCATACAACTCCACGGGTTATGTATTTTTGGTTTTATTTGGTTGTTATGAAAGTCAATATAAAACAAATTTATGACCGTTTTTAAAACTGTGAGGCTAAGTTGTATTATGGTAAACATATGATGGTATGTAGAGCCTATTTGCAGAACATATTTCATGACTATCAAATAAAATCTACTTACAATCGAAGGTTTTCATGCAAGCCAACTTGAAACATAAACAAAACCAGAATAAATTCTCAAAGCATTCTGAATGTTACTTGGGATATTTTGATCAATCAATTTCGTTTCTTTCTATAGCTTTTGAACCACGTATCAAATTGTCATGAAATTTGTTATGTGTACGTTTGAGAGACATCCCGTAGTTATGTTCAAATAAGTCGTGTAATTTTGAGTTAATAGACTTTCGTTGTTTTCAGAATTTAATTCATAACGGTTGAAATAAAAGTCCAATTGTAATTGAATTGAATGGCAACCAAACCTTTCATTTGACACTAAGATTGTTGAAATTAGTCCAGCCATATTTGAAAAATGAATGAATTTGAAAAGTCTTCGGAACATGTTTCTTTTCACAACTTTTAAACCACATGCCAAATCACTATAGAATTCTTCAGTTAACTCTTAACTAGCCCGTTAATTTGATACCAATATTGTTGAAATCGGTTGTCTAGTTTGTGATATAATGAAGTTTCGTGATTTTCACATTTTGATACATTACAGACAAAGTTACAGTTCGATTACAATGTAATTCAATAGGGTATAATGAGGCAGCTAGACCTTTTATTTGATACTAATTTTGTGGAAATCGGTTCAGCCATCTTTGAGAAAAGTGAGTGAGCTTCAGTATTCTTCGGAATATGTTTTTTTTTCATAGCTAGATTTCACATTTTTAAACATACCAGGCAAAGTAAAAGTCCGATTGCAAAAGAAATCAATAGGGTCTTATGGGGCAACTAGACCTTCCATTTGACACTGATTTTATGAAAATTAGTCCAGCCATCTTTGAGAAACATGAGTGAGATTAAACCTTCTCGAGAACACGTTTCTTGCCATAACTTTTGAACCACCTGTTCAATCTTTATAAGATTCAAAAACTAGGGTTTTTTTAGGTAGCCCGTTCATTAGAAACTAATTTTGTTCAAATCGGTTGTGTAGTTTCTGAGATAATGATGTTTCGTGATTTTTACATTTTTTTTTCTTCATCTATAATATATTTGACACGTCACAAATACAATTTAATGTTTAACGGCGCCAATTATATCTGGTAGCTTACTTTCTAAAGTATCTTAATAACTAAAAGCAAATTTTTTATCCTCGCTGCCGACTACGAGCTGAAACTAAATCTAACTTAAAGCTAGAATGTTTTGCATTAAAAGCACTGATTTGTTGTTTGATGGTTTTCCATCGCCATAGGTAAGCAGCATATTGAATATGTTCCGCTGCTGGGCCAAGATATTACGGACTGGCATATTGGGTTGTCTCCCTCGGGACCTGAGAGTATCGTGCGGGTCTAGTTGCTGTTTCCGGATCCGGGGTCTTAACGTGTTCTTGTCGTTTGGTTGGCTGTAGGCGGAAGGGAATAGGATTAAACCGGGGCGTGAATGGATTCCAGGAAAACGTATATAAGAGACATTTTTGGTTTTATTTGGTTGTTATGAAAGTCAATATAAAACAAATTTATGACCGTTTTTAAAACTGTGAGGCTAAGTTGTATTATGGTAAACATATGATGGTATGTAGAGCCTATTTGCAGAACATATTTCATGACTATCAAATAAAATCTACTTACAATCGAAGGTTTTCATGCAAGCCAACTTGAAACATAAACAAAACCAGAATAAATTCTTAAAGCATTCTGAATGTTACTTGGGATAGTTTGATCAATCAATTTCGTTTCTTTCTATAGCTTTTGAACCACGTATCAAATTGTCATGAAATTTGTTATGTGTACGGTTGAGAGACATCCCGTAGTTATGTTCAAATAAGTCGTGTAATTTTGAGTTAATAGACTTTCGTTGTTTTCAGAATTTAATTCATAACGGTTGAAATAAAAGTCCAATTGTAATTGAATTGAATGGCAACCAAACCTTTCATTTGACACTAAGATTGTTGAAATTAGTCCAGCCATATTTGAAAAATGAATGAATTTGAAAAGTCTTCGGAACATGTTTCTTTTCACAACTTTTCAACCACATGCCAAATCACTATAGAATTCTTCAGTTAACTCTCAACTAGCCCGTTAATTTGATACCAATATTGTTGAAATCGGTTGTCTAGTTTGTGATATAATGAAGTTTCGTGATTTTCACATTTTGATACATTACAGACAAAGTTACAGTTCGATTACAATTTAATTCAATAGGGTATATATAAACATGAGTGAGTATATATATGTAAACATGAGTGAGATTAAACCTTCTCGAGAACACGTTTCTTGCCATAACTTTTGAACCACCTGTTCAATCTTTATAAGATTCAAAAACTAGGGTTTTTTTAGGTAGTCCGTTCATTAGAAACTAATTTTGTTCAAATCTGTTTTGTAGTTTCTGAGATAATGATGTTTCGTGATTTTTACATTTTTTTTTTCTTCATCTATAATATATTTGACACGTCACAAATACAATTTAATGTTTAACGGCGCCAATTATATCTGGTAGCTTACTTTCTAAAGGGAATAGGATTAAACCGGGGCGTGGATGGATTCCAGGAAAACGTATATAAGAGACATGTAGGATAGGTCACGGCTCGCCAAGACATCACGAACAGGAACAGCCGGCTGCCTACTTTCGGCCTGCAGGGAAGCTATTAATTTAGACCTGGCGTCACGGTGTACAGGGCATGACCAAACCACATGCTCTATGTCGTGATAACCCTCACCACAGGCACAGATACCACTTTCCCCGAGCCCAACACGACGGAGATGCGCGTCAAATCTATAGTGATTGGACATAAGCCGGGACATCACGCAAATGAAATCCCGACCTACATCCAACCCCTTGAACCACGGGTTCGTCGATACTTTGGAGATTATGGAATGTAACCACCTTCCCAATTCCCCTCTGGTCCAAGCATTTTGCCAACTGATGATCGTATTCTGACGTACAAGTGCGAAAAATTCATTAAAAGCAATTGGTCTTTCATAAATATCACCGTTTGTTGTCACCAAAATTCATTAAAAGCAATTGGTCTTACATAAATATCACCGTTTGTTGCGCCCACCTTAGCCAAAGAGTTCGCTTTCTCATTGCCCGGTATCGAGCAGTGAGAAGGGACCCACGCTAAGGTAATCTGAAACGATTTTTCGGATAAAGCACTCAGATGTTTCCGTATTTTCCCCAGGAAATACGGAGAGTGCTTAACATCTTTCATCGATCGGAGAGCCTCAATGGAACTGAGACTGTCCGTAAAGATGAAATAATGGTCTGTGGGCATTTTTTCGATAATCCCTAGGGTGTACTTAACTGCAATTATGCGACGTAAACAGAAGCAGGATTATCAAGCTTATGGGAGACGGTTAAATTGTTATTGAAAATACCGAAGCCAGTGGACCCATCAAGAAGTGATCCGTCAGTGTAGAACATATTGTCGCAGTTGATGTTTCGATATTTATTGGAAAAAATTTTGAGGATCTGCTGCACGCGTAAATGATCCGGGATTCCACGAGTTTCTTCTATCATGGATGTATCGAAAAACACAGTAGAATCAGAAGTATTTGATAAGTCGACACGATTTGGAATATTCGAAGAAGGGTTAATATTTTGGGACATGTGATGGAAATACAATGTCATAAAACGGGTTTGAGAATTAAGTTCGATTAACCTTTCAAAATTTTCAATCACGGGACGGTTCAAGACCTCACATTTGATAAGAATACGAGAAGACAGGCTCCAAAAGCGGTTTTTCAATGGTAGTACTCCAGCTAAGACCTCCAAACTCATCGTATGGGTCGATTGCATGCAACCTAAGGCGATACGCAAACAACGATATTGTATTCGCTCCAGTTTGATCAGATGTGTGTTTGCTGCGGAGCGGAAGCAGAAACACCCGTATTCAATAACAGACAATATCGTTGTTTGGTAAAGCCTTATAAGGTCTCCTGGATGGGCTCCCCACCATTGTCCGGTTATTGTACGAAGAAAATTCACTCTTTGTTGACATTTTTTCATCAGATACCTCACGTGACAACCCCAGGTGCCTTTAGAGTCGAACGAGATACCAAGATATTTGTGTACCAAAACCTGAGAAATCGTTTTACCCATTAATTGTGTTTGAAGCTGAGCAGGTTCATGCTTCCTAGAAAAAACTACTATCTCAGTCTTCTCCGGAGAGAATTCGATACCTAGCTGTAAAGCCCAAGCAGACAAATTGTCCAAGGTATCTTGCAATGGTCCTTGCAAATCGGCAGCTTTGGCTCCTGTAACAGAGATTACACTGTCGTCTGCAAGTTGTCTTATCGTGCATGAATTTGCCAGACATTCGTCGATGTCATTTACATAAAAGTTGTAAAGAAGGGGGCTTAAACATGAGCCCTGGGGAAGACCCATGTAGCTAATGCGAAAAGTTGCCAAATCGCCGTGCGTAAAATGCATGTGCTTTTCGGACAACAAATTGTGCAAAAAATTGTTTAAAATTGGAGAAAATCCTTGTCGGTGAAGTTTGCCCGAAAGAATGTCAATAGAAACGGAATCAAAAGCCCCCTTAATGTCCAAGAACGCAGACGCCATTTGTTCTTTGCGAGCATACGCCAGCTGAATATCTGTTGAAAGCAGCGCAAGACAATCATTCGTCCCCTTGGCACGGCGGAAGCCAAATTGAGTATCCGATAGTAGGCCATTTGATTCGACCCAATGGTCTAAACGACGGAGTATCATTTTTTACATCAATTTCCGGATACAGGATAGCATTGCAATCGGCCTATAAGAGTTGTGATCAGAAGCTGGTTTCCCTGGTTTTTGGATGGCGATCACCTTCACTTGCCTCCAATCCTGCGGTACAATGTTTTGCTCCAGGAACTTATTGAACAAGTTCAACAAGCGCCTCTTGGCATTGCCGGGTAGATTCTTCAACAAGTTGAATTTGATTCTATCTAACCCAGGCGCGTTATTGTTACAGGACAGGAGGGCAACTGAAAATTCTGCCATCGTAAAAGGTGATTCTATCGCGTCGTGGCCCGGAGACGCATCACGAACAATATTTTGCTCAGGAACAGAGTCCGGACATACTTTCCTGGCAAAATCAAATATCCACCTACTTGAAGACTCCTCGCTTTCGTTGACCGTTACGCGATTCCGCATTCTTCGGGCTGTGTTCCAAAGAGTGCTCATCGATGTCTCCGTCGACGTCTCGTTCACGAACCGACGCCAATATCCGCGTTTCTTTGCTTTAGCCAAGCTTTTAAGCTTGGTATCAAGCTCCGAATACCGTAAATAGTCGCCAGGTATACCTCCCTTCTGGTAGGCCAAAAACGCGTCGGATCTTTGCGTGTAGACATCGGAGCACTCTTGGTCCCACCACGGAGTGGGAGGCCGTTCTTTAATCGTTACGCCGGGATATTTCTTCGTTTGGGCTTGCAACGCGGCGTCGAGAATCAAGCCCGCGAGGAGGTTGTATTCTTCAAGTGGTGGATGATGTTGAATCGAATCGACCGCTTTTGAAATCATTTCCTCGTATAACTTCCAATCGACATTCCGTGTGAGGTCATACGGAATGTCAACTGGTCGCATGCGAGTTGACCCATTATTAATTGAAATAAGAATAGGCAAATGGTCGCTACCGTGAGGATCGAGGATTACCTTCCATGTGCAATTCAACCGTAGCGACGTCAAACATAAGAATAGATTCAAAGCGCTTGGGCGCGCTGGAGGTTTCGGGATACGTGTCATTTCGCCGTTGTTTAAAATAGTCATGTCGAAGTCATCGCAAAGGTTATAGATTAAAGAGGAGCGGTTATCATTGTAAGGGGAACCCCAAGCCACGCCATGAGAGTTGAAGTCTCCCAAAATCAAACGTGGCGAAGGAAGAAGTTCTATTAAATCAAAGAGCAGCCGTTGCCCAACCTGTGCTCTGGGAGGAATATATATTGAGGCAATACAAAGCTCTTTACCTTGTATTGTCATTTGACATGCGAAAACCTCGATGCCTGAAATCGAGGGGAGGTTATTACGATAGAAAGAATAGCACTTTTTAATCCCTAAAAGTACTCCTCCATATGGGAGGCTGGCATCACGGCTAACTAATAATACGTGCCCCGAAAGCTATCCGTTTAATTTATTAATTTATAAGTGAATTAAGTGGCCAAACTTGTTAAAAAGTGTCAAGTTGTGATCTGTGATGCTTTGTCTAAGTGAGAAAAGTGAAGGTTTTGTGAAAAACACAGTGTTCCTTGCGTGAAAGTGATAATTTTTCCTCGAATTGCAATTGAAAATTGTAAGGCCAGCTAAGTTGCGTGAGTGTGAGTGCCTACTTTGTGCGTCGCGCTAACTAGCGGTTCGTTATTAACATGCGAAAATGGAATGCATGGCGGTGTGAGCGAAGAGAACGATAATATCTGGAGAGAGAGCGAAGAGAGTAGTGTTGTGCTGTGCTTGTCGGTGTTTGTTTCGCTGGCATAGGCATAACCAAAATAAAACAGATGAGTATAAGTTTTTGTATCAAATATTTTAAGAATGCATAGGCTCTGTGTATAGTGGTTTTTAGCGGGTTTTGGACTTTTTCAGAAGTGTAAATGTGTCATCTGTTGGGTGCACAAAGTGTGGTAGCTTTTCGGTTGCGAGTAGTTTTTTTTTGTATTTACAAACCAGATTGTGCGATGCACTCTCACAGGTCAAAATTGACAGTTTTACAATATAGTTTCAAAATTTATCATTCGAGCATGACAATGCGGCATGCGGTTGATGCATCGTCTACAATTGTGAGTCCTGGCAGGGCGGTGACATTTTATTCAGTTCTATGTTCTTGTTTTATGATTTTCCTAGCTTTTGGACATATGTTGACATACATAAGTAACTTTTATTTAATTATGTTGAAATCGTTTTGAAAATGGAGCGGTCGTGCATTATGCCCCGGTGAAACGCATCATCGGCCCGGGTGAGTTTTGTTTATCTAAGGGTTTCCGGAGTGTAGTGGGCACGCTATTGTTTGCTTCGGGGAGGTGAGCTCAGTTTCGCGCACGTTATTTTGACAGCGCTCAGTGTAACTATCTTAATACAGCGGTTTCGGAGTTCAATGACCATTACATCGTATAATGCTCGGGTGTGCCTTGTGGGTTTTTTTCTACTCGCTCTAACGGTTCTTTGAGCTGGTACCAGTAGTTTGCGTTCGGCGTGCGGTGCGTTTTACGAAATTCATTCGTTTCGAGGTAAGTTTTAATAGTTCACGGGATGAAACGCGAAGTTTGGTGTGATACAGACTGTTAACGATTGGTTGCCGGTGATACCTAGAAACTTCGATTCTCCTATATGCCGATACAGCGATCGTGATGCGGTTCTATTTATATCGTCTTCTGATGGCCGGTTGCGCAGAGACCGCGAAATATCCATATCGGGCGCGAATTTGTGTAGAAAAGATCGCACCATCAACCTCGATGGATCCAGATCAATTCCTTTCCACTAACACTAATACCTTCCTTTGATACTTGTGGATGATGCAGAGGATTCCTCGGTCTCTAGTAGCAACAAGTATTAAACTAACACTCCCGATATCCCTTCCTCTACTGATCTGCATTGGGCGTGGCCAGCTACGTTATTGACCAGTGAAAAGAAAAATCACCAGGAATTGTACACTGAAAATGGCTTGCTACTCCTAGGCACCATTTTGACGGTTCTTTGTGCAATTTCAGCTGATTCTGGTCAATCGCGGGCAACACACGGGCGATCAAATATGCTATATGCTATGCTATGCCTAAAAGTACTCCTCCATATGGGGTGTCTCGATCAAGGCGAATAATATTAAAATCATGGAAGTTGAGATCAATATTTGAAGTAAGCCAAGTTTCACAAAGGGAAAATGCATCGCATTTGTTTTTATTTATCAAAACTTTAAACGAATCAATTTTTGGTAAAATTCTTCTACAATTCCACTGTAAGACAGAGAAAGAATCCTTCATATACGCAGTTGAATTAGGCATCGAAGGATACAATCGTTGCAAGGAGGGGCCGTTGGGCAGTCAACTGCTTCAAAAATGATCTAACTGTTGAGAGAAATGCTGTAAGAAAAATTTTAATTGGATCGGGTACATTGAAAGTTTCAAAAATCCAGTCCACAATGTCAGAAAATTTCACTAATCCAGAGTTTGTTTCATCAACTGGATGTGCAAAAGGAACAACTGGGGTTTTAGATGTTCCTGGCAGTGCTGGGAACTCCTTCTGGGACTTTAAATTTGCAAGCCCAGGAGGAGTTTGCTTCGGTTTTTCCGCAGCACTGTTTGGTTTGCTTGTAACTTTCATTTCACTTTGAGAAATCTTTGGACCTTTTCTGGGAAGTTTAGGAGAGGAAATATTTTTCCTCTTTCTAGACTCCCCAGGATTGGCGTAAGATGTTCCCGCTGGTGAATCGTCAGAATCGGTTTCATCAGAGGACAACAGATCATAAGGGTTTGATGTAATGGGAGAATTGGTAACGGTCTTCTTCAGCATCTCAGCGTAAGAACGCTTCGAACGCTCTTTGAGAGACCTCTTTATTTTATCCCTGCGCTGCATGTACACCGCACATGTCGAGAGCTCATGCTGACTCTTCCCACAGTGAATGCATTTTTCAGCATTTTTACTGCAGGAATCATCCGCATGATTCTCCCCACACTTGCCACAACGTGCCTTATTGCAGCAGTAGGCGGCGGTGTGGCCTAACTGCTTGCAATTCAGGCAGTTCATGACGCGAGGCACATATAATCGCACAGGGAGACGAACCCGGTGGATCGAGACGTGGCTTGGTAGCGCTGACCCGGCGAACGTAACTCGAAACGAGTCTGACGGGGTGTATACTGTTTTGCCACCGATGATCGATGCTGACCGCAATTGCTTGCAGTCGAGCACCTTTACATCGGGACAGGTTTTGTTTTTAAAGCACCCTTTGGCACTTGCCAGTATACACTCGACGGACAGACTCGAATCGGTTATGACACCGTCGATCTCCACGTCTCGTGCGGGTATGTAAACGCGATACTCGCGTGTGAAGAGCTCAGAGCAAGCTATATCGTTGGCCTCGTTCAGATTACTGACCACGACACGGAGCTTGTTAGGCCGGACCTTGGAAATTTCGGTCACGCCCTTGTACTCCTTCGTCAGGTCTTTAGAAATCTGCAAGAGGTTCAACTGTTTCGATTTCGGTCTCGCCTTTGGCCGAAAATAGACTGCATAGCTGCCCTGGGCTCCGTCTGGGTAAAGCCTGGGGCAAGGGGGGACTGAAGAATGAACAGGAGAGGGGGTAACAGAAGGGTCAGGGTCAGAGGGGTTCGGGGATGGTGGCGCGGGAGGCGAGGGATCTACATCCATCCTGCTAAGTCTAGCGCACTAGCGCCGACAAGAGCACGTACCTTTTTACTTCTCCCTTCCAGTAAGGTTGGTTGTCCGATCGTTCGAAGTTGCAGCCGTTACAGCCAGCAGCACCAATACAGCAGCACCAAACAGCCACCAGCAGCGAGCCAGGTGTAAGATCACTCCACACAGCGATACAACTCACTGTCAACTGATGGCTTCTTCTTTTTCCTCTTTCGTGTCTCGTCCACTGCTGTAGCACAATTCAGCCAGCAGCCAAATCGGCTTACGCACCAGCTGGTAGTCACGATGCGAAACAATTGCACAAAGGCGCGACCTTGAACCCGGATTTATTTCACTCGACCAGGCAAACAATGCCAACACTTGTTCACACGTCTTTTGTTTTATATTCTATCGGAGCGATCACCGATCACACGTCCGATACTGATGCGTGTTCGGCACAGAATGATTTTTACATTTTGATACATAACTTCTCAACTAAAAATCCGATTACATTATTATTTATTTGGCATTCTGTCATAATGACAGGGCCTGATTTACAAAGTTTCTCCAATTCACTCGGTTATTAGCTGCCGCTTTCCAATCCCTGGAACACCGTGTACTCTCTGCCAGATCTAGCTACACCTGGTCCCATCTTGCCCGCTGCGCCCCTGATCGTCTTCAATGAAATGTAATAGGATCTTATGGGGCAATTATAACTTACATTTGCAATTAATTTCGTGAAAATCGGTCCAGCCATCTCTGCGAAAAGTGAGTGAGAATTGAAATCTGCACAAACACACACACACATACACACACACATACACACACCACACACGCACACACACACACGCACGCACACGCACACACGCACGAACACACACATGCACACACACGCACGCACGCACACACACACATACAGAAAACGCTCAGCTCGTCGAACTGAGTCGAGTGATATAAGCCATGCGGTCCTTTGGAGCACACTATACCGATAAAATCAACCGTTTCGACCCTAAAAATATTTGTAATCCTAGTAACAGATGGTGGGCGGTCTTACCCCGCTAGTGGTCAAAAAGACCCTGCATGAAAAGATCTGCAAATTTTCAATGCATTTTTAAAATTGATAAGAAAGTTGGAAAATAAAAAAAAACTGAAATTGCAGCCGCACTTTTTTTAAACAGCATTGCTTAAGGGGGCTGTCTTATCCCGCTTACCCCTACACACAGGAGGCAATCCACGCTACTTCGCAAATCGATCATTTCCGATTTCGTTGAAACTTTGCACAGTTGTTTCTTTTTGATTAAGAGGTCATTTTATGATATCAGTTCTTCATGTAGACTCACGACTGCTTTTTCAAAAGGGCCTATGGTCCAAATTTTCCAAATTGTCACAATGTCTCGAAAAGTACTTTTTTTTAAAAACCAAATTTTTTTACAACCTTAAAGCTGAAAATATATACTACTATCTGTCAAAACTTTGTTATGGTGATGGTTGGTCTATAAAAAATCGGATCATTGAATGATGCGCAGTGAGAAGGAATTATCACTCCCGGTCGTTGTTTCAGTTGCTTCATTGTGCAACTTGAGTGGCTCGGACCCATCACGGAGTAGTAACCATTGACATATACAGTCAGAACTAAGCTAAGCTAACTAAGCATAAATTAATCATTTTTATACTGGCCCTGTTGAAATTCAATATGCGTGACTCACCGGCGAACCCTTTTAACAGAAAGTTTTTACAATAGAACGAACTCGCAAGGTAACCAATTCAAACAGTACGTGCTTATGTCAAGTAAATCCGGGTTCAGAGAACCGGGAGCTGCGATATAGAGCAGAGACAGGTTTTGCTGTTAATTTTGCACCTGAAGCAGTCCACGCTACTTTGAAAATCAATGCTGATCGATCAAGTCAGCTTTCGCTGAAAGTATGTTTAGTAGTTCCTTTTTCCTATCCAAAAATGTGACTGATGAATAAAAATTCCTTATCGGAAAAACGGTTTAATTGATTGAAATGGTGTTTTCAGCAAAGTTTTATTTAATAAAGTTGCGGCTCTAGGAAAAAAATTATTTTCTGTGCCGAATTTTTCAAATTGTCACAAAATATTAAATATCTCGAAAAGTACCTTTTTTAAAAATCAATTTTTGTCTACATATTGAAAACAACAATGTTTGCTACTATCTGTCAAAATTTGGTGTTGGTAGAATGAGAAAATAGTTTGTTTGATTTATGTTATGTCTTCAGCAAAGTTGTAGTAGTAGTAGTTTTTTCGTTTAAAAAAAGTACACTGGAAGGAAAAAAATCACAGGAGGGTTGTGTGCAAAGCCACGACCGCAAGGTTGAAGTTAAATACTTTTACACAGCTCTACCTACGACTGTACATTAACCTACGGCCGGGCGAATCGGTTCGCGCCGCTTTTCGCGTTTAGCCTGGCAGAGGCCTAATGCGCACGGCCAACACAATAGAAAGGTGTTTTCACATTGAAAATTAGACACGGCTTTATGCATCAACCGCTAATACCGCCGCTATCGTACGAAAGTCAGCCTGGCAGAGGCCTGAGACGTGGTACCAACCACAGGGCAAGTGATTTGTTTAATTTGAAGGCAGCCACAGGCGCAATCCGCTGCTATCCTCTGTTACTGTTGAGTGCTGATCTCTGCTGTCAACGTTGTGGACGGTCCATCCAGCTCACCATCCGACTGATGAATGTAGCTAGTTTTCCCAGAAACACTCTGTTATAGCCGAAGGGTGCTACGTAATAGGCCACGCCTTTCAGTTCAGGTTTACCATTTCCTTATGTTCTTTAGACGAATTATTCCACAATTCGCATTTGATTTTTGTATCCAGCGAATAAACACCGATGGTGCTCTCACACACGCAACGGTTTTAACCCGTATCTTATTGCGGTTTGTAACATCAAGCGATTTCGTTTGCTCGCTGTTGCGTGTTGCATCATGTTGCAACTTGGCAGCTGGGAGACGACGAAATTCTGTTTATGCTGATTGATTGAATCGACTTCATATTAGCTCTGCATAGTCGAACTAACTGCTTTAATGAATGCGTTCTAACAGGGCAGTTCATTATTTAATGTCGGTTATACTGATCGCAGCCTTTGCGCTGCCCCTACAGTGGGGGGTTTACTAAAGGCCCAAATACACACACGGCGTAATGACGCCTTCTCCATACAAAATGGAAGGCGGGATAGCGATCACGCCCTCTATTTTGTATGGAGAAGGTGTCATTGCGCCGTGTGTGTATTTGGGCCTTGAATAAAGTGAAAACTAGACAACTACAACAGAATTTGATTGCATCCCGCACAGAATGTCTGCTTGTGTTGATGCCAGAAAATTATTAACCTTCAATTATTTTTTTATTTGCCTTGAAAAAAGCATTTTGCGGTTCAAAATCGGTTGCTAATTACAACTTTTGAGCTGCCCTAACATTGGGGGAATTAAGATACACGGACAACATGCACTGTGGAAGCTATTTTACATTCAGTAAATTCGACGGGTGCGACAGATTTAAATTGCTAGGATGCAACACAGAGTGCTTGCTTGCGTTGACAAAAACTATTAACTTTCAAGGACTTGTTTATTTGCCTTGAAAAAAGGCATTTTGATGTTCAAAATTTGATTTCCTGATGGCAATCTTCATGCTGCCCCAACACGGGGGGAATAATAGCTGTCTGGCGACACACGCTGAGAAAAACCGCGCTGCTCCTGAGACGTGGTGACCAACCACAGGGCTAGTGCTGCTGCTAAGAAAGGACGACTGCTGTTGTCGCTGTCTAGAACTATTATGAGCGGCTCCGGCTGAAACAGGCTTTTATATAGGCCAAATAGCATGTTTTTAATTGCAAGGTATATGATCCTGTCGACCGTGCTTGGAAAGCAAGCATATAACGACCAATCAGAGGTCGAATTTTTCGTTTTGACAAGGCTTGACTATTTTCAATACTACAATAGTGTGAATAATAAAATTTCAATTATCTTATTTTGGGAAGAATCTTATTTTGGGAGAAATCTAAGAAGATTTTCCAATCTATTGCTGCAAGAACGAAGGAAATCCATCGAATACTAACCGATTTATTAGCATTTGAAATTGGACATATTTTTCACTTTTTTCGGTTTTAGATTTTCATTTCACATCCCTATGTAGCCGAACTTCTTGAGAGAAGTATTCTACTTCAAAAAATTTTCGGAGAAAATATTAAAAGGATAATTACAAGAAGCAGCTCGAAAAAGCCCACCTTTAAAAGATTTGATTATCTTTTACAAAAAAATACATATTATTAGCTAAACATTGATGCTCATTTGAACGTGATAGAATAAGAACTAAATTATTGTAAAAAGACAATTTTTAAAAAAACTTTTTTAATCGGAATGACAACATTCTCAACATTGGGTGGTATTTGGTCATTTTCAGCTGTTTTTTCTGGCATCAATCTGGTTCCGGAAATACCCGTTTTGAGTGGTATTTAGTTAATTTGGCTGTTTACCAGAAACTAAAAGTAATCATTTTTAAATTCAAAATGGTGTCCAGGGTCAATACTTGAATATGAAATATCCATATTGAATAGTATTCAGTCATTTTCGGCTGGTTTTTGAAAGTTGCCATCTTTTAACTAAAATGGTCGAGAGGTCGATTTTCAGCTCCTTGCATCATTCCGCTTCCGAAAATAGTCATATTGGGTGGTATTTTTGGTCACTTTAGGCTGTTTTCCAGAAACCGCAAGTTGCCATCTTACAATTCAAAATGGTGTCTGAGGTCGATTTGTGGCTTCAGTGCATCATTACGACTCCGAAAATACCCATATCAGGTGGGATTTAGTCACTTTCCGCTGTTTTTCAGGAACTAGAAGTCGCTATTTTCAACAGATCCAGTATAAAAAAGAATGATTATGGTACAACAACAACGCATTAATCGGTATCATGCTCTTAACGATAGTTTTTTTACATTGTACCGTAACGATATTTTTTCAGTATTCACCATATAAATGATAAGAGCCATGAAATCGATGCCAATGATAATATGATAAGCGCAGAAGAGGCTACTCTAGCTGCCTAAAATTCTTGAATAAATTTCAAAGTATACATTTTCGCAGAGCGAAAAAATAATACAATACAAAATACAAATAATATTCCAGACATTTGGTGACTCCACCTGGATGTCTCAACTGCAATAGGCTTGAAAAATATTACAAGTTGAAATAACAAGTTTTTTTAAAACGCAGATTTCCTCGCGTAAATAGCGATTCCAACGTACTCTGAATCTCTGATAATTGTTGACAAAAGCACGATAAATTACAACACGGAAATTATATCATACTTTTATCAGCAAACATCAGAGATTCAGAGTACGTCGGAATCGCTTTTTGCGCGAGGAAATCTGCGTATTAAAATAAAGTGTGAATTCCGATTCTCGCATGAATTCTGGAACTTACGTCATACTTTATTCGTAGAAAGGTTTGAGGACAAATTCTAAAAAAAAAAGATTAAAGAACAGATTCTGCGAACCATGGAAATTTGTTGGATTTTGACACTATTGAAAAAAAAAAATCATGGAGATCATACGTAAGAACCTCCTTGACACCCGCGTGATGGTAGATATCCACATAAACTATGAAATCTGCGTGAAAATGATCAGAAAATAATGCGTAGAAAGCGACTTTAGAGTACCGTGCTGGACCGAAATCCGTACACCTAAGCACATGATAATCTTCGACGGTCAACATAAAATCAAGAAATCACATATTGCTTTAAACTGACATGTTTACTTATAGGTCTACTTATATTTTATCACTATTTTCAAGCAAAATGATTAAAATCACTCTGAAACTCGAAAAAATCATGTTCAAATAGAACATGTTTTGAATCGAAATCCGTACAGTTTTTTGTCTGAATCAAAACCCGTACACTTTTGAATCGAAATCCGCACACACACGATATAGACTGGATTAGAGTCCATACAGAAATAAATCAAAATCCGTATAGATATAGAAGTACATAAATGAACATCTTTTATTTATAATTCATCTTTAATATTACGAATAAATATATTTTGAGGATCAATTTGTTCCTAAAGTTTCACACGGTTTTCTAATTCTTATATCAGCTGAAATAGTGCAATTTTCGTAGCGTTTCGTTGCGGCACCCCTTATTGTAGCAACCGGAACGCCGGAACCTTTCGAAGCTTCCCAGTACGACTTTCCCTAGCGCACCTCAGTCACAGCTCCTTCGAAATTGTTTGCCGTATATTTATATTTGTTTTCTTCCATTATATGCTGAAAACAAGAAGAAAGCTCAACAATATATGCATGATACACACGCTGTACGGATTTCGATTCAAGCAATTAACAAGGATCAAAATCCGTACGGCACAGTTTTTGTTGAATAAATACAATTTACACTATTCACCAGACAAAATACAGCTCGAAAATGACGAAGACTTACCTTTTCCATCATTTTCAAGAAGATTCACAGAGTAAAACACGTATATCTCACTTGAAAAACGTTTTCAACTGAAGAACGTTTTCTTAGTAAATTCTCTAACGATACAACGAAATGACAACTGAAACCGATACACGATTGATTTTTTATTTTTATTATTTTTATTTCATGGCCTACTGACGCATAGTTTAATTTAACAGAAGGCCAACAGCTCAACGGACATGTACATGTAACTATCATATGAATTTTCATTTTTATAATGCTTAAAATTGAAGAAAAACGTCAAGGTGTACGGATTTCGATACTGTACGGGTTTCGATCCAGCACGGTATACCTACTCTAGTCGTATTCTAGAAAGTTTTGATGAAGCACGCTCAAAACGTCAAACACCTAAACTTATCCATTCGTTTTTCTCGTTGGTAAAGCGGGAAAGCATCCGGTAATTAGAACGTAGAGCCGGTTGCTAATTCATTCAAGCAAAAGTTTATATTTAAATTTTACATACTTTAGAAGTTGATGTTGCATCAGCAAAGTTTTTCAACGCAATTAACTTTTGTGCGTTCGTTTTTCTGCACCAACAGTTTTTAGTGCACTATTAAACATGTTTATTCATATTAATGAGCTCTTGATGATTGTAAATTAGTTTATTTCTGTCAAAACTTTATATCACGAAGGTTTCACTTTCTCGTCAAGCACAAGAGAATGTTTACTAAACGAGAACATGGAAATATTGGTTTACCAATAGTGTTGTAAATGACTTAGGTTTGGTTACTGATAAAAAAATAAGTAGGTACCCAATACTCACGGCATGGGTGAGAAGTGGTAAGCTACTGAATGTCGCCTAAAGAGTTATTTATTTATTTTTCATAAACATCTCTACATCTGCCTATTTATTAAATTTAAGTGTTTCAAATATGTTTGTTTTCTGTATATAAGTTGGGACTATCAGTAAAAGAGTCATAAAAAAAAAACTATTTATTGAACGACTTTTACGACCGATACATTCGAATGCTAACTTAAGACTAAAAGCTATTCTGACTCCCTAACTACTCAAACCCTAAACTGATTGATCAGCGAAAACGTGTCCATTCCGGTGAGCCCATGCTGTCCTTGTTGCTGGCAGGTGTGACGTTGCGTTTCCTGTGGAGCATGCATTTGGCACCACTGTCGGCGGCGAATGTATTTTTCAGGTGCCCAACGAAACTTCGTTGCAGGTTCGGGTGTCACCTGGCTCGGTGATTGCTGAATCGTCTGGTTTTAAGGTAGCTCGTGTGGCATAGTGGTAGCTGGGACACGTCACAATGTATCGTCTCCCCCCTAAGAGTGTCATACGTTTCTGGATGTTAGTCATGGATGTTAGTGTGGAGAGCAAATCTTGGGAGTTGCATTGGCTTTTTCTTTAAAGATGCTGGGTTTTTCGATTTTTCGTGGGATGATGCTTGCTTGGTGTCTTCGTTTTGGCAATCCTGCTTTAATTCGAGCGAGGAAGGTGGTAGAACGTCATTGACTTCTTTCTTACGTCTGTGGTATTTGATGAATTTGATAGAGATGTAGAAAATTAATAGGATAGCGAAGACTCACGCTCCGTAACTGAAATTTTTCTGCTTTTGATGAATTTGTAATTGGACCTTCTCGAGCTTATGAAGTTTTCCAAGATGGATTGGTTGGTCTTCTATTTGCAAGATAGGATTGGCCGTTTGTAATGTTTTTCCGTAAATTGGTGCGAGATATTCCGTTTTAAATGATTTGGTGGGGTTCTTGGTGAATGTGTAATTTAGAATGCTTACTTCACATTCGTTAACCTCTATGATTGTTGGCTCGTTGATGACTTTCTTCATGCCACATGAGTCTGAAATTGAAAGGTTTGTGCTCGTATCTATTAATATTATACCTTTCTTTATTTCCTTATTGCGTGTTGTGTGCGGTTGTCTTGTAAGATGACATCGTGGAGTAAGGTGCGTGAGCATGTTGAAAATACAATCTTTTTTTAGTGGTGTTGAATCTTCGCAGATGGTGCATGTTGCTTGCTGCACAAAAATTCTGTCGTGTAGTTTAGTCACTAGGTCAATATGCGTTTCTACTGTTGATCCGTTGATGTTGATGATTTCCAGGCTGATCAGGTCGTATGCTTCTGCTTCTAGCTTGGGAATTTTTACGAGAACAGTTATCTATTTGTCGCTAAATAAAATGCTGCTTTTTGTATATTGGAAAATTTCGTCAATAACTTTCAAATCTCAATTTTTGTTCTATGAGTTGCTTGAAAATATAAAGTTTCTCTTGATATGACAGAGTATTTTTGTGGAGCAGATTTGTTTTTGAGAATGCTATCTGTTCTTCTACATCTTCCAGAATTTTAACTATACTGTCCGTATTGAAAATAAGATTGATAAATTCTAAATCTACTTTGGTTTTGAGCGTCGAATTTTCGGTGATTATTAACTGTGAGTGGATTCTCTTGAGCGCTGTTGATAATCTTTCTAATCTATCGTGAAGGGCTGAATTTATTTTGATTTGCTCGTTCTGGGTTTCTGTTGCTTGATTGGCGTGGTTTTCTAAAATTTGCAGACTATTGTGAATTAGTTCTAGGTCTTCGCTGTCTGGGTTTCCAGCTATGTATTTTATGACTGAACCTAGGCCGTTAATGAGCGCTCGCTTTGGTCTATTTGAGTAAAGAGTCCTGATTTTTTCGTTGGCAATTCTTAGTTTTTCTGATAATTTATATAATGTATATGTATTAGGGTGCCAGGCAAAATGGTCATCTCGAATTTCAAAAAAAAAAACCCTATACAAAATTTTCACCTGCTCGAAAAAACACCTTGTGCAAAATTTCAGCTCAATCGGACTTAAAATGGGTTGGCTTTTTTGAAAACCGAAAAATCACCCAAGGGGAAGGGGGGGGGGGTGTACGTGAAATTTCGGTTTTCGAATTTTTTTTTTGATGCCAAATGACTTAAAAACGCATGAAACGTCGAGAATTGGTGTCATCTGAAAAAAATTTTTTTTGCAAAAATTTACTCTCTGGGACTTAGTCGTTTTTTCAATTGTGGAAGGCGGAGTTTGAAATGTTTAGAATTTATCTTTTGAAATTGATCACTAGTCTCTCGAAATAGCTTGTATAATGATATAATATATACTATAACTAGCATCGAATACATTATGTTTCATTAGGGTGATTCATTTATTCGGCATAGGGTGGTTCATAATATTGTGAAAAGGACAGGACAAAATATTATCTACAACTTTGCCGAAGACACTATGCCGTTCGACTGTAGACATATTTTTAATTTCCAATAGAGCACTCTATGAGGAATCAAGAATATTTCTACAGTCAAAACGGTTTATTTGATTGTTATAGTGTATCTGGCAAAGTTGTAAATAATAACCTCGTTCCTCCAAAAAAATGTACCCTGTGAAAAAAAAAATTAAAAAATATAACTTTTTTTTCTGATTCCTCCATGGCCGGTTCCGTTGTTCAGGCAAACTTGCGTAGTTTTTATAAAAAAACTATTTAAAACAACTGATTTAAATGGGCTGTTTTCGATAATTAATTTATAACTTTCTTTTATTTTTTTTTAAATTAGTAATTTGTTTTTAGAGTGTATATTTTTTTGAAAAACAAAACTATTATATACAACTTTGCCGAAGATGTCACACCGCACACCGGCACGTTCACGTTCTGATGATGTAAACTTGACAGAAAATGTATGGTCGAACTGCAAAAACGACGCAAACCCAGAAAGAACGAGTCAATTGTGTTGCCTATCTGATTGAGATCCCTATACTCTCATTATCACTGAATAACATCGATACAGTCTTTTGTCCGATTATATAAGCCAGAGCACTGTGTGTTCAATCAAGTATTGGCAAAGGATATTATTGTGGCAAATAAAACGAATAAATTGCCTGGTAAAACATTCGAAAGACGAGTGCAAGTGTCTTAGAGAGTAGATTTTCAAACAAAGTAATATAACATATTCCATTAGTTTCCACCGTTTCATTTAAAAGTTTAAGACACTTGAAATCGAAAACATTTTTCAAATATTAAAATTCCATGTACCACCCGTGTGTGATTTTGCAAATGACATGAAGGCATTCAACATTTTCCACGAGACACAATCCTAATTTTGGTCGAGATAATTTTTTTTTGCACAGAGTAGTTTGATACATTTTGTAAATTTGTTTTGTAATATTTTGCCATTTTACTTATAATTTTTCCAATTCAACATTGCCACCCTAATGACAATGATATAACAAATATTATATTTTCAGGAATTTTTCTATTGGTATTCAGTGAAAAGTGATTTTTTCCATTTTATACTCATTTTTACACAATATTATGAACCACCCTATGTCGAATAAATGAACCACCCTAATGAAACATAATGTATTCGATGGTAGTTATAATGTATATCATTATACAAGCTATTTCGAGAGACTAGTGATCAATTTCAAAAGATAAATTTTAAACATTTTGAACTCCGCCTTACACAATTAAAAAAACGACTAAGTCCCAGAGATTTTTTTCAGATGACACCAATTCTCGACGTTTCATGCGTTTTTAAGTCATTTGGCATCAAAAAAAAAAAATTCGAAAACCGATGCAATGCAGATTACAAACGGTTGTCGGGGCGCAAAAAATGGTCACAGTCATCATTGGACACTGCTATAGACGCGGTTATTTCACATCGAATGTCAGTGAACCGAGCAGCTATTGCACACGGCATTCCACGTTCAATGTTGAGCCGACTTTTAAGGCTGCGTCGAACAGATTCGTCGCAGCATAGCTTGGGGCGATACGCAACGGTGTTCTCGATCCAGCAGGAGAAAGAATTGGTGCAGCATGTTTCGAGCATGGAGAAGCGATTCTACGGGGTAACTCTTCGGGACCTACGAAGTTTGGCGTATCAGCTGGCAGAGCAAAACCAGATTCCTCATCCGTTTAACAAATCGACAAAACTAGCTGGGCTGGACTGGCTTCACGGATTCAGGAAGCGGCATCCTGAACTTTCCTTAAGAACACCGGAAGCAACTTCTGCAGCACGAGCTCAAGGTTTCAATAAAGTAGCTGTGGATCATTTTTTTAATGTTCTGGAAGAGGCGCTTTCCTCTGGCAGATTTCCGGCAAGCCGGATTTACAACGTCGAGAAAATAAATATAATAGATAAAAAGTTTGACCCGCTTTTACGAAAAAATACAGGTTCAAACAAAGAGATCCAAGATTTTGGCATTGAAGGGGCAACGGCAAGTTGGATGCATCACATCGGCCGAACGAGGAGTGTTGACAACGGCATGCGTTCGTATGTCGGCAGCCGGAAGTTTCCTGCCACCGATGTTGATTTTCCCGCGCGTTCGGTTGACTGACCGGTTAATAAAAGGTGCTCCTCCGGACACTTTATTCAAATGCAATACTTCCGGCTGGATGACAACTGATAATTTCAGAAATTGGTTTGACCATTATTTGAGGCACACTAGGCCTAGCTTCGAGAATCCCGTATTGTTGTTGTTGGATGGTCATGTGTCACATACAAAAAACTTGGCTTTTCTTGAAAATGCTAGAAAAAATCACGTCAGTGTCATAAGTTTCCCGCCACACTGCAGTCACAAGTTGCAGCCGCTGGATATTAGCTTCATGGGACCGTTAAAAACCTCTTTTTCTAAAAACATTGAGGAATTCCTCAAATCAAATCCTGGAAAAGTGGTGACCATCAATGAAGTAAGTCACTTGTTCGGAAAGGCTTTCATTCGTTCAGCCAGTTCTTCAAATGCTATCAATGGGTTTAGAAAATCCGGTATTGTGCCGTTCAACCGGTTTATTTTCCAAGAGGATGATTTTGCTCCGGCAGACGTGACCGATATTTTCAATTACGGACCTTATGCTTCGGATGGCGATGAACCTGATTTTTTTTGGATTTGACGATCAAGGACGGGAGAGCTTATTGCGAGATACCGAAAACGTCGTTGCTGAGGCCTCAAAACCCGCTAACGTGATAAGCGAAAGTATCAACAATGATGGATATCCAATGACGGATGGAACTGCATTTAAAATTTCAACCACGTCAATCCAACCACTCAGCAAGAATAATTCTCCCGCACCGCTGTTACCCCGCTAGCAGCACGGACCATCATACGATCGAGCGAGTGGAAGTCAACTACAAGTGGCATCTACAAGGTCGCGTGTAGGACACGGCCACTGCGTCTCAACACGAAGCTGGATCGTCATTGTTTGTTCTGCGGAGACGCTCGATTAATTCTACTATCAGCCGTGAGGTCGTGACTTAGACGTTCGGTGACGTATTACCTTTAGACTTTTTACTATTATTATCAATATTATTACTATGTTATAATATTATTATTAATATTATTATTGATATTATTATTGTTATTATTAATATTATTACTATAATTATTATTATTATTATTATTACTATTGTTATTAGAATTAGTATAACTGTCTTTTTTTTATTTGATCCATTGTAGATTGAAAAATTGTTTTTAAATTTAACATCAACTACTTGAACCCCCCCCCCCCATATTCGAATATTTATCGTTTGTGTGCGGTAGAGCGTAACGCTCCCGCAAAATGGACGACATGCAGGTGCAACTTTTCCTGGAGGTGGAAACAAACGAGGAAGAAATTGAAATTTCTCCCATCAGCTCACCCCTACCTTCCCCTGTGCCCCTTTGCCAAGTCCTGTACCAAGAGTACCGGAAGTACGGGTAAAAGCTTACCCAGATGCCGCTGGCGGTCCCTACGTTGTTTTTTTCCGGCCCATAAAGAAGCCATTGAATATTATTCAAATTGGCAAAGACCTGTCAAAACATTTTTCGGCCGTAACCGAGATTACGAAGGTGAGGCCGAACAAACTGCGAGTTGTCGTGAGTAGCTTGAAGCAAGCAAACGAAAATGCTGGCTACGAGCTCTTCACGAGAGAGTATCGCGTGTACATCCCTGCCAAGGATGTAGAAATCGACGGTGTGGTTACCGAGGGGAATCTCACTGTCGATGACATTTTGCGTCATGGAGTTGGCTGTTTTAAAAACCCCTTGATGCAAAGTGTAAAGATACTGGATTGCAAGCAATTGCATTCAGTATCCATCGAAGAAGGGAAGAAGAAATTCCTCCCTTCGGATTCCTTCCGAGTAACATTCGCCGGATCCGCGCTGCCGAACTACGTCCGCTTGGACAGGGTTCGTCTACCTGTACGCCTGTTCGTACCGCGGGTCATGCATTGCCAAAACTGTAAGCAGTTAGGTCACACAGCCACCTACTGCTGCAACAAGGCACGCTGTAGCAAGTGCGAAGGCAATCATGCTGAGAACGCTTGCAGTGGGGATACTGAAAAGTGTCTTTATTGCGAGGGAACTCGGCATGACCTTCCGGCATGTCCCGCGTGCAAACAGCGCGAGGAAAAAATTAAGCGTTCCCTTAAGGAACGATCAAAGCGCTCTTTTGCAGAAATGCTTAAGAGGGCTGAGCCACCCTCGACAGGAAACATCTTTTCCTTTCTGCCAACCGATGAGGGTACATCTGACGATCCCGTCGAAGGGTGTTCCTATGCCTTGCCAGAGGGATCTAGGAAAAGGAGAATGCTCAACTCTCCTAATCTTTCTCGTAAAGGTCGTAAGATAACCCCTAGCGGAATGACCAATAAGACAACACAAAAAGGAAGCGGTGAAGAAAAACCGAAGCAAGTACCCCCCGGTTTTAATTTCAAATCAAACCAGGAGTACCCACCGCTTCCTGGGGCACCAAAAACCCCTCGTGCACCCATTTCTCGATCAGAAGACATAAAAGAAACAGGGTTCATAAAATTCTCTGATATTGTGGACTGGATATTTAAAACATTCAACATACCAGATCCCCTTCAAAACATTCTTCTTGCCCTTCTCCCAACAGTGAAAACCTTTTTGAAGCAACTCACAGCAACTTGGCCCCTCATTTCAGCTATCGTATCTTTCGATGACTAATACGTTGAAAGAGGTTAGGAATTTTGTCACTGTGTTACAGTGGAACTGCAGAAGTATCATCCCCAAATTTGATTTATTTTCACATTTGATAAACACATACAATTGTGATGCGTTCGCGCTTTGTGAAACTTTTCTCAATTCAAATGACCAACTTAATTTCCACGATTTTAACATCATTCGTCGAGATCGAGACTCACACGGTGGAGGGGTACTTTTAGGGATCAAAAAGTGCTATTCTTTTTTCAGAATCGACCTCCCCTCGATCTCGAATATTGAAGTTGTTGCCATTCAAACGAATATGAATGGAAAAGACCTTTGCCTTGTTTCGTTATATATTCCCCCATCCGCGCGGATTGAACAGAAGCAACTCCTTGATATAGCAGAATTGCTTCCCGCACCTTTTTTGATTTTGGGAGATTTTAACTCTCACTGTTCGCTATGGGGGTCGCTGTACGACGACAACCGATCTTCTTTAATTTGTAACTTGATCGACGACTTCAATATGACAGCGACACGTGTACCTAATCCTCCAGCACGTGAAAGCGTGCTTGACCTATCCCTCTGCTCGACATCACTTGCGTTAGATTGCCAGTGGAAAGTAATCAACGATCCCCACGGTAGTGATCATCTTCCAATCGTTATATCAATTGCTAATGGTTCAACTCCCCCGAACCCAATCAATATTTCCTACGACCTTACACGTAATATTGATCGGAAGCGTTATGAGTCTATTACAGCGGAATCTATCGAGACTCACGAGGAACTTCCTCCGGAGGAAGAATACGCGTTCTTAGCTGGCTTGATAATCGACGCCGCGACGCAAGCTCAGACGAAACCGATACCCGGGGTAACGATTAGACAACGCCCTCCCAACAAATGGTGGGACAAAGAGTGCTCTGAGCTGTACGCGCGAAGGTCCGCGGCGTATAAGGACTACCGGGAGTACGGCACTGTCAACCTACTACGAAAGTACGAGGCACTGGGCAGGCAGATGAAGAGCTTAGTAAAGGCGAAAAAACGCGGGTACTGGCGGCGGTTCGTAAACGCGTTGTCGAGGGAAACAGCGATGAGCACTCTTTGGGATACCGCCAGGCGCATGCGGAACCGTGACGTTTCGAATGAGAGTGAGGAGTATTCAGATCGCTGGATACTCGATTTTGCCAAAAAGGTCTGTCCGGATTCTGTACCGGAACAGAAAACCTTTCGCGACGCGTTTATAGTAACTACGGAAGAGCCTCCATTTTCGTTGTTGGAATTTTCAATGGCTCTCCTGTCGTGCAACAATAAGGCTCCAGGGTTAGATAGAATAAAATTCAACCTGTTGAAGAATCTACCCGACTCTGCAAAAAGACGCTTGTTGGACTTGTTCAACAAGTTTCTTGAGCTAAATATTGTTCCGCATGACTGGAGGGAGGTAAAAGTCATTGCTATTCGGAAACCCGGGAAACCAGCCTCTGATCACAATTCATATAGGCCGATTGCGATGCTCTCTTGCCTCCGGAAATTAATGGAGAAAATGATCCTCTTACGGCTAGACAAATGGGTCGAAACAAACGGTTTACTTTCAGATACTCAATTTGGCTTTCGCCGGGGCAAAGGGACGAACGATTGCCTAGCGTTGCTTTCTACTGAAATTCAACTCGCATTTGCTCGAAAAGAGCAAATGGCTTCTGCGTTCTTGGATATTAAGGGGGCTTTTGACTCTGTCTCTGTAGAAGTTTTAAGCGCGAAACTTCATTCGCAGGGACTTTCACTAAATCTGAATAACTTTTTGCTCAATTTGTTGTCAGAAAAGCATATGTATTTCTCACATGGCGATTCGACAACTTCCCGAATTAGTTACATGGGCCTTCCCCAGGGCTCATGTTTAAGTCCTCTCTTATATAATTTTTACGTCAATGACATCGATGAATGTCTTGCAAATTCATGCACGCTAAGGCAACTTGCAGACGATAGCGTTGTATCCATTACTGGTAGCGAGGCTAGCGATCTGCAAGGACCATTGCAAGATACCTTAGACAATTTGTCTGAATGGGCTCTTAAGCTGGGTATCGAATTCTCTCCGGAGAAAACTGAGTTGGTCGTTTTTTCTAGGAAGCATAACCCAGCTCAGCTGCAGCTCCTACTAACGGGTAAAACGATCTCTCAGGTTTTAGTCGCTAAATATCTCGGGGTCTGGTTCGACTCTAAATGCACCTGGGCTTGTCATATTAGGTATCTGACACGAAAATGCCAACAGAGGATTAATTTTCTTCGTACGATTACCGGAACCTGGTGGGGAGCCCACCCAGGAGACCTTCTAAGGCTTTACCAAACAACGATATTGTTAGTTCTTGAGTACGGCTGTTTCTGCTTTCGCTCCGCCGCGAACACGCACATTATAAAATTAGAGAGAATACAATATCGTTGTTTGCGTATTGCCTTGGGTTGCATGCAGTCGACCCATACGATGAGTCTTGAAGTGTTAGCGGGTATTCTTCCGTTGAAACATCGTTTTTGGAATCTCTCTTACCGGTTGCTAATTCGATGCACAGTTATGAACCCATTAGTAATTGAAAATTTCGAGAGGTTGGTCGACCTTCAATCTCAATCCAGATTTATGACTTTATATTTTGACTATATGGCTCAAGATATTATTCCTTCTTCATACGATTCCTCCAATGTCGCACTTTTAGATACTTCTAATAATGCTATATTCTTCGACACCACCATGAAACAAGACATTTCTGGTATCCCGGATCAATTGCGACCCCAAGAGATCCCTGAGATTTTTTCGAATAAGTTTAAACATGTTAGTTATGATAAAAGGTTTTACACTGACGGATCTAATCTAGATGAGTCCACTGGCTTCGGTGTTTTCCACGAAAATTTTACCGCCTCCTACAAACTCGATGCTCCTGCTTCCGTGTACGTCGCAGAACTTGCTGCTATTCAGTACTCTCTTGGAATCATCGAAACCCTACCCACAGACCACTACTTCATCTTCACAGATAGTCTAAGTGCCATTGAGGCTCTGCGATCGATGAAACCTGTGAAGCACACCCCGTATTTCCTGGGGAAAATACGGCGGTTTTTAAGTGCTTTAACAGATAAAAATTACCGGGTTACCTTAGCGTGGGTCCCTTCTCATTGCTCGATTCCGGGTAATGAAAAGGCTGACTCTTTTGCTAAGGTGGGTGCTATTGATGGCGATATTTATGAAAGACCAATTGCTTATGATGAATTTTATAGCATTTTGCGTCAGAGAACACTCAACAGTTGGCAATCATCATGGAACTCAGATGAACTGGGACGGTGGCTACATTCCATTTTTCCTAAGGTATCGACGAAAGCATGGTTCAAGGGGTTGGATGTCGGTCGGGACTTCATTCGCGTGATGTCCCGACTTATGTCCAATCACTACACGTTAAACACGCATCTCTTTCGTATAGGGCTTGTAGACAGTAATCACTGCGTTTGTGGCGATGGCTACCATGACATCGAGCATGTTGTTTGGTCGTGTACCGAATACTGTGGTGTTAGGTCCGAGCTTATAGATTCCCTTCGGGCCCGAGGAAAACAACCGAACGTACCCGTTAGAGACATTCTGGGAAGCGGTGATCTCCAGTACATGACACAGCTATACTGCTTTCTGAAAAACGCTGACATTAAAATTTAAAATTTTCTTTGTCTATTTGTCAGATTAAGGATACAAATATGCTATGCTGAAGACACGGAAACGAAGAGCCCGCATCTATGCTTACACAAATATTTTGAACCCACAACAAACAAGAATACAATTGCTCTACCAGTTGAAAAACAAAGTTCCAAAATAGTTTGAAGTCAAAATTGTATCTCCCCTCCTCTCACCTTAAATCCCCACTAGCTCGTAGTCGGCCGCGAGAATAAAGAAAAGGCCTCCCTCTTTTCCCTGCTAACGTAGAATTAATACGAATTGTACTTGGCTCAGTAAAACAGAAAATGTATCGTGCCGTGTCAAATAAATTAATTTAAACCTTAATCCAACCACTACTCAAAGTTGAAAACCTAAAAGTCGGCAAAAATTTTACCCGTCAAAAAGCTACAAAGTTAACAGCGAATTCGTATATTGCGGCTTTGAAAGTATCACAAGCTAAAAGAGACATTTCGCAGGTGAAGCGGATGAATAAACGATTGACCAGAACAAATACCGAAAACCCACCAAAAAGCAAGCATCAAAATAAAATCGGAGACGAAGTGAAGGATTCACTATGCGATGTTTGCGGTTGTTGCTTCAGTTTCTCTCATGATGGCGAAGGATGGAACATGTGTTCCAACTGTAACGTGTGGCATTTATGCGAAAGAGATGTGTGCCCAGGATGTATGCAATGATGTAACCTTTGTTGAAAATCATTAAAATAAAGTTACCTAAAGTTGAATTTTGTCATGTTTTATTATTTCTTCAACCGCACGGTAGTGTTCTATGGACCACAACCTTATTTTTATATGCGGGCTAATTCATAGATAATTTTCAAATTGAAAAAGGCTAAAAAAGGAAGCTGTTTTGGAGTATAAATAGTGAAACAGGAAAGGGAAACTTTGTTTCGGTACCTACGATTGTACGATACATTGATACATTGTTTAATGTTTGCTTGAAATCGAAAAATATGAACATGCCCTTTATGCACCATAGGTATGCCCAATTTACCCCGTACCGCGACCAGCATCATATTTTTAGTGGCTCAGGAAATTATTTATAAATATTCAAATAACCTTTTTCTTCAATTTCCAATGTAGCAACTCTTGAGTATTATTCTTACTCTATGTAGTAAAAATGTATTCAGTAGCTTTTTGCTCACTTTGCCCTAACAATTTGATAAGAAGCTTAAGGTGCTCATCTTGCCCCTTGTCCCCCTATATACAACGAGAACGGCTGATCGACTAAACAAAAGGAAATTATGAGTAAACACGTGCTGTAGAGACGCTGTAACGGTCGAAACTTGATGCAGCGACCTCTATACCTACTTCAAATTTGAAACACAATATCGATCATAGGTAACTTATACAAGTTTACAAAGCCTCGAAATTTAAAAAAAATCGACCAACGCCAAAATAAACGAAAAATGTGATTTTAGAGCTTAAAAGATGTTCGGTAAAAAATGATTTTAACGAATTTTGAGTTTAGATTCTAGGATAGTTTTAGCAAAACTTTTTTGATGGATATTACCGCTTAAGTAGTTCTAACCAAAAATCAAAAGCCAATTATTTTCTGATGAATAGAATTTTTTAAAACCTCCTACAAGCAAGTGGCAAACCCTTCTAAAAATTTTTAAGGAAGATTAGCAAATAAAATTAAATTTGCTAGAGGAAAACAGTCTAGTAGTAGTCTCTATCTTAGAATGTTTACTTCAGTCAATCCAGATGATATCCTTATCATCATTAGAAAACCATCAATTGTGACAATGCTGACTTTTAAATTTTCTCAACGTCGAATGTCTATTGAAATATTAGAATTATTAGTAACAAGCAATTCTGATATTTTAGTGAATTAGTCGAGAAATACTAGTTTATTTGCACTAGTGAAAAAAGCCTTTATTCGATTTTAATCTGTTTATTTTTGATACTTCACACTGAAAATAACAGGGGAAATACATAATTATCCGATGCTGTTAATCTATGCTATATAGCCGTTATCGAGTCAAACAATTAAATCTGCTTTCTTGTTTTCTCTTATTGTCCGCAGCGTTAATTAGTTTTATTATATACCCATGGCTAGTTAGCGAGCTCGGTTTAGTTAAGGCGTTCATTATAAAGAGCTAGGTGTACGCTGATCTATGCATCCACCGTACATACATTTATCATTGGCGTTCATAATGACTGTCTGTAACGTTACTTATTACAAGGAACAATAATTAATTTACTTTACATTAGAAATGAGCGATAGCGTTGATCGTTAACCCGTTAAGTTGGTTTCGAGGTAACAGGCTTGTCCAACAAGCCAGTATACTATACTTTGGCACTGCTTTTATTGTTATTCATAACAATTCAATTGAATGAAAATAAATGAATCTAGTTTTCACCAGACACATATGTCAACTACTAGTATACTAGTGACAACTAAAAATTTGGATTTTTTTCTACTGGTGTCAAAAAAGGTGGATGAAGTTAAAGAAAAACCGATTTGATTCTCATGCAAAAATATTGAACATTTGAGAGAGGTCCGTTACCGGCCGTCCGACAAAGTTTACTTATGATGCCGGAACAAAAGCGTTGTACGGCCTTCACGTCGACCTTTCGAATGCATCTCTTGTTTCTACCAATCAACTGTTCGCAATTCGTTAATTTCCAGTTATTTTTGGACCAAAGGAACTCGAAATCCCAAAGAAATCTTCGATTGGACGACATTGAGGTAGATTCGTTAGGTTGCGTATTTTGAATAGAAATGGAGTCGAGTGGTTGTTCAGAAACGTTTGTGTTTTTGACGTAATGTGAAATTATTTTATCTGGCCAAAACACATACTTATAATCGGTATGGTGTTTTTGATGGATGGAATGTTCAAAGATTCGTTCTGGTATACTTCTTGATTGATAGCCAAACCCAGACCCGGATTTGAGGGGGGGGGGGGGCAAAGGGGCAAATGCCCCGGGCCTCCCGATTGAAGGGGCTCCCCTTGTCTTAGGGCGACCTTTTTTTTCATTTTTTGCTCGTCACCTTCCAGAACGTTACCTCTAAATGTTTTAAGAAAATAGGGCCTCACAAGCAAATTTACACCGGGCCCCCAGCTTCTAAATCTATGATCAAGTGATTCAGACAAAAAGGAAAAGTCCTTTTCTGTCCACTACTTCGGTTGTTCTTCCACTACCTTCCTGGCAGTTCATTATTGAAGTTTGCAGGAAATTAGAGAGTAAAAACCGGAAGATTCTCGCTTTCAGAATGGTTTGCCGTGAACTTTTTGCCAAAATTGTTGTGCAGTTCATAGCGAACGTACAATGCGTTTACGGGACGCTTCTGGTTTTGACGCCATTTGAACAGAACTGGGCAGACATAAACAAAACAAAAAATACTGCCATAACGAGGAGTGAGAGAGCGAGCTCTCGTATACATACTCCCATGTCTCTCTGAGCATCTTTGTTGTGAAGTAAGAGAGCCTCTAAAAAATTCCAAATTTTCTAGTTGTCATCCGTTACCTCGCGGCTAAAGCGCTACGATTTTACTGGCACTACCTGTCTCTCCCGTGCTGAAATTTGGACATTCGAAGATGAGCTTTTAGACAAGCAACTTATCTAGTGTTTGACACCGGGTCGGGTAGGGTCCGGAAAGTCCGGTCCGAATTCCAGTCCAAAGTTCGATTGGACCGGAACCTTCAGAGTCCGGACCGGGTGACGGCCAATCACAAGAATGTAACCTATAGGACAAACCTACAAATCCATTCTGATGATTTCTTAACCCTAAAAAGATAATCATATTTTGATGTGAGTAAAAAAATATTCATGCGTCAAATTAACGCATGACGTATAAGTATTTTAAAATGAAAGTTTTTTCTCATAAATTCTTCATGAATGAAAGTTACGGTCTTGACACATAGATAGATACTAAACGCCAAAATGAAGGTTTTAATATTGTGGTATTCTATGGCAAACGTAAGTATTGCTAGCCCTATACCTTGTATATGTATATGTGACACTCTCACGACGGACGGTTCACTCTCGCAGTGTATGAACACTGCGACTCATTCTAATGTACTTCATAGCGTGCATCGGTCGTTATCACAAGTGGCGACGAGGATGGGATGAATCTGGACAATCATTAAACTCAGGTCATATTTGTGCATTGAGGAATCTTACTAGTTGAAAATGAGCTAGGAATGTAGAAAAAAAGTTATTTTGTTTTGTTTTTCCAAGGAACAGATGGAGGACTCGGATCAAATTGTTCAGACCATTGCTCTTTTCAGTCCCGCCTCATACAACCTACCGCAGCTCAAATTTTCACATTTTCCGTATGGAACTACAGAGTGTTTTCTACGGCATACCCGGAGTCAACGACACTGACGATTGCGATTCGTACGAAAAAACCCAAAACCAAACTCAACGAGCACTTTTCGCCTAAACAACACGATAGTTTCGAAAGATTCCAATTTTGGACAATGTCTTTAGATAAGGATGAACCGCTCAAAAAATTTCTGTTGAGGATTCAACAAAATGCCGAGAAGTGTACTTTTGGTACAAATGAACTAGAGAATTCGTCGTCAGAATGCTATCATTGATAAGGTTATTCAAAATGCACCAGAAGACCTTCGTCGAAAACTTCTCGAGAAGCAACAGCTAACTCTTGACAATGTTACGAAAATTGTCAATGCCTTCCAGTCAATTAAACAACAAGCCTCGCAAATGGCACCTAATCGGTCAAACATTCATACCGAAATTAATCAAACAATTGTCAAGAAAAACGGCTTTCTATTTTACAAGGACACTGGAATACCAGCATTCAAGGCAAGATGTCACTGTTGCGGTAGACTTAAACATCGGGAAGGAGAGATATGCCCAGCTGAAGATAAAACATCCCACCGATGTCGACGTACTGGGCATTTAATGTGTAAAACTCATTTGGAAAGATAACCGGAGAGACGACAAGAACGACAGAAGCGAAGGCACTCACCAGCTAGAGCTGGGTCAGGGTATCAACCAAACTATTCTAAACGATACAGAAATGTAAGAAATGTCGAGGTTCACGCGGGAGATGTGGTCAAAGAAGAAGAGCTTCCTGTGTACAAGATATCTGATGATGGTGATGAATATGTCACATTTCTGGTAAGAGTGGTAGAAATCGAGATGCTTATAGACTCTGGATCTACCTACAATCTAATCGATGATACCACGTGGGAGCTGTTGAAAGCTCAGAGATGTTGACCTTCATTCGCAACGATTTGATTTTTCCAAGCGGTTTCTTGCGTATGGCAAAGTACCGTTAAAATTGCTCACTGTTTTTGATACGGTTCTCGAAATCGATGACGAGGCTAAAACGATCTCAGCTACGACGACATTCTACGTGATAGAACGAGGCCAACAACCACTTTTGGGAAAACTCACAGCACGTAAATTAGGTCAGCTTCGCATTGAATTACCAAGCGCACTCAAGAAAGACGTAAATCGGGTAGCCGAAGTAAAAATCTTTCCAAAAATTAAAAAAAAATCAACTGGTACTTCCCATCGATCGAGGTGTTCCACCGGTGATCCAGTCTCTTCGGCGCTACCCAATTCCCATTTTTAGCCAAGTGAAAGCTAAGTTAGATGAATTGTTGGCTATGGGAATTATCGAACGTGTAATGAAGCCCACATCTTGGGTTTTTTCGCTGGTACCGATTATGAAGGGTAACGGTGAGTTAAGGCTATGTGTAGACATGCGGCGCGCTAATCAGGCAATACAGAGATTTGAGCATCCCTAACCCGTCTTATCTAGATGTCTTATCTTGACGAGATTTACTAGAGCAAAATACTTCACCACCCTGGATATCAAGCAGGCTTTTCACCAAGTAGAGCTCGCTGAAGAAAGTCGGGACATTACCACGTTCGTAACGAATTGGGGCCTGTTTCGGTCACACGTCTTTTGTTTGGGGTGAACTATGCACCACTGTTTTTCCGGCATCTCATGGAAAGCATCCTGTCAGACTGTCGTAACACAGTGGTGTTTATCGATGATATCCTTATCTGGCGTGCTACCGAAGCAGAGCACGATGAAGCGGTGAAAAAAAACCTTGTCGGTACAAGGTCGGTACTAGCCAACATCAATAAGTGCAAGTTCAAAAAACAGCAGATCGAATTTCTTGGACATAATTTATCTCTGGATGGAGTCTTGCCTTCGGAAGCTAAGATAACTTCACTACTGCAATGTCGAGCACCACGAAACAAGGAGGAACTACGCAGTTTCCTGGGCCTTGTAACATATGTGTCCAGATTCATCCTAGATCTAGCTACATTAAGCCATCCTCTAAGAGAACTTTTGAATGTGCAACCAGTTTCAGTGGCATCCTGACCATGAAAAGTCGTTCGAAGTACTCAAACGGCAGCTTGGCCACGTTGATCACCTGGGTTACTATGATCCAAAAGACTATACCATTTTGGTAACTGATGCTTCAGGAGTTGGTCTCGGTGCAGTATTTTTCTTAAGTTTTCAAAAGATTTTCAATTTTAATTCATTCATCTTTTAGGTGTCGTGTTGGTATAAATAAAGAACCATCAAACCCGAATTACAAGCTACGCATCTCGCAGTTTGTCAGAGACAGAGCGTCGTTATATACCAATAGAAAAAGAGGCCCTAGCAATCGTATACTGGAGGTACTGTCTAAAACAAAATCTCAGCCAACAGCGCGAATTGATAGATGGATGCTTAGATTGCAGGCGTTTCGATTTAGAGTTGTATACAGAAAAGGATCGTCTGACATCGCAGATACTCTTTCGCGATTAGCGTCACACGTAACCGATCGGTCTTGGCAAGAAGATTCTGAAGTATACATCAGGAAAGTTGCTGCTGAAGCCTTAGCAACACTAACTAATGGACAACCAGGTGCAGACTACGATCACGATATTGAGGTTACTATCAGGTCAATCCAGGAAACAGCAGCAGTAGACATCTCCGAAGTAATCAATGCCACCAAGAACGACGAAGAATTGCAAGCTGTAAACGTATCCGTCTTAGAAGATAATTGGACATCGCATCTCGTGAAACCATATTCAGCGTTACGTAGTGAACTGTCATTTGTAAATGGACTAGTTATGCGAGGTTCGAAACTAGTTGTCCCCATCGGTCTCCGACCGCGGATGCCCATGCTTGCTCATGAAGGTCATCCTGGACAATCCTGTATGAAACGACGACTAAAAGATCGCTTTTGGTGGCCAAATATGGACAGCGACATAACCAAAGTTTGCGAAAAGTGTGGAGGTTGTTGACTTGTTCAAGTAACCGATCCACCAGAGCCTATGCACAGAAGACCCTTACCAGATAAACCATGGATTGATATAGCGATTGACTTTTTGGGCCCCTTACCAACCAGTGAATATATCTTGGTCGTCGTTGATTATTTCAGCAGACATGTTGACTCAGACGACTTCGACTGACGTGGGAGGCACAAATGGAGCATTCGTGAACGCTGAGTGGCTACGAAGAGCGAACAAAGTAAAAGTTCTGGGCATAACGTTCATTAATGACATCCGCGCAACGACTAGGTTAAACTTGGACGAAGTGGTGGGAAAATTCTCCCATACTCTGTTTAGGCAGTCGGCACGGTCATTGAATGTACTACAAGAAGTGGCTTTCTTGAACACTTTCGCGCTATCCAAAATCCTTCGAGCGCGTATACGGCTAAGTTAACGTCGAAGATGGGTACCTTCATCTGGCATGGCCTGCCAGCGCGCGTGCCAATGTATCAATTAGCACGCATGCCAGGGCCAGGGCAGACTGCAACTGCAGCTACCGGCCTTCAAATGCACAGCTCTCTTCGTAAATCGGCATACGAAAGAGATTTTTTCTCTGCCTTTTACAAACCATGCATCCTTAACGACCCCAATTTCACGAATTTACCGGCACGTTTTTAAGGATTTTGCGATACCAGCTTCAATTAATTCCTCAGCAGGCGATAGCAAATCACTCTACAGAGTCTATCCATCGCCATTTGGTAGAGTTTACTGACATACCAAAAGTTGAGAGGCTGCACCAGGCACTAGACTGGCGCCGCATTTAGAACAATTTGCACCAGCAACGAGATTTTATGTCGGAACAGAAAACGACTCTGTACCTGTGAGTGAATGGAAAAACGAGGCATCGTCGACTTCTGTATACAACTCATCGAGCAGATGTCGACAACTGCGAGCACTGCGGCGCGCCAACCGAAACAATCGAGCACAAATTCAGGAGGTGCCCACGAGTAACAAGCGCGTGGAGCTTGATACAAAACACGATCGCCTCGTAGCTGCCAGGAAGGCGAAGATTTAAATTCAGGTACATTACAAATCCAACATTGAACCATGTGTCAAGCAGTATAAAAACGAGCATTCCAAAACTAATCGTAAAGTATGTAGACTTCATTGACGAATAAGACAGTATATTCAGCATAGAAGCGTTGAAGTTTGCAATGGAACGACAATAGGGGCACATGTATATATTTTTAGAATAATGAATTTAATTCAAACACAATTGTTACAATGAGAAAAATTTGAAATTCAGTGATGAAATTTTTTCCATACAGTCATTGTCACCCCAATAGACCTCTCTATACACATAGTGGCATTTCCAGGTTTCTCGGAAAAGGGAAGAACATCCTTACTTGACGAGGAGTATATTTTGAACTCACAATGGAGGTTATATCATGTTTTCTTTGTTGACAGCTTGCATTTGCTCCAAGTACGTCGACATTTTCGTAAAAAGAACTTTCATTATACGCTAAACCAAATTTATTCCAATGAGGCCAGCTATTTTTGGGCAAAAAGTTTCGAGTAAAATTAATGGCCAAGTTGGCACTAACCTGTATTTATCATACGTCTTAATTAAAACTGTAGTTTATTTTGTCATTCAATATCTTTGGTTATCTACTACCCATATAATATAATTTTTTGATGGGTAGATTTGAAGATAACCTCATTTACCAACTTAACCCGTAACCAAATAGCCACGTTCCCTATACATTTTTTTTGTAAAGCGGCTTCGTAGCATCACGTCTGATTTTAATCGAGACATTCATAATTCAGATTACTGCCTCAGAACTAAAAGAATAGTTTTTACTGTGCATAAGTAAACATGCCAAATAATAAATAACAACTTATGCTCCGCAAAAACTTCGAACTTTGTTTCTCGCCGTAATGTTTTATTATCATGGAACTGCAAAGGAAAATGGTCTGATCTATGTTATATAAATGGTGTATTTGCGTTGGGTTGAAATGTAGCATTACATGGAAGCGCGAGATATTCTAGGATGGATGACTGTATGTGTTGAACTGATGCATCCTCCATCGCTTCCGTAGGGGAGAACTGTACAAAACGCACCAGTTGAGCATTTACGCAATTAACAACACTTCTAATCATTCTTAAGAGACCTTGACCGTGTAGGATGATTGTAGGATCTACAGTCATGTAGAAAATAATTAACACACTTGCAGTGTTGGATAATTTTTCGTATTTGCGCACTGATTTTAATTGTTGTATGATGTTATGTTACGTCATTATGGTCTGCAGACACTCTTTTTAAAAGAGGAACGGAGAAATAACTGGAGAAATTTCTGTGTCGGTGATTCCGAAAAATTGTTGCGTGAGCTAGTGTTTTTAAAGTGGCGAAAAAAATAAATACACTATTGAAATATATTTATTAACAATCCAAATTAGCTTTATTTATCTACATATCGTTGGCAAAGTGACCTTTTACGTTGCAGAAGACACTTTCAATATTTCGTGGCTTGTCTTTGTTTCAATAAACCATATTTAATCTTCGTGGTATGTTTACCACCAGGTTTTCACGAGCAAAAGCTGGACTTGCATTTTACGCTGCCTGTACGCCGTTCCATAAGTCGGTTTCATTCTTTAGATGATGCTTTGCAACGTAGGACTTAACAATCTTCCATAAATTTTTGATACGGTTTAAGTTAGGAGACTATGCTGGTCAATCCAACAATTTTATATTTTCCTCTGGAAATCATCTTCATGTTTTCGATGCTGTATGTTTAGGATCGTTACCCTCCAACGGAGAAGCATGTTTTATTTGGCATACGGAAGCATTACGCTACGTAAAATATCTGCATAGTCGTAAGTATTCATAGTCTATGTTATAAAATGTATGGGTTCCACACCAGCATCAGAAAACAGCACCACACCGTTTTGTGGTCACTTCCAAATTTTACTACTTTCTTGGTTAATTGTGCGTTAAAGGCAGTATTCATCGGTCTTCTCACCAGCTGCTGACCGTTTGGACCAAACAGGTTAAATTTCGACTCATACGACCAAAACACGATGTACCATTTAGTTGCACCCTAGTCTAAAAACTTTTTAGAAAATTCAGTTCTTGCCAAAATGTGTCGCTTTTGAAGTAGAATAAAGTTTTCTGTGTACCTAGGTGGTCGATTTTGCTTCCGTATGCCGGAGAAAACATGCCCCTTTGGTGGATCTCTGTGCAGTATAACGATCCTAAACATACAGTATTGAAAACACGAAGATGATTTTCAAACGAAAATATAAAATTATTAGTTTGACCAGCGCAGTCTCCTAATTTAAATTCTTTAGAAATTCTATAGAAGATTGGCAAAGCATCATCCAAAGAATAAAACAGACTTATGGAACGTCGGACAGGTAGCGTGAAATGCTAGTCCAGCTTCTACTCGTGAAAACCTGGTAGTAAACATACCACGAAGATTGAATATGGTTTTACAAAATAAAGGACAAGCCATAAAATATTGAAAGTGACTTTTGTAACGTAAAAGGTCACTTTACTAACGATATTTAAAGAAATAAAGCTAATTTGGATTGTTAATAAATATATTTCAATAGTGTATTAATGTTTTTCGCCACTTTAAAAACACTAACTCACGCAAGAAAATTTCGGAATCACCGACAGAGAAATTTCTTCAGTTATTTCTCCGTTACTATTTTAAAAAGAGTGTCTGCAGATCGCAATGACGTAACATAACATCATACAACAATTAAAATCACTGCGCAATTATGAAAAATTATACAACACTGCAAGTGTATTTATTATTTTCTTCATGACTGTATACAGGGTTTTAGGCAGCTCGCTTTAAATCCATTAATGGGTGATAGAGCACCCTATTTGATTAAAAAATCCATTTACGCATATGGCCAAAAGTTAAATACTGCAGAGTTATTTACTTTTTTCAGTTTTCGGTTATGTTTGCCTTTAACAGAGTCCAGCACAAGAAGTATGATAGTTAGCTCAATTCTGTTGTTTCGTTGGAAAGCTGAAGTCTCAAAAGCAGCATACTCTATAATTTATCAAGCGATCTTCTGCTGCTCTACATAGTGCATTCTACCCCAATTTTAATTTTTAGCATTTTTAAGTAAAAGTAGAAGAATATTAGGGAAATAAATTGAAATATTCATAGTATTATAAATTGTAAAAGAGTAAGAGTTGGAGAAACCACGGTTTTTGTGTAATTTGCAAGCCAGTTAACCATTAAAGCGTGTATCATGTTCATTAAAGATTACATGTTGGACAGAGCCACAGACAATCCTACAGTTTTTCAAGTATTTCATTTATTCTGCACATTTTTTCATATGAGAACTGTATAAAAGCTGTGTTTCATAAGAAAGACGAAAAAATTCACCATTAAAAGCCACATGTGTGAGTATTACCGTCTTATTCAGCTGGTGCGTTTCGTACAGTTCTCCCCTACTGTGTTCTGTTGAATCAATTTTATCCGCTTTTATTCGGTTTTAGAAGCATAGCGCTATATTTTTATTTCTCGCTCCCGGACACGAGATCCCCATTCGAGATTACTTCTCGTGCTCGTATCATACCACAACAAAACTTTAACAGTAAAAATAAAGTTTAATAAAAAACAGAGAACCCGATAATAATGAAAAATGTGAGAACTGTTTTTTATAGGAAATATCGCAAAGTAACGTAGATTGTACCTTATTAGTAAAGAACATCTCACTAAATAAACGTTTGCTCCTGATTTATAAAATAGGAAGAGGTGATCTGGTATTAGAATTATATACATTTCGAGGTCTGCTACTATTTCCCAACCGCCTCCCCCCCCCCCCCCCCAAATCAATTTTTATTTTGTTTATTTCGTATATTCCCTTAGTTATTCCGATTACATATTTGATTTTTCCTTTCAATTTCAGATAAAGAACTTGAATCACAACTCGATCCCATCGAGGAAAGATACGACGAAGATTATGAAGAAGGTAGATATAATTGTTATAGTTTGTTTATAATTTATTCAAACGTGATTGCGTGATTACCCTAATAATTTACTAAATTCCACAGTTCATATTAAACATTGTTCTTTGCTCTAATTTCAACTCTGAATCATTCTACAAGGGATAGTAAAATAAAAGTAGGATAGGCAACATTTTGATCAACTTTGAAATGTTGCCAAATATTGTTCGATTTTGATTATTCGAATACCAATTAACTGGGAAATTTTCATTTTTTTAACCACAAATGTGGCCTAGGTCAACAGATGTAGGGAAAATTCCTGAGCTCCGGTAGGCACGGCAACCTGTTAGCTTTCAGATTGATTCAGATTGAGAGAAATCTTCGAAGACATTTTGCTGAATACAGGCTGCATTGCAATGCAGCATTGGTCAATCCCAGAAGAACCTGGATTCCCCGAAAGAACTTCTGCATCAAAATATACCATGCAACACCTCAATCTCTAGTATTTCCCATCAAAAGTGTTTCTAAAGGTATAATTTTGAATACATACTTTACTGCCGTTCAATATCAACAAGTATCGAGAGAACGGCAGGTTACTCTAGCCACTCAAGTAGTATTGAGCGATCTTCAGAAAAAATCAATCTTCAGGAAAAGATCGATCTTCAGGATCAATCAATCAGAAATCGATCTGCTGAATCGATCTTTTTAGGCATTTTTTGCGGCGCTGTGAGATTCGCCGAACAAAGCGCCATATTTTAAATTGAGTTAGGTATTAACACCAGTGTGCGTGAGAATACTACAAATAATTTATCATTCATGAAGAATCGAAATCATTTGAATAGCAACTCGTCTCGCCTTCAGTCACTGACGAGACTAGCAAAATGTTGTATTAGAGAATGCTAGTGAAACTTGGCTGGTGACAGCTGAGTCGAACAGCTTCGCAGACAAGCCTATTGTCCAAAATCCAGCCCCATCATCTGCTATATCAAAATTGGTCAGGCCAGTGGCTCGTCGCTCGCTTCTTTTTTTGTAATAAGCCCTTATAACAAAAAATCCCTAAAACATCGAACGCTGATTACACGAAATAATGTTTTTGGGACTTGGTTCGATTTGGTTGCACTCCGATCACATCATATCTGCTAGTGCATCACCAGTTGCATTAAGAGCCAGAATGAAATAGACTATATGGAGGCATGATGATGTCATAACCGCACGCAACCATTTAAAAACCGATAAAACAACATTGAAAACGGTACACGATACCTGACAACTACTCAAGATCGCATCTAAAAAAAGTTCTGCACGCTGAAAAATAAATAACATTTCCAAAAGACCGAAAAAATCAAATCGAAAAATAAACGATCTTTTCGATTTTTCTAGGCTGAAAAAGCGATCTGAAAAATCAAAAATCGGGATGAAAAAGACCGATCTTTCGTAGATCCCCGGGCAGGAGAGCATAACAAAATCATAACTCATCAATAACATATTAAGCTATGAGAACTTATCGTGTTATTCGAAAGATATTCACGTTTCATACATGGATATGAAAATATTATAAAATGTTGATATCATATCTCGCTATGCCTTCAATAATATATTTGAGTTGCTTTTAAAATATTTCATTAAAAGTAAGTTTTCAGTGAAAGTTGTTCGTTATTGATAATCGGAATATATATAGTTTGCTTGTCTTTCAGTCACGCACACGACAAACGAAAGTAACTCAAATTGTCTTTTTTCCAAGCAAACTCTGAACCTGAGGTATACCCAGGTTTGCTATATTTTTGTGTGTAGCAACGCAAACACTATTATCGTGACTTCAAGCAACCATTGATTGCGTTTAGTCCTACACACACCCCCTCTCGCCTGATACGGACCCATTGAAGCGTGAGGAAATCAAAGTGAACTGAATCTTCACTTTCTTAGGCACACGTGTTGTTATTCGCACATGGCTAAAGTTCTGATCCAGTTGCATCGACAAAAACCGCCAAAAATTGAATGTTTCTCTGAAGACAAAGAAAGGTGATTTCGGCATGTGAAAGGAACGTAGTCATAATTGTTCATCATATCCCAGAGATTTGAAATTAACCAAACCAGTATCAATCAATTATATATGAACGTCAATCTATAGTTACATATTCAATAAGTCCTGTAACATCATACAGCTACATCAAAATTAGGTTGTTAAGTGATGGCATAAGGCAGTACCCAACTATGAAAAAGTCAAGTACATCATGGGTTATTTAAAACAAGACCAAAATACTATACATATCCTACATAATCCTTTAACTAAACTCCGACGTTTAAACTGTACGGATGAAGCGATGCCGATATGTGAAATATCGTTAGTCAAGAACGACATTAAATCATAAGATGTTATATGTCATTGATTTATAAATACAGATACAGAATAAGATTATATTAGTTGCCACTATTTTGAAAAAGAATAAACAGCAGGGTTATTTCCAGTTAAGAATCGAGCTGAATATCAAAGAAAAATACAAAACGATTAGGCCAAATCAGTGAAAATTTATTAACTGGATTAAGTGAACTCATCGGACACTCTAAATAGGCGATTTGAAAATGAAAACCTTTAAAACATGCCGCGTAAAAAACGACTTTTCTGAAAAATCTGCATTAAAACCCACGGCAAATCCGAAATCCGCATAAAATACAAATTTACACATACACATTTAAGGCTTCCACCACGCATTTCAGGTTTGAAACCAGAAACAAGATCTCTATGATGGAACGCGAGGATCTGTTCCTCGCGTTCCATCATAGAGATCTTCTTCATGCGCGAAATTGATCATGTGAAGGGTTATATCGGAGTATCACAGAATGGTTTGAACTACTCAATAATGATTAGGAGACGTCAGTACCCAGTTATTCTTGGCTTTGCTATGACTATCATAAACTACTGAGGCAAACTTTGGCACGTGTGAATGTTTCTGGAGTAGTTCGGTATTTTCTCATAGGCGATTATTTTGTAAATTGTTACTTTTTTCTCAACCATTCGTTTTTATTTTTTTGTAAATTATACTTGAAATGTTTCATCATGTAATTGAAAAATTGGACTCTTATTTAAGTATACAGTTTAAACGAAAATTAATAAGTCATTAGATAACTATTTTTCAAAATGATTAAATAATGGAAAAAAAAATTCTGTGCAGTAGCTCCGTATGAGAGGCAAGATGTTAATTCGTTTTCAAATAAACGATCGTTCTGTCGATCACTCCAAGCGTTTTCATGATACAATAAAAAAGTATGTTTCTTACAGTTAAGGTTAACAGTTGAGTTTAAAATTAGCGTTGACCATCTACATCGAATTGTCGAATTGTCATAGTTATATTTTGATTCCAAACTAGAATTTTTGAAGAAGCTTCATTATTTTAGAATATATACCAGCATTTGTAATAAGTTTAATTGTCCAACATTTTAAAAGTGGCTAGCCACTACGGGCCAACTTGTTTATAATATAGGGGTAAGCGGGGTAAGGCCGCCCCCTTAAGCAATTCAGTTTATAGAAAAAAAAGTTGCTGCTTCAATTTCATTTTTTCTTTACCAAGAGACTCTTCTATTCAATACCCGCATCTAAAAAAATAGAACTGAAATATTTTCGTTTATTTTCCAGCTTTTTTTGCGATTTTAAAAATGCATTGAAAATTTGCAGATCTCTTTCATTCGGGGTAAACCCGCCCACCAGCGGGGTAAGATCGCCCATCATTTGTTGTGGATAACAAATGATTTTAGAGCCAAAACGGTTGATTTTATTGGTATTGTGTCTTTGGCAAAGTTGTAGATGGTATTTTTTTTCTTATAAAAAAAAATATACACTGTAAAAAATCTGAAAATTTTTTTTAACTCTTTTTATTTTTTAACTATTTAAGTTCAAATCAATGTTTAGGTACCTTTTTCTGGTTTTCACAATAAATACATTTTTCAGAAATGCGGTTTTTCGAGATATTCAATTTATAATATATCTGCCTTTAAGCTTAAAATAAATACTCATTAAACTTGTCTTTGGGATTTTTTCGAAGAATTATTACATATAGAGTAATAATAACAATTATGATTTTTTACTAATATTTTGATTTTTTTTTCAATGTTCGTTTCAATGTTGTAGAACGAAATTACTATCTGAAACTTTACCAACGACCCTATACTAACCAAACAAACCGGCCAAATAAAATCTTTACAAAATTTAAGCTAATAATTTTTTTACTCTACGATTCATCAATCATCAAAGTTTAGCTAACCTTTTGTAGATTTTTCAGGCAAAAATATTTATATATATAATGAATTGAATTAAACTTTTCGAAATTTTATTTTTAATTAATTTTTTTTATCTCTCCTTTGAAATTTTTTTACAGTGAATACTTTTTTCGGATGGGCAAAAATACTATTTTCAACTTTGCTAAAGACGTCATACCGATCAAACAAACCGTCCTGGCTATACAATTATTTTTGCTCATTAATACAACTTTTACACAAGTTTACTTCTTTCAAAAATTAGTCTTGTTAAAAAAATATTATTAGAAAATCGCTTTACTGATCCTATCAATATTCCCTTTGTAGTGTCGCGGCATTTGGGTCTTGAAGTAAATAAACAAACAGTTGTATACGTGGCGGTTCTACCCCATCTATAGTGGGCGGCCTTACCCCTAGTGGAACATTTTTATATTTCACCGAAAAAGCAGTCAAAATTACAAGATTACTCACGGCTTTCGATATTTCCGAAAGAAGACAGATTCAGGCAACCGATTAAACGTGTATTTACAAACGAAACAACAGATTTTTAGACAATAAAGCCTTAAGTCCCGTTGCCGCAAAACAGCTGAAATGTTGATTTTGATTATTTATGTGACCGTTCGCGCACTATCAAAGCAGAAAGGGGTGCAAAATGTTATGTTGCTATATTGTAACATGTCTATTAAGGAAATTTCTCAATTATCATATAACTTGGCAGTGAAACTACGGTGGGCGGTCTTACCCCGCAGGGCGGTCTTACCCTGTTTACCCCTAATTAGGTATGCATTTAGTGTTCAATAACTTGAAAATATCTGCATAGGTCATTTTTGTGATTTTTATCGCAAATTAATTGGTTTGTTATTGAAATATCAAGTTTTGCTATTCATATAGTCTTGGAGGAACAATATTTTGGTATTATTTTTTGTTATTTTACCAACTATGTAAATCATATTAAGATCAAAATGAGGTGTATTCCCCATATCTGGTTGTGATATTATAATGATATTTTCTCCTGCTCGGGTCGATTCAAGATCGACCAATCCTACACTCAAGTCGTTCTGGAAGGTGACGAGCAAAAAAAGAAAAAAAGGTCGCCCTAGAACAAGGGGGTTCCCTTCAATCGGGAGGCCCGGGTCATTTTCCCCCTTTGCCCCCCTTAAATCCTGGCCTATATGTATATATATATATATATATATATATATATATATATATATATATATATATATATATATATATATATATATATATATATATATATATATATATATATATATATATATATATATATATATATATATATATATATATATATATATATATATATATATATATATATATATATATATATATATATATATATATATATATATATATATATATATATATATATATATATATATATATATATATATATATATATATATATATATATATATATATATATATATATATATATATATATATATATATATATATATATATATAATAGTTATAGTATATATAATAGTTAAAATTATTGCTTGCTATGTCTTCTCGTTTTACTTTTTGTGTAAACAATATCAATATCATCGTTATAGTTGAACATCAGTCTTCATGAATTAATTGATAATTTGGAGATACGGGGACTATCTCCAGATTTTTCTCAAGTTTTGAATAACTTCCAGTGCAGAAAAAAACCTTCGCTATACCAAACGTTCGGACACCAATTTTCGGTTTTGGGGAATCAGCTCTGACTTATGAACCTAATATCAGGGAGTTTTTGAATATTTTTCTTCAGGAATTTGAAAATAGCGTTGGACGCCCGTTGTCATTTTCTGAACATAGTTCTATTTTTTAGAAATAGGTCGCTTTTTACGCGTTTTTTTTGCGCGGCTTTTTTTACGCGGCTTTTTTTACGCGGATTCCGGAATTTACGCGGTTGTTTTACGCGGATTCCGGAATTTACGCAGTTTTTTTACGCGGTATGTATCCCCCGCGTAAAAAGTTGCTTTAGTGTATTGACATTAGTTAACCATTTTACTTAGTTTTACACAGCTTGACAGAAAGCAGAAATCGCGGAATTGATTTCTAAACAACGTTTCAATGTTGCGTCCAAGCCTTCTTCTGTATTCTATTAACCTTTCCAGAAAATGTAATCCGCCATGCACGATTTAAAAATTTGGGCCGGAGATGAATATTTGGATTCTGGACGTTATCTTGAATTCGAAAATATACATATTGCAGAGCATATATTCGTTTTTCATAAAACTCTAAAACCGGAAGTCGCCATATTGAATTTAAAAAATGTCATGGGATTTTTAGTTCTGCTTTCTAAAAGATCCGGGCTCCGGAAAAACCAATGTTTGGAGGTTTGTAAACGTTTTCTACAGTTGTATACAGCTTCCCAGCAACCAAAAGTCGCCAAAACATCGGGAATCATGTTCCGGTCCCTAGACATCAACTTCTGTCCATGACCGACCGAGGCCATGGAAGTTATCGTACCCCTTCAAAAAGTTTCCATAGGGCACTAAAAGACCTGATTTTCTTATAAATTAAGACCCCCTCCCTCTTTGATAGCTGCTCCTTTCTCTTTTCGACATCATGTTCGGTCTCTGGAAATCAGTTTCCGGTCTCCAGATATGACCAAAGGCCTAAAAACCATCGTATTCATTCAGAAAGTTCCCATAATGCATGAAAATAGATTTTTCGATCAATTAAGACCCTCTCCTCCTTTGGGGGTTGCACCTCCTTCTTCACACTGTTTCTATGACCACTTTCTCTGTACAAAGAACACGTATGTCAAATTTGGTTAAAATCGGTACAATCATTCGAGAGTTATGCTGGAACATACATACATACATACAAAACTTTTTTTTGAATAAATAGCTGGATTGTAGGAGCTCTTATCTTATTTGATCGATGCTCTTAACTAAATTTTTATTCGGTAATAGTTGAGCTTCAGCAACTTTTCCAAACATACTTTTATCCAAAACGCTAAATTGGACTCTCCGTTATCAAATTATGCAAGAAATATGTCAAGAAATCGTTCCAAAAACGGATCAAAGCAGGTTGGATGTTTTGGAACACTTCTCTAGAAACATTTGCACGAAAGCCGATTTTCGGCTGCAAACAGACGTCACTACGTTTCAAAAAAGGCCATTATTTGGAAATATATGATCGATTTTCATATGACGACGTCATTCCGATTCTGAAAATACCCATATTGCCAAGCATATAATTCAATTATTAATATTCGCAGATTTCCAGAAACCGGAAGTCGGCAACCCAAGTTTCAAAGTATCGTCAGATAACGATAACCGGTTCTTAAGAGTCATTTTTGCTCCGAAAATTGCAACATTGGGGGTTTGTGAGTGTTTTCCACAGCTTTAAATGGCTTCCCAGAAACCGGAAGTCGCCATCTTGGATTGAAAATGGCATCGAACATCGTGTTTCGGTCTCTGGACATCAACTTCCGGCCTCCAAATATGACCAAGAACCCGAAAATCATCAAATTTCAATGAAAGGTTTCCATTATGTATGAAAATTTATTACTTTTGACCCCCTCCTTCTTTAAGGGTGACCCCTCCCCCTATCCAATATTTCTATGACCACTTCCTTTATACAAAGAACACGTATGCCAAGTTTGGTTGAAATCGGTTCAGGCCTTCGAGAGTTATGCTGGAACATACATACATACATACATACAAAACTTCTCTTTTATATAAATAGAAGAAGAAGATAGATAGATAGAAGATAGATAGCCAATAATACGAGTCAAAAAAAAAAATAATCAATTATTATGAATTTAAGTAATCAATTACTGACTTTTTCGATGAATTGTTTTGTTTTTTTACGGTTATTTGCAATCATCAGTAGTGTATTCCCCTTCTCTTCGTCGGACTTTGGACCAAAATCATTGTAGTGTCCCGAGAGCTCGTTCCGCTGGATCGTTTATCACCGTTAAAGAGCTACATTTCCTTTTCGCTTCAATGTAATCAGTTCGTGAATTCCAGCTGGTAGGATCTTCATTCAAGAAACCGCTCTCTAGCCCCAAAATTTGAAAAAAGATCATGGATCTTTCGGTTACATAATCGGCAAGACCTTTTTTGGCCGAGTACTTTCTAACTCTGGTTAAAGAGCTTCCATTACTCCGCTTTTTCAAATTTTCTACCATCTTCCGTTTTGTTTCCTCATCTACTCGATCACTAAATAAAGGGAGACTTACATTGAGCTCTGTTAAGTACCAAAGGTGCTTCTCGAACTCTCTGGAAGTGTTTTGGCTTAGCTTTTTATCCTCAAAATTTTGCAAGGACTGCATAAACCCAAGTCGTTCACTGGTGCATCTGTTGCCACTGGACATTCATACCACCTTTTCACGTAAATTTTCACAACAAACAGCACAAATCTGTGAAGCCGGACATTATCTGTCTCGAATTGATCCTGGAAAAGGTATAGTTTGAGACCATATATCGCCCGAGCCATCCACCTGGCGTGGTGTAGGGCACCAGGGCGCCGAAATTTCACTGGATCGCCTTCTCCAAGGCACAATAATGAAAGCTGCAGAAGTTCTTTATAGTCCTCGCGTATGAATTTTTGCAAGATCATTTGCCTGCAAAAATCAACAAGACTTTTGGTTTCCTCTTGTCCGAGTGTTCCTTTAAAGATAATACAATATAAAACATGTTATTTTATTTTCTTGAGGAAACCTCAAATTAAAATTAGGGACCAATTGGGAATCCAGCATAAGCATTTTCATCTATTGTATCCCATTCGTTTCGGAATGATTTGAATAGAGCGTCATCGGGAGAACTTGTCAGTTGTTCATAACATGTCATGTAGGCTGTTTTAAGAATCAATTCATATACGTGGTGCCTGCACGGAAAATCCAGCAATTTTCTTCCAAGTAGACGTTCTAGGATGACTCAGCACCATTTTTTTCTCCTGAATTCACATTGGTGGTGTCATAACACTTTCCGCAAATAACTTCATCGAGATTCCAGCGTTTCAAGCTTTTAAAAACTTGTTCTGCTTCGACTTTTCCTGTACCGTGTTCTATAAATTCGCAACTGATGATTTGATCAACAGAATCTAAACCCGTCACGACAACAGCTAACTTTTCAGTTTTTTTGCGATTGAACAACAATTGCTTGGAATCAAAATGAACGACCAAAACTTATCCTGAATTTCTTTAGCAATCTCTTGGCGGGCCTGGAGAATGGAAAGACATATTAAACATCAATATTTTAAATCTGTGCAGGCAAACATACTGCTTTGCGTTTTCTGTGAAGAGTAATTTGCTTAAACTTAGTTCTTGTGGATTGATATCAAAGGCAACAGCTGTGGCTGCTAATACCCCAACAGCCCCACGGTTAGAGATTCGGTTTCGGTCAATATTTTCGATAAAAGCGTTTGTTAGTGGTTGTAGTCTTTTACTTCGTCGGACCTGACTTGTATCTTCCACGACTAGTTCTCGGACGTTAATATTCGACCTTGTTGATTTGTTCTCAATTTTTCGTGTTTTCTTTTCACGACACTGTTCACAGGTAACCGGTACATTTGTTTGGATGGCTTTCGGGAACACACACGGAATTTTATTATGTTTCTGATAGTTCCAGAACTCCACGCGGATCGCATCGTGTTGTAATTCGCTTTCGATATTTTCTACGCTGGTGTTGAAAAATTCACTCATCTGTATCTTACTCGATTTCAACCTTCCTAATGATCTTGAGTCCCGCTTCTTATAGACCTTCTTTAGTCTTTGCCATGATGCTATAAGCCTGGTAACTCGTCTAACAACGTTCCGCTTGAGCTGATGCGGGAAACCAGCCCGAACCCAAATTATACCCCCCATTGCCTCGGTAGACACATTCTGAACACTTTGTCCCTTCGATGATTTCTGATTTTCCAGGTGGTACCGGAAGTTACTGATGATCTCAAGCTGCGACGGAAAATGATTTTTGGGCAGGTTCTTTCTTGCTATGCCGGACATCAGATCGTATTTGAGCTTCGTTTTCGGCGACATGATAAGTTATTGTTCTATTTCCCGTGACTTCTAGAGATTAACTGATAATGAAATATTTGTCGGAGACGGAGTGCATTTGTTCACTACCTCCTAAACTTTCCCATTTCTCTGTAGAGAGCTGAGTAATGAGAGCACGCAAACGTAAATAGCTTTTGTTCAACGATCCCTGGATCGTGGTACGAAAAATATTGCTATTGTTTCATTGTATCTACCAAGGAGTTAGTTTAATAACGATTGCAATAAAGCAGACTTGCAACCTATTGTTCCCTATGCGGTGTATAAAAAATGCTATGAATAGGCGTAATCATTTGTGCGGTTTAGTGGTGGGTCGTAGCAATTTTGGTTGATGTGTTGTCGAATACTATATTTTAAATAATTATTCATAAAGTTCGGCAGTAAATATATCAGTAGTAAATCACGAATAACTTTGTTGGGGTTAAAGATAGCCATATTGTGTCTTCGGCAAAGTTATTCCCCACTAAATTTCCCATCTTTTGACGGTATTGAACTTTATATGGCTCAATGTACGGTACCCACTTCAAACGATTGAATGCTGGAATTTTTTAAAAAATCAACTTTTTCGATAATTTAAAAATAGGGTAACCGCTCCTATATTCATCTCAGTACCTATATTCATCTCATCATGCCTTTTGGATCAATTTATCGTCAAATTTTACCATATTTTCAACGTACAACTTTCAACCACTTGACAAAATCGAGAAGTACAAATATTTACTTTCAAATATTTGTAGAAATTTGACGATAAATTGGACAAATGAGAAAAATAAGATGAATATAGGTGCAGCTAGCTGTTGAGATGAATAATGGAGCAGTTCCCCTACATAATGCATGCTTGGGACCCTGAACAGCTCCGAACAAAAATCTGGCTTATAGTTTGAACCCTAAAGAATCCATTAGAAATAATAAGACATAACGATTCATTAAAATTTGGAGTGTTAGATTGTTTTAAAAAAACATGTTCAAAAACCTGACTTTTTTCAAATATCCCGCTTGTGCACCCCTTAAACCTCATTCTTAAAGTTTTCGCCCTTATAGAGATTTTTTCTGACACCATAAACTTTCATTTTAAGGGTGAGCCCCCAGGTTTCCAGACATCATGCAATTTTGGGACAGCCTAATGTGCATCCACTTGGTCTCAGTAGACAGGTTACTACGTTGATCGCGCGATGTACGATGAATATTTTGAAACTCAGCTTGGAAAATAGCTTCAATTGATGGGTTAACACTGATGCTCACCAAATTTTTTTCTTGCATCTTATAGCATTTTTTCTCAGCTTTCCAATGCTGGTCTCAGATCGGAAATCGGTAGTTGCGAACACGGTCAAAATTGCATTTTTCTGATATAATCCAAGATGGCGGCCAGATTCAAGATGGCGGCCTAAATTCTGATCACTTCAAATGAAAGCCCTATCATTCCTCTTTACAGGAGAGTGCTACTTGTAGTACTTTACATAACGAATTTAAGAGATATAGCTCGAATAATACATCAAGAATTGCTACAATTTCAACTTTTCTGAAAACTGTTCCGCCACTTGGTGACCAAGGGGTCAACAAATTTGATCAAACAAAAATGGCATTACCACGTTTTCTTTATTTCTTATAACTATATGCAATTATATCAAATTTGAAAGACCTTGTGCACCTAGTGGCCTAGTTTTAGCGAGAATTGCTCATATATATATATGAGCAATTCTCGCTAAAACTAGGCCACTAGGTGCACAAGGTCTTTCAAATTTGATATAATTGCATATAGTTATAAGAAATAAAGAAAACGTGGTAATGCCATTTTTGTTTGATCAAATTTGTTGACCCCTTGGTCACCAAGTGGCGGAACAGTTTTCAGAAAAGTTGAAATTGTAGCAATTCTTGATGTATTATTCGAGCTATATCTCTTAAATTCGTTATGTAAAGTACTACAAGTAGCACTCTCCTGTAAAGAGGAATGATAGGGCTTTCATTTGAAGTGATCAGAATTTAGGCCGCCATCTTGAATCTGGCCGCCATCTTGGATTATATCAGAAAAATGCAATTTTGACCGTGTTCGCAACTACCGATTTCCGATCTGAGACCAGCATTGGAAAGCTGAGAAAAAATGCTATAAGATGCAAGAAAAAAATTTGGTGAGCATCAGTGTTAACCCATCAATTGAAGCTATTTTCCAAGCTGAGTTTCAAAATATTCATCGTACATCGCGCGATCAACGTAGTAACCTGTCTACTGAGACCAAGTGGATGCACATTAGGCTGTCCCAAAATTGCATGATGTCTGGAAACCTGGGGGCTCACCCTTAAAATGAAAGTTTATGGTGTCAGAAAAAATCTTTATAAGGGCGAAAACTTTAGGAAATGAGGTTTAAGGGGTGCACAAGCGGGATATTTGAAAAAAGTCAGGTTTTTGAACATGTTTTTTTAAAACAATCTAACACTTCAAATTTTAATGAATCGTTATGTCTTATTATTTCTAATGGATTCTTTAGGGTTCAAACTATAAGCCAGATTTTTGTTCGGAGCTGTTCAGGGTCCCAAGCATGCATTATGTAGGGGAACTGCTCCATTATTCATCTCAACAGCTAGCTGCACCTATATTCATCTTATTTTTCTCATTTGTCCAATTTATCGTCAAATTTCTACAAATATTTGAAAGTAAATATTTGTACTTCTCGATTTTGTCAAGTGGTTGAAAGTTGTACGTTGAAAATATGGTAAAATTTGACGATAAATTGATCCAAAAGGCATGATGAGATGAATATAGGTACTGAGATGAATATAGGAGCGGTTACCCTATTTTTAAATTATCGAAAAAGTTGATTTTTTAAAAAATTCCAGCATTCAATCGTTTGAAGTGGGTACCGTACATTGAGCCATATAAAGTTCAATACCGTCAAAAGATGGGAAATTTAGTGGGGAATAACTTTGCCGAAGACACAATATGGCTATCTTTAACCCCAACAAAGTTGTTCGTGATTTACTACTGATATATTTACTGCCGAACTTTATGAATAATTATTTAAAATATAAAATTCGACAACACATCAACCAAAATTGCTACGACCCACCACTAAACCGCACAAATGATTACGCCTATTCATAGCATTTTTATACACCGCATAGGGAACAATAGGTTGCAAGTCTGCTTTATTGCAATCGTTATTAAACTAACTCCTTGGTAGATACAATGAAACAATAGCAATATTTTTCGTACCACGATCCAGGGATCGTTGAACAAAAGCTATTTACGTTTGCGTGCTCTCATTACTCAGCTCTCTACAGAGAAATGGGAAAGTTTAGGAGGTAGTGAACAAATACACTCCGTCTCCGACAAATATTTCATTATCAGTTAATCTCTAGAAGTCACGGGAAATAGAACAATAACTTATCATGTCGCCGAAAACGAAGCTCAAATACGATCTGATGTCCGGCATAGCAAGAAAGAACCTGCCCAAAAATCATTTTCCGTCGCAGCTTGAGATCATCAGTAACTTCCGGTACCACCTGGAAAATCAGAAATCATCGAAGGGACAAAGTGTTCAGAATGTGTCTACCGAGGCAATGGGGGGTATAATTTGGGTTCGGGCTGGTTTCCCGCATCAGCTCAAGCGGAACGTTGTTAGACGAGTTACCAGGCTTATAGCATCATGGCAAAGACTAAAGAAGGTCTATAAGAAGCGGGACTCAAGATCATTAGGAAGGTTGAAATCGAGTAAGATACAGATGAGTGAATTTTTCAACATCAGCGTAGAAAATATCGAAAGCGAATTACAACACGATGCGATCCGCGTGGAGTTCTGGAACTATCAGAAACATAATAAAATTCCGTGTGTGTTCCCGAAAGCCATCCAAACAAATGTACCGGTTACCTGTGAACAGTGTCGTGAAAAGAAAACACGAAAAATTGAGAACAAATCAACAAGGTCGAATATTAACGTCCGAGAACTAGTCGTGGAAGATACAAGTCAGGTCCGACGAAGTAAAAGACTACAACCACTAACAAACGCTTTTATCGAAAATATTGACCGAAACCGAATCTCTAACCGTGGGGCTGTTGGGGTATTAGCAGCCACAGCTGTTGCCTTTGATATCAATCCACAAGAACTAAGTTTAAGCAAATTACTCTTCACAGAAAACGCAAAGCAGTATGTTTGCCTGCACAGATTTAAAATATTGATGTTTAATATGTCTTTCCATTCTCCAGGCCCGCCAAGAGATTGCTAAAGAAATTCAGGATAAGTTTTGGTCGTTCATTTTGATTCCAAGCAATTGTTGTTCAATCGCAAAAAAACTGAAAAGTTAGCTGTTGTCGTGACGGGTTTAGATTCTGTTGATCAAATCATCAGTTGCGAATTTATAGAACACGGTACAGGAAAAGTCGAAGCAGAACAAGTTTTTAAAAGCTTGAAACGCTGGAATCTCGATGAAGTTATTTGCGGAAAGTGTTATGACACCACCAATGTGAATTCAGGAGAAAAAAATGGTGCTGAGTCATCCTAGAACGTCTACTTGGAAGAAAATTGCTGGATTTTCCGTGCAGGCACCACGTATATGAATTGATTCTTAAAACAGCCTACATGACATGTTATGAACAACTGACAAGTTCTCCCGATGACGCTCTATTCAAATCATTCCGAAACGAATGGGATACAATAGATGAAAATGCTTATGCTGGATTCCCAATTGGTCCCTAATTTTAATTTGAGGTTTCCTCAAGAAAATAAAATAACATGTTTTATATTGTATTATCTTTAAAGGAACACTCGGACAAGAGGAAACCAAAAGTCTTGTTGATTTTTGCAGGCAAATGATCTTGCAAAAATTCATACGCGAGGACTATAAAGAACTTCTGCAGCTTTCATTATTGTGCCTTGGAGAAGGCGATCCAGTGAAATTTCGGCGCCCTGGTGCCCTACACCACGCCAGGTGGATGGCTCGGGCGATATATGGTCTCAAACTATACCTTTTCCAGGATCAATTCGAGACAGATAATGTCCAGCTTCACAGATTTGTGCTGTTTGTTGTGAAAATTTACGTGAAAGGGTGGTATGAATGTCCAGTGGCAACAGATGCACCAGTGAACGACTTGGGTTTATGCAGTCCTTGCAAAATTTTGAGGATAAAAAGCTAAGCCAAAACACTTCCAGAGAGTTCGAGAAGCACCTTTGGTACTTAACAGAGCTCAATGTAAGTCTCTCTTTATTTAGTGATCGAGTAGATGAGGAAACAAAACGGAAGATGGTAGAAAATTTGAAAAAGCGGAGTAATGGAAGCTCTTTAACCAGAGTTAGAAAGTACTCGGCCAAAAAAGGTCTTGCCGATTATGTAACCGAAAGATCCATGATCTTTTTTCAAATTTTGGGGCTAGAGAGCGGTTTCTTGAATGAAGATCCTACCAGCTGGAATTCACGAACTGATTACATTGAAGCGAAAAGGAAATGTAGCTCTTTAACGGTGATAAACGATCCAGCGGAACGAGCTCTCGGGACACTACAATGATTTTGGTCCAAAGTCCGACGAAGAGAAGGGGAATACACTACTGATGATTGCAAATAACCGTAAAAAAACAAAACAATTCATCGAAAAAGTCAGTAATTGATTACTTAAATTCATAATAATTGATTATTTTTTTTTTTGACTCGTATTATTGGCTATCTATCTTCTATCTATCTATCTTCTTCTTCTATTTATATAAAAGAGAAGTTTTGTATGTATGTATGTATGTATGTTCCAGCATAACTCTCGAAGGCCTGAACCGATTTCAACCAAACTTGGCATACGTGTTCTTTGTATAGAGGAAGTGGTCATAGAAATATTGGATAGGGGGAGGGGTCACCCTTAAAGAAGGAGGGGGTCAAAAGTAATAAATTTTCATACATAATGGAAACCTTTCATTGAAATTTGATGATTTTCGGGTTCTTGGTCATATTTGGAGGCCGGAAGTTGATGTCCAGAGACCGAAACACGATGTTCGATGCCATTTTCAATCCAAGATGGCGACTTCCGGTTTCTGGGAAGCCATTTAAAGCTGTGGAAAACACTCACAAACCCCCAATGTTGCAATTTTCGGAGCAAAAATGACTCTTAAGAACCGGTTATCGTTATCTGACGATACTTTGAAACTTGGGTTGCCGACTTCCGGTTTCTGGAAATCTGCGAATATTAATAATTGAATTATATGCTTGGCAATATGGGTATTTTCAGAATCGGAATGACGTCGTCATATGAAAATCGATCATATATTTCCAAATAATGGCCTTTTTTGAAACGTAGTGACGTCTGTTTGCAGCCGAAAATCGGCTTTCGTGCAAATGTTTCTAGAGAAGTGTTCCAAAACATCCAACCTGCTTTGATCCGTTTTTGGAACGATTTCTTGACATATTTCTTGCATAATTTGATAACGGAGAGTCCAATTTAGCGTTTTGGATAAAAGTATGTTTGGAAAAGTTGCTGAAGCTCAACTATTACCGAATAAAAATTTAGTTAAGAGCATCGATCAAATAAGATAAGAGCTCCTACAATCCAGCTATTTATTCAAAAAAAAGTTTTGTATGTATGTATGTATGTTCCAGCATAACTCTCGAATGATTGTACCGATTTTAACCAAATTTGACATACGTGTTCTTTGTACAGAGAAAGTGGTCATAGAAACAGTGTGAAGAAGGAGGTGCAACCCCCAAAGGAGGAGAGGGTCTTAATTGATCGAAAAATCTATTTTCATGCATTATGGGAACTTTCTGAATGAATACGATGGTTTTTAGGCCTTTGGTCATATCTGGAGACCGGAAACTGATTTCCAGAGACCGAACATGATGTCGAAAAGAGAAAGGAGCAGCTATCAAAGAGGGAGGGGGTCTTAATTTATAAGAAAATCAGGTCTTTTAGTGCCCTATGGAAACTTTTTGAAGGGGTACGATAACTTCCATGGCCTCGGTCGGTCATGGACAGAAGTTGATGTCTAGGGACCGGAACATGATTCCCGATGTTTTGGCGACTTTTGGTTGCTGGGAAGCTGTATACAACTGTAGAAAACGTTTACAAACCTCCAAACATTGGTTTTTCCGGAACCCGGATCTTTTAGAAAGCAGAACTAAAAATCCCATGACATTTTTTAAATTCAATATGGCGACTTCCGGTTTTAGAGTTTTATGAAAAACGAATATATGCTCTGCAATATGTATATTTTCGAATTCAAGATGACGTCCAGAATCCAAATATTCATCTCCGGCCCAAATTTTTAAATCGTGCATGGCGGATTACATTTTCTGGAAAGGTTAATAGAATACAGAAGAAGGCTTGGACGCAACATTGAAACGTTGTTTAGAAATCAATTCCGCGATTTCTGCTTTCTGTCAAGCTGTGTAAAACTAAGTAAAATGGTTAACTAATGTCAATACACTAAAGCAACTTTTTACGCGGGGGATACATACCGCGTAAAAAAACTGCGTAAATTCCGGAATCCGCGTAAAAAAACCGCGTAAATTCCGGAATCCGCGTAAAAAAAGCCGCGTAAAAAAAGCCGCGCAAAAAAAACGCGTAAAAAGCGACCTATTTCTAAAAAATAGAACTATGTTCAGAAAATGACAACGGGCGTCCAACGCTATTTTCAAATTCCTGAAGAAAAATATTCAAAAACTCCCTGATATTAGGTTCATAAGTCAGAGCTGATTCCCCAAAACCGAAAATTGGTGTCCGAACGTTTGGTATAGCGAAGGTTTTTTTCTGCACTGGAAGTTATTCAAAACTTGAGAAAAATCTGGAGATAGTCCCCGTATCTCCAAATTATCAATTAATTCATGAAGACTGATGTTCAACTATAACGATGATATTGATATTGTTTACACAAAAAGTAAAACGAGAAGACATAGCAAGCAATAATTTTAACTATTAGAGATGAGCCTAGGCTATTGATTATTTAATTTGAGTGTAATTTGAGTTTATTGTAAGTTAATTACTAAAAAGTTTATTACTAAAATAGAAATATTATTTGAAATGCTCGAGCTGGAAAAAATATATGGAAATATAGAAAATTATAAAAAAGCAGAAATTTTTACACGAGCAAGGGTACATTCAGCTAGTATATATATATATATATATATATATATATATATATATATATATATATATATATATATATAAATCGTCGTGCTCCGCAAAGAAGCCAGAAACAAGGGCCCAGCCTATCGGGCTTTTGCCCAAGAGGCGCTTGGAGATAGAGTGCAGGTTCGGGCACTCACGTCGCAGGTAACCCTACAAATTAAATACCTGGACGAGGTCACCGAGGCATGCAAAGTGTTACATTTCGAGATTATACCGACAAAAATACCGCAACAATTTTTGAGTGCACACCAATGAAACTTTCGGATTACTAAGAATGCAGCCAATCTAGAGCTAAAAAGCTCGATCTCTCACACATGAGAATAACTAAGTACCGAACTGCTTCCGCTCTCGCACTACAACAGCACTCATCGGCTGTAGAACCAATCGCGAACGTATAATAGCCCAGGACAGTCGAACAATAGTGACCGGGCGGTCGACCGATTGCAAGTGACCCAAAATTGGCAAAATAAGTCAGCCACAGGAAATTCAGATCGCTCCGATAAGGTTCACCGCGAATAAAGAACAAAATTGTCCGCGCACAGTGCACTGCGGAACTAGAACCACGTGACAATCTCGAATAACCCTGTTATTACGGTCCGAGAACAAAGTTGTCCAACGCGATTGGGACCACAACACTAGAGGTAGTGTCCTTCCGTCCACCGGTCTGGAACAAAAAAGAATTCGGCGCATCAGTGTGGGCATCTGGTTTGAGCACCCATCCGCAAACACAGGCCTTCGTCAGAGGGCCTTTTATTTGTAGGCGGTCAGCTAGAAAGCAGACGCGAGTCATCGCGCGTTAGGCAACGCGCGAGCGGCCCTCCAGGGCGGTAGAGCCGGCCGCTGATGCGGAATGCAGAGTCACGGGGCCCCCACCGTTACTAGTGTGTAAGAGAGTGGCAAGATAGGTTCACGAACTGTACGTATGGCCAATAGACATAAGTAAATCATGACACCAGTCTTTATCTTAAGCCTTCCCTCACTTCCGTAAACTTTACCTTTGTCGCACCTAACAATTGTATAATCTTTTATTTGAGTTCAAGGGATATACCGTTAAAGACTCGTCCTTAGCATTTGGTATGTGTTGCGTATTGATAGCGGATTCCAGGTAAACGGAACAATTTCTCACAGCTTGAGGAAAATCGCAACATTGGCGCCCAACCTAAAAACCCACATAAGTTGAAGACTATATGACATAACGGTAAATGCGTTAGGGGGTAGCAAGTGATCGAGGAAGTGATTAGTGAGTAAAGACTCGAAATAGCAATCGCTAGTTAGCCATGGAGCTCGAGCACTTGGCAGACGATGAGCTGGACTTTGAGTGGAGGATACGAGGATTAAAGGAGACAAAAGGACAGGACAAATTAGGAAAACTAACACGGCTGCGTCAAGTTTTGAAAAACAAGTCGGTTTCTTCGCCGACAACTTCTAGTCACATTATGTCCGAGGTAGATAATATTTACCAATGCCAAGCAAGGTTACAAAATATTCTGTTAAACGTCGAAAAGGCCATCAGGCAAAACAATGCAGAACAATTGAAGATGTGCCGATCGAGATTAATGCACTATCAGCTTCGTCTCTCCCTAATAACCGATAGCTTGATCGTAGCAAATGCAAACAAATCGTTGGCTAAAATCAAGCAAACGTTAGCAAGAATTCAAGACTTTTTGATGAATCAGCCAACCACAAACTTAGAGGTAAAAGGCGATGCGGGTGACGTTGCGGGTGACGCGGAAATGTTACAAAAACTGGAGAATCCTCAACTGCAATCAAGTATGAAGGAATCCCAACAAACGCAGGAACAGATTCAAAATCAGGAGCCACCGCAGCAGCAAACGGCAGAACAAATTCTGATGCAGCAACAGCGTGAGGCAAACCAACAGCTTCAGCATCAACTCGAAGACGAAAGGCGAAAACTGCACCAATTGCAGTTGCAATTGCAACAAGAGCAACAGTTGCTCTCACGGCAACAGCAACAACAGCACGATAGTCATCAGTGGGAACAGTGGCAGAATCAACAGGAGCAGATGCATCAACAGCAAGTACAACAGTTGCAACTGCAGCAACAGGAGCTGCAGCATCTTTTGCAACAAGAAAGAGCAAAGCGGCAACAGCTGGAAAACCAGATGGGACATCTACAACAACAGCAGCAAAATTTCAGTCAGTTAGGCGATACAGCAAATCCTTCGTTAGATTTGAATAGGCAACAGGCAACAACTATTGCATTCAATTCCAGGAGTAGATCAGCTACCTCATGATCTCAGGAATGATTTTATGCGTTTCTTGCGAACACAACATAGACCAAACACACCACGCTCTAGTGGACAAGCACGAAGTATGGATAGGTTTACACAACCAGCACACAAATGGCCTTTCGAATATGCGGGTCAACCCAATATCATACAATTGGGCGAATTCCTAAACCAAGTAAACACATACGCGGACACCGAAGGAATTGAGGAGCAAACCCTCCTGCGTTCTATCAAGCATTTGCTGAAGGGGAGAGCTCTTCAATGGTACACACGATCTTACTTGCACCTAACCAATTGAGAGGTGTTCAAATCGGAAATTAAACAGGAATTTCCACCACCAAATTATTCCGAGATCATCAAGCAAGACTTATATCTGCGGTTTCAAGGCCCAAACGAATCATTCACCACGTTTTACAGGGACCTAGTAGCCGCCTTCGAAATTGTAGAGCCAGCAATTTCAGAGACAGAAAGACTATTTATCGTAAAATCTCACCTAAATTCAGACTACACCCCTATAGCAGCAGCCTCCAGAGTTAGCACAGTTAGAGAATTAGTCACAGTCTGTAAAGACTTCGGAGTGTCGCGATCTTACTCCATGCGAGGTAGATCTGCTACAACTTATCGTTCACTTTGGAACAAACCAGAACAGCGTCCGGGGACAAACAGGATGGACATTCCTAACCGGCCATCGTTCAACCGGCAACCGCATTACACAGCACAAATCAACTCAATGGAACTCAGCTCGGAACTAGAAGAAAATTTGAACCCGCAGGACATTCTAGAACGCGAAATGCTTCAACACGATATTGCTCTACGTAATGAGGTAGATTCTAACAATGTGGAGGAAGTGAACGCACTGCGTTTACAGAATAACTCTAGAGAAAGGCCCGCAATGAATCCACATCCACCAACTAGTGGAGAGCAACGTACAAGGGAATGGACACCAAGCATCATATGTTGGCAGTGTGAAAAACCTGGTCACACTTATCCAAATTGTCCCAACCCGAAACATTACCTTTTCTGCTACAGTTGTGGAAGAAAAGGTTGCACTACTCGCAATTGCGAAGCATGTATCTCGAGATGGAGACAGCTAGATTCGACAAATGGTCCGCAGCATCCGGGAAACCGCAGTTGGGAGAACCCTCAATGAAGGGCGGGGTCTCTTCCATTCAAACCGACATCCCTTCACTCTTAAGTATACCTGCTTTCAGTAAAGTAGAATCGATCGTAATAAATCCGCACAACAGCGACAACCGTCCATACGCATTCATCAGCATCTTAGGTCGACAGATACGTGGGCTCCTGGACAGCGGCGCTACCTGCAGTCTGATGGGAGGTGCAATGTGCAAAATAGCAGACGAATTAGGATTGAAACAATTTCCCGTCAAGGGGGAAGTAAAAACAGCAGACGACTCAGCCCACTCAGTATCGTTTTTCGCCCAAGTGCCCATTTTCTACAATAACAGGGGCCGTGTTCTACCCGTGCTTTTTGTTGAAACGATGCCTTCCATCTGCATTTTAGGGATGGACTTCTGGTCGCACTTCGGCGTAAAAGCAACCGTGTGCGGTGTTACGGCAAACTTAAATTCCGAGCAATCGATCAAAGAGTCCTTGTCAGAGCATGAAAAGCAGCGGTTAAAGGAAGTAATTCAGAAGTTTCCGACTTCACAGCGAAAAGGCAAATTAGGAAGGACGAGCCTGTACTACCACAAAATTGACACAGGGAGCGCGACCCCGTTCAAGCAGAAACATTACCCGATGTCCAAATTCGTGTTGGACAATTTGAACAAAGAAGTGGACAGGATGTTAGAGTTAGGCGTCATCGAAAATGCGATTTGCTGTCCGTGGAATAGTGCTACAGTGGGAGTCAAGAAAAAGGATGGCTCCATGCGACTATGCTTAGACGCAAGAAAATTAAATTAAGTCATAGTGCAGGAGGCTTATCCGATTCCACATATAGCCTCTATTATGAATAATCTAAGTGGATCGACCTTTCTATCCTCGATTGATTTGGAGTCTGCGTTTTGGCAAATACCGTTAGAAGAAGGATCTAAACAGAAAACCGCTTTCACAATTCCGCAACGTGGACATTTTCAATTCACCGTGGTCCCATTTGGACTATCAACGGCCAGTCAAGCTCTTTCGCGGGTCATGAGTCACCTTTTCATTGACCTCGAACCGAAGGTTTTCGTGTACCTTGACGACCTGGTGCTTGCTACCAAAACACTACAGGAACATTTGGATCTTCTGGAGGAAATTGCAAAACGGTTGGAGAGGGCAGGGCTGACAATCAATGCGGAAAAATCCGTGTTCGGCAGAAAAAGCCTGAAATATTTGGGTTACGTTCTGGACGAGACAGGTTGGCAGGTGGACGAGGAGAAGATAGAAGCAATCAGCAAGTTTCCGTCCCCTACAACAAAGAAAGAAGTCCAACGTTTTATCGGCATGTGTGGCTGGTACCGCCGTTTCATTAAGGACTTCTCGCGAATCGCAGCACCACTCACAGAACTCACGAAAGCCAAGATCAAATTCCGATGGACACAAGAATGCGAAAAAGCATTTCAGACACTAAAGAGCCATCTCATCTCGGCGCCGGTCCTGGCGACCCCGGACTATTCGAAACCCTTCGCGATTGCGTGCGACGCAAGTGACGTTGCAATTGGAGGCGTACTCACCCAAGACGTCGAAGGAGATGAGAAAGTAATCTGCTACTTTTCGCAGAAGCTCTCTTCGTCCGAACGAAAATATTCTGTAACGCAACGAGAGTGTCTCGCAGTCATTCGATCAATCGAAAAGTTTCGAGGATACTTAGAGGGCACGCACTTCACTGTTTACTGCGACCACTCGAGTCTAACGTATTTGAAAACCATGAAAAATCCTACGCCGCTTCTAGCTAGATGGATTCTTCGCTTGAACGCTTATTCATTCGACATAAAATATCGCAAAGGAAGTTCAAACGTCGTACCGAATTGTCTGAGTCGAGTGGAGATAATAGATATGATCGATTCATCAATTCCAGCCCATTCAGATGTATGGTATAATAAACTGGCGGAAGATGTCAAGGCGAACCCCGATAGTTTTCCAGATTTCAAGGTGATAAGAGAGCAACTCTATAAAAACTGCACGGCAAAGGACGAATCGGGAGGTAAATGTCATCGATGGAAAAAAGTGATCCCAACGCATCAACGGCGAGACATAATGCATCGCAATCATGACATCCCGACAGCAGCGCATCTTGGTGCAGAACGCACACTCAATCGCATACAGCGAGATTGTTACTGGCCTCAGATGGCGAAAGACGTGCGTAAATACGTGCAATCTTGCGAGGTATGTAAAGCCAGCAAAGCTTCTAATGCCACGCTAACACCAACCTTAGGAAGCACAAAACCAGCACAACTACCATGGGAACTGATCTCGATTGATTACATCGGCCCTCTGACTCGCTCGAAAAGGGGAAATACCGTTCTCCTGGTCATCGTCGATTGGGTGACTAAGTTTGTCATCACGGAGCCTTTTCGCTCAGCGAATGCACAGCAGATGTCTACTTTCCTGGAACAGTACGTATTTCATCGCTTCTCAACGCCAAGGATCATAGTCTCCGATTCAGGCTCACAGTTCCTCTCTCATGTATTTCAGTCACTGCTAAAGAGGTACAACATTATCCACATGAGAACAGCATTTTACACACCGATGTGTAATGCTGCAGAGAGAACGAATCGCACGCTGATTACGTGTGTTAGATCGCTCTTAGATGAGGACCAAAGAGACTGGGACCTACATATTCAGCAGGTAGTTTGTGCTATTAACACGGCAAAACACGAGACGCTGGGATGCAGCCCGTACTATAGTAATTTCGGTCGCGACCACATCCTGTTTACGGACCAATATCCACTGGCCCAGCTTAACGCTTTGCAAAATCCCGAGGAGGAACAAAAGGCGCGAATTAAGACAGTACAGAACATTCAACAATTTGTAATCGCCAAAATTAGGGCAGCTCACGAACATAGCAAAAAGCGATACGATCTAAGAGCGCGAAACAGAAGCTTCAACGTAGGGGATGTTGTCTGGAGACGTTCGTTTCAATTATCCCAGGCAGCGGAGCACCGCACGAAGAAGTTAGGAGCAAAATTCATACCATGCATTGTACGACAAGTCCAAGGCTGCAACAACTACCTATTGGAAGAGATTAAAACTTCGAGAATCGGAGTCTATCACTTAAAGGACATCAAACCAGATTGATCATCTACTCAACCAGCTATGCACGCAGGTAAACTGTCGACGAAGAGCGTTTACGCCCCTGAATCGAATGCTATTCACTGATTAGAGGCCCCATACAATCATATCGAAACCCTATCAGCAACAGTAGTCACGAAACACCCCCCTATAACAACAATAATCTTCCGAGCGTACACGAAACTGCAGCGAACACACCCGTAACGCAAACACTCAACATACCATTTAAGGACTGAGTATAAACATTACTACGTCACATGACACTAGAAGATAGTAATGATAAACAGTTCAAACTCAATTCTAGTAAAGTTTACGTCTCTAATATGTATTTTCTCGGTGCAATTTCTGGCGCCCAACTAATAAACGTACACAGATGTTGAAGATGCGATCAACCGTAGATTTAGACAGTAGGCTAGAATTAGTAATATTCCGCTTAGTTACATCAGCGGGGACAACCCTTTTGTATATCTGGCACCAACAGGTGTAGTAAGGAAGCAATTACCGTTAGCTAATAAGATTTGTATTGATTGAAATACCGTGAAGCACAAAAGCCGCAATCATCGATGTCCAGCCTGGGGAACATTTGGTCGAGATTGTATAGAGTTAGTACCGATCAGCCTTTTCAACATCTTACATCAGCACGCAAACGAAATTTTTGCGGATGCAAGCCTCCGCAAAAATTTCGTCACCACTTGTATGATGTTGTGTTACATTTCGAGATTATACCGACAAAAATACCGCAACAATTTTTGAGTGCACACCAATGAAACTTTCGGATTACTAAGAATGCAGCCAATCTAGAGCTAAAAAGCTCGATCTCTCACACATGAGAATAACTAAGTACCGAACTGCTTCCGCTCTCGCACTACAACAGCACTCATCGGCTGTAGAACCAATCGCGAACGTATAATAGCCCAGGACAGTCGAACAATAGTGACCGGGCGGTCGACCGATTGCAAGTGACCCAAAATTGGCAAAATAAGTCAGCCACAGGAAATTCAGATCGCTCCGAAAAGGTTCACCGCGAATAAAGAACAAAAACGTCCGCGCACAGTGCACTGCGGAACTAGAACCACGTGACAATCTCGAATAACCCTGTTATTACGGTCCGAGAACAAAGTTGTCCAACGCGATTGGGGCCACAACACTAGAGGTAGTGTCCTTCCGTCCACCGGTCTGGAACAAAAAAGAATTCGGCGCATCAGTGTGGGCATCTGGTTTGAGCACCCATCCGCAAACACAGGCCTTCGTCAGAGGGCCTTTTATTTGTAGGCGGTCAGCTAGAAAGCAGACGCGAGTCATCGCGCGTTAGGCAACGCGCGAGCGGCCCTCCAGGGCGGTAGAGCCGGCCGCTGATGCGGAATGCAGAGTCACGGGGCCCCCACCGTTACTAGTGTGTAAGAGAGTAGCAAGATAGGTTCACAAACTGTACGTATGGCCAATAGACATAAGTAAATCATGACACCAGTCTTTATCTTAAGCCTTCCCTCACTTCCGTAAACTTTACCTTTGTCGCACCTAACAATTGTAAAATCTTTTATTTGAGTTCAAGGGATATACCGTTAAAGACTCGTCCTTAGCATTTGGTATGTGTTGCGTATTGATAGCGGATTCCAGGTAAACGGAACAATTTCTCACAGCTTGAGGAAAATCGCAACAGAAGTCGTGGATGCCCTCAAGAAGCAGTGCGAAGTGGTTGTGGCACCAGAGGCAGTTCGACTGCGCAAAGGCCCAGTAGGAACCCAGACCGCCACTGTCGGGCTTCCGTCAGTAGACGCAAACCAGGCGCTACAGGTAGCGAGGCTCATAGTGGGCTGGTCAATGTGCCCACTCAGCATCTACCAGCCGCCGGAGGTCTGCTTTCGATGCTTCGAGCAAGGACACAAGTCCTTTAGCTGCAAGGGGCCTGATAGGAGCTCCCTATGCAGGCGGTGCGGCGCTGCAGGCCACAAAAGCAAAGACTGTGGAGAGCCCCCGAAGTGCTTGGCGTGCGCCGGGAAGCGTGACGCAAAGCACATAATGGGAGGCCCGAGGTGCACGGCCGGTAAGCCGACTAGCAAGCCACGGGCGTGAGAGTGACACAGCTAAATTTGAACCACTGCGGCTCAGCACTGCTATACCAAGCAGTCACTGAGTCGTTGTCGGACATCGCCATAATCTCGGACCCCTACCGAATTCCTTCCGGAAACGGTAACTGGATTTCGGACGGGTCCGGTATGGCGGCAATCTGGACGACGAGCAGGTTCCCGGTTCAAGAGATAGTGTCAACTTCAAACGAAGGATACGCGGTTGCCAAGGTGAACGGAGTGTACTACTGCAGCTGCTATGCTCCGCCTCGTTGGTCTACCGAGCAGTTCGCAAGGATGATTGACCGAGCCACCGGGGAGCTGATCGGTCTATCACCGTTGGTAGTGGCGGGCGACTTCAACGCATGGGCAACTAAGTGGGGAAGTCGACGCACAAACCAGAGAAGCCGGATCTTGTTGGAGGCTTTGGCGAAGCTCAACATAGATCTGGCCAACGTCGGCATGAAGAGCACCCTGAGTAGAAACGGCGCGGAGTCGATCATCGATGTGACATTCTGTAGTCCAGGATTGATCACGAACTGGAGGGTAGACGATGGCTACACTCATAGCGACCATCTGGCGGTCTGTTATAGCGTAGACTGTAAAACGAGACCGCATGTGGCGAGTAGAATTAACACTCCAGCTCCTCGCGGGTGGAGGATATCACACTTCAACGAAGAGGTATTTGCGGAAGCAATTAGACTAGAACACGAGGCGAGCAGAACTCGTAGCCCGAGCGCTGATCAACTTGTTGCCATACTTTCGCGGGCGTGCGACGCCACTATGCCTAGGAACCGCCAGCCTAGGCATGGAAGGCCACCAGTCTATTGGTGGACCGACGCGATAGCGGACCTCCGCAGAGCGTGTCTTCAAGCGAGAAGAAAGATTCAACGTGCGCGAACCGACGAAGAAAGGGAAGATTGTCGAGGGGCATTCAGTTCCGCAAGAGCGGCGCTTAAGAGAGCAATAAAAGCTAGTAAACGTGCGTGCTTCGAAAGACTGTGCGCTAGTGCCAACACTAACCCGTGGGGTAACGCCTATAGGATGGTGATGGCCAAGACTAAGGGTGCGATGGCGCCCGCAGAAAAATCACCAGCGATGCTTGAGCGGATCATAGAGGGACTCTTTCCACGCCACGAGCCAAATCCTTGGCCTCCGGCTGGCGAGTCACTTCACCGACGTTCCAGTATCTCAAACTCAGACCAGAGATGGTCGGACAACCTGCCGAACACCCAATATATGAGTGACGGCGTTAGCCGTGCCGAGGCAGAGGAGGCGGAAACAGTTACGAATGAGGAACTCATCGCAATCGCAAACTCCCTGAAGGTGAGCAAGGCACCGGGATTGGATGGGATTCCGAATCTGGCTGTGAAGAAGGCCATCAAAGAGGCCCCCAAACTATTTCGGGAAGTCATGCAGAAGTGCCTGGATGACTGTACATTCCCAGAGAGATGGAAGCGACAGAAGCTGGTCTTATTGCCGAAGACAGGGAAACCACCTGGTGACCCGTCGGCATACAGACCGATATGTCTGCTCGATATGGCGGGTAAGGTGCTCGAGAAGGTTATTCTCAATAGACTGGTTAGGTACACCGAAAGTGCAAACGGTCTGTCGAGTAACCAGTTCGGCTTCCGAAAAGGCAAGTCTACGGTGGATGCTATTCTGTCCGTCACCAAAACAGCAGAGGTAGCACTCCAGCGTAAACGATGGGGCATTCGCTATTGCGCAATCGTCACGTTGGACGTGAAAAATGCCTTCAATAGTGTTAGCTGGGATTCCATAGCCCACTCGCTTCGTAAACTAGACATTCCGGTGTCTCAGGATTCTGGAAAATTATTTCCAGAATCGAGTGCTAGTTTACAGCACAGACGAGGGTCAAAAATGTGTCCCAATTACCGCAGGGGTTCCACAAGGTTCCATCCTGGGCCCGGTACTGTGGAATATCATGTACGATGAAGTGCTGAAACTAAAGCTCCCCCAAGGGGTTGTGATCGTTGGATTTGCGGACGACATCACACTTGAGGTCTACGGCGAGTCGATCGAGGAGGTTGAGTTGACGGCTTCGCACTCTATAAGCGTCGTCGAGGACTGGATGCGCTCCTGAAAACTGGAGCTGGCGCATCATAAGACGGAGATTTCAGTTGTCAATAACCGCAAGTCGAAGCAACAGGCGTTGATCAGTGTCGGGAATTGCACCATCGCCTCTAAGCGCTCCCTGAAGCTGCTGGGGGTGATGATCGATGACAAGCTCGCCTTCGGGAGCCATGTCGAATATGCCTGTAAGAGGGCTTCAACGGCTATTGCAGCATTATCTCGCATGATGTCCAATAGCTCAGCAGTGTACGGCAGCAAGCGGAAACTTCTTGCTAGCGTGACTTCGTTCATACTGAGATACGGCGGGCCAGTGTGGTCCAGAGCACTAGGTACTAGTAAACATCGGAGTAAGTTGGAAAGTACCTACAGGCTCATGTGCCTGAGGGTTGCGAGCGCGTATCGAACTGTGTCATACGACGCAATCTGCGTCCTGTCCGGCATGATGCCTATCAGCATAGCCATTAAGGAGGATGTAGAATGCTTCGATCAACGTGACACAAGGGGCATACGAGGTACCAGAAGATCATTCTCAATGATCAGATGGCAGCAGGAGTGGTCCAATTCCGCGAAGGGTAGATGGACGCATCGACTTATTCCGGATGTATCCGGATGGGTCGGGAGGCGCCATGGAGAAGTGAACTTCCATCTGACACAGATTCTGTCAGGCCATGGTTGCTTCAGGCAGTATCTACACAGATCCGGGCATGCGGGGTCCCCCGTGTGTCCCGAGTGCGCGGATGCGGAAGAGACTGCTGAGCATGTCTTCTTCGTGTGCCCACGTTTTGTGCATGCGCGGAGCGACATGATGGTAGTGAAAGGGCCAGGCACCACTCCGGACAACCTAGTTCGGAGGATGTGTAAAGACCCAAACATTTGGAGGGCGGTTTGTACAGCCGCCTCTCAAATAGTTTAGAATTGCAAAACAGGCGACAGGTTGACCACCGACACGCCCGTGTTAGCTAACGGCCAGTCTCCATATTAGTTAGCTAAGTTAGTAAAAAGACCTAAAGAACCAAGAGGGTGCACAGAACACAAAAGCCGCTCCCCGAAGCAATACCTAGCGGTGGTCCTGGGGAGTATTATGGGCTGGAGGCTGAAGGGGTTTTAGTGGGTCCGGTCACTGATTCAAACCAACCCCACACTCCCTGAGGTTGGTCACCTCAGGGGTTTGGATGCAAATTTCCCCTTTAACCTGAAACAAAAAAAAAAAATATATATATATATATATATATATATATATATATATATATATATATATATATATATATATATATATATATATATATATATATATATATATATATATATATATATATATATATATATATATATATATATATATATATATATATATATATATTTTTTTTTTTTTTTTTTTTGTTTCAGGTTAAAGGGGAAATTTGCATCCAAACCCCTGAGGTGACCAACCTCAGGGAGTGTGGGGTTGGTTTGAATCAGTGACCGGACCCACTAAAACCCCTTCAGCCTCCAGCCCATAATACTCCCCAGGACCACCGCTAGGTATTGCTTCGGGGAGCGGCTTTTGTGTTCTGTGCACCCTCTTGGTTCTTTAGGTCTTTTTACTAACTTAGCTAACTAATATGGAGACTGGCCGTTAGCTAACACGGGCGTGTCGGTGGTCAACCTGTCGCCTGTTTTGCAATTCTAAACTATTTGAGAGGCGGCTGTACAAACCGCCCTCCAAATGTTTGGGTCTTTACACATCCTCCGAACTAGGTTGTCCGGAGTGGTGCCTGGCCCTTTCACTACCATCATGTCGCTCCGCGCATGCACAAAACGTGGGCACACGAAGAAGACATGCTCAGCAGTCTCTTCCGCATCCGCGCACTCGGGACACACGGGGGACCCCGCATGCCCGGATCTGTGTAGATACTGCCTGAAGCAACCATGGCCTGACAGAATCTGTGTCAGATGGAAGTTCACTTCTCCATGGCGCCTCCCGACCCATCCGGATACATCCGGAATAAGTCGATGCGTCCATCTACCCTTCGCGGAATTGGACCACTCCTGCTGCCATCTGATCATTGAGAATGATCTTCTGGTACCTCGTATGCCCCTTGTGTCACGTTGATCGAAGCATTCTACATCCTCCTTAATGGCTATGCTGATAGGCATCATGCCGGACAGGACGCAGATTGCGTCGTATGACACAGTTCGATACGCGCTCGCAACCCTCAGGCACATGAGCCTGTAGGTACTTTCCAACTTACTCCGATGTTTACTAGTACCTAGTGCTCTGGACCACACTGGCCCGCCGTATCTCAGTATGAACGAAGTCACGCTAGCAAGAAGTTTCCGCTTGCTGCCGTACACTGCTGAGCTATTGGACATCATGCGAGATAATGCTGCAATAGCCGTTGAAGCCCTCTTACAGGCATATTCGACATGGCTCCCGAAGGCGAGCTTGTCATCGATCATCACCCCCAGCAGCTTCAGGGAGCGCTTAGAGGCGATGGTGCAATTCCCGACACTGATCAACGCCTGTTGCTTCGACTTGCGGTTATTGACAACTGAAATCTCCGTCTTATGATGCGCCAGCTCCAGTTTTCAGGAGCGCATCCAGTCCTCGACGACGCTTATAGAGTGCGAAGCCGTCAACTCAACCTCCTCGATCGACTCGCCGTAGACCTCAAGTGTGATGTCGTCCGCAAATCCAACGATCACAACCCCTTGGGGGAGCTTTAGTTTCAGCACTTCATCGTACATGATATTCCACAGTACCGGGCCCAGGATGGAACCTTGTGGAACCCCTGCGGTAATTGGGACACATTTTTGACCCTCGTCTGTGCTGTAAACTAGCACTCGATTCTGGAAATAATTTTCCAGAATCCTGAGACACCGGAATGTCTAGTTTACGAAGCGAGTGGGCTATGGAATCCAGCTAACACTATTGAAGGCATTTTTCACGTCCAACGTGACGATTGCGCAATAGCGAATGCCCCATCGTTTACGCTGGAGTGCTACCTCTGCTGTTTTGGTGACGGACAGAATAGCATCCACCGTAGACTTGCCTTTTCGGAAGCCGAACTGGTTACTCGACAGACCGTTTGCACTTTCGGTGTACCTAACCAGTCTATTGAGAATAACCTTCTCGAGCACCTTACCCGCCGTATCGAGCAGACATATCGGTCTGTATGCCGACGGGTCACCAGGTGGTTTCCCTGTCTTCGGCAATAAGACCAGCTTCTGTCGCTTCCATCTCTCTGGGAATGTACAGTCATCCAGGCACTTCTGCATGACTTCCCGAAATAGTCTGGGGGCCTCTTTGATGGCCTTCTTCACAGCCAGATTCGGAATCCCATCCAATCCCGGTGCCTTGCTCACCTTCAGGGAGTTTGCGATTGCGATGAGTTCCTCATTCGTAACTGTTTCCGCCTCCTCTGCCTCGGCACGGCTAACGCCGTCACTCATATATTGGGTGTTCGGCAGGTTGTCCGACCATCTCTGGTCTGAGTTTGAGATACTGGAACGTCGGTGAAGTGACTCGCCAGCCGGAGGCCAAGGATTTGGCTCGTGGCGTGGAAAGAGTCCCTCTATGATCCGCTCAAGCATCGCTGGTGATTTTTCTGCGGGCGCCATCGCACCCTTAGTCTTGGCCATCACCATCCTATAGGCGTTACCCCACGGGTTAGTGTTGGCACTAGCGCACAGTCTTTCGAAGCACGCACGTTTACTAGCTTTTATTGCTCTCTTAAGCGCCGCTCTTGCGGAACTGAATGCCCCTCGACAATCTTCCCTTTCTTCGTCGGTTCGCGCACGTTGAATCTTTCTTCTCGCTTGAAGACACGCTCTGCGGAGGTCCGCTATCGCGTCGGTCCACCAATAGACTGGTGGCCTTCCATGCCTAGGCTGGCGGTTCCTAGGCATAGTGGCGTCGCACGCCCGCGAAAGTATGGCAACAAGTTGATCAGCGCTCGGGCTACGAGTTCTGCTCGCCTCGTGTTCTAGTCTAATTGCTTCCGCAAATACCTCTTCGTTGAAGTGTGATATCCTCCACCCGCGAGGAGCTGGAGTGTTAATTCTACTCGCCACATGCGGTCTCGTTTTACAGTCTACGCTATAACAGACCGCCAGATGGTCGCTATGAGTGTAGCCATCGTCTACCCTCCAGTTCGTGATCAATCCTGGACTACAGAATGTCACATCGATGATCGACTCCGCGCCGTTTCTACTCAGGGTGCTCTTCATGCCGACGTTGGCCAGATCTATGTTGAGCTTCGCCAAAGCCTCCAACAAGATCCGGCTTCTCTGGTTTGTGCGTCGACTTCCCCACTTAGTTGCCCATGCGTTGAAGTCGCCCGCCACTACCAACGGTGATAGACCGATCAGCTCCCCGGTGGCTCGGTCAATCATCCTTGCGAACTGCTCGGTAGACCAACGAGGCGGAGCATAGCAGCTGCAGTAGTACACTCCGTTCACCTTGGCAACCGCGTATCCTTCGTTTGAAGTTGACACTATCTCTTGAACCGGGAACCTGCTCGTCGTCCAGATTGCCGCCATACCGGACCCGTCCGAAATCCAGTTACCGTTTCCGGAAGGAATTCGGTAGGGGTCCGAGATTATGGCGATGTCCGACAACGACTCAGTGACTGCTTGGTATAGCAGTGCTGAGCCGCAGTGGTTCAAATTTAGCTGTGTCACTCTCACGCCCGTGGCTTGCTAGTCGGCTTACCGGCCGTGC